>NW_017728950.1:6824850-6892358 GCF_001723895.1 Crocodylus porosus | reverse complement strand
GTTCATCTTGTGGTCAATGATGACCCCCAAGTCTTTTTCTTCCGTAGTGCTAGCCAGTGTAGCACTGCCGAGCCTCTAAGGATGCTGCAGGTTTTTCTTCCCAAGGTGCAGAACCTTGTATTGTTCGGTGTTAAACACCATCAGGTTCTCGTCTGCCCATTTGCTGAGCCTGTCCAGGTCAGCCTGGATCACCCGCCTGTCTTCTGGCATGGATGCTTCGCCCCAAAGTTTGATGTCATCGGCAAACTTTGCCAGTCTGCTCCTAACTCCAATGTCCACATCATTAATGAAGATGTTGAACAATATGGGTCCAAGGACAGAGCCTTGGGGGACCCCAGTGGTCACGGGATACCATGACGAGTGACTGCCATCAATTACTACCCTCTGGGTCCGACTACAGAGCCAACTTCCCAGCCAGCAGATCATGGTGGATCCAAGGCCACAATTGGCCAGTTTTGCCAAGAGGTGATCATGGGATACCAGATCAAAGGCATTTGTGAAGTCAAGATATATGACATCTATCTCTTCTCCCTTGTCCAGGTGATAGGTCACCTGGTCATAGAAGGAAATGAGAGTGGTCAAGCAAGACCTACCCACCACAAACCCATGCTGGCTATCCCTTAGGATGTTGGCGTTGGCCAGTCCATTAAAGACGGCCTCTTTAATATTTCTAAGATCTTCCCTGGGATAAAAGGCTGATGGGCCTATAGTTAGCCAAATCCACTTTCCTCCCTTTCTTGATGATAGGCACCACATTGGCCTTCTTTCAGTCTTTGGGCACTACACCAGAGCTCCAGGAGTTTTCAAGGATTGGTGCCAGAGGCTGGGCTATGATGCTCGTCAGCTCCTTGAGTACCCTGGGGTGCAGATTGTCAGGGCCAGTTGACTTGAAGGTATCCAGCCTCTGAAGGTGTTCCTTCACGAGGTCAGCATTTATGGAGGGCAGGGGATCTCCCTCACCCGGACCTCCCTGTCCCGTAGCGGGCATGGGTGTCCCATGGGACTGATGAAAGACCAATGCAAAGTACCCATTTAATAGGTTGGCTTTTTCCTGGGTGTCAGTTGTCAGTTGCCCCATCTGGTTCAGCAGGGGCCCAATGTTGCCCTTGCTTTTCCTTCAGCTCCCCACATATCAGAAAAAGGACTTTTTATTGTCCTTGATGCTCAAAGCTAGTTGAAGTGCAGTTGCAGCCTTGGCTAGTATATAGATGCAGCTTTATACGTTTTTCCTATGTACCTTGAGTTACCTGGTGCGGCTTGTGAACACTGAGATGGTGGGGCAGATGAAGCATTCTGTGGGAGCGCAGGGAGGAGTCCCCCATGCACTCAGAGGCAGAACTAGAAGTGCTTCTGGTCCACTTCTGGGTGTGCTGTGGAGCATGTGGGGATCACCCCCCCAGCTTGGCAACTGGTGCCTCCTGGGTCTGGAGGGGCACCTGGGATCCCCTTTCAGCCGATCGCTGAGCCAGGGAGATGTGGGGGGGGCCTCCCCTGTGTTCTTGGTGGTGGACTTGGAAGTGGACCAGTCCACTTCCAGATCCACCCCCTTGCTTCCATGGGATGCTCTGTCCAACCCACCATTTCAGTGTTCATGAGCTGTGCCTGGTACCTCATGGTACGTAGAAAAAACATATAAAGCTGTGTCTATGGCTGAACTGCTGATTCTCTGAATCCGAATCAGATATTGAGATTCAGCTGAATCAAATCGGGACAGTGATCTGAATCAGTGAATCGAATCATTGTCCCCTGAATCGGGCTGAATATGAATCAAATACTGCCCACTTCGCACACCCCTACTGGTTATGGTATTAATCTTTCTAGGGTTGAGGGGACTAGCCAGCCACCTATGAAGGGCTTCTTTTCTTGTTGTTCAAGAGGAGAGGTGTAACTGGTAAGGTTTGTGTCCTGGGACAAACCTGTTGCAGGGGAAACTTCACTGTGAATGCCAGGGCTGGAGCAACGGGGCTTGAGGCAGCCCCACTGCTACCAGGGTAGCTGTCAATTAAGACCTTTCTGTGCATCTTACTGCAGCCATTGCTGAATTTTGTCAGGATCGACAACTGCCAAAGGCGAATTTAGTGGCAGAAAGGCAACTGCAGTGGAGGGAGCAACACCCAGCAGCTGCTTTGTTAACCCTCTAGTTGCTGGCTGTGCCAATACCTTTTGCCTGGCTGCTTTATGGCACCCACTTCAAATCTGGGCTGGGGCTTGTGCCCTGCTTGCCTGTCCCAAGTTATGCTACAGTTTAAGAGGCTAGTATATTCCATTTGGTTGTGCCTATAGATTGTGTACTAGAGCAGCATTTCTCAACCCGTGGGTCATGACCCCAAAGTGGATCACAGGAATATATGAAAGGGTCGTGAACAAACTTTAAAAATGGATTATCCTTTAAATGAGAAAAAATGTGGGAAATTGTGGGTTTTCCTTTGTAGGCTGGCAGAATTCCAGCCTGCAAGGGGCTTCTTGGGCTCCCCTGCCCCTGCTCTACACACCCCTCTCACCCCCTACTATGGAGTTGGGGGCGGGGGGCAATGGATTGGGAGTGAGGGGCACCAGCAGGGCCAGAGGGCTGTTTTCTAGTTAAACTATTTTACTGGGTCAGGACTGGCCATCAATGTTTACAAATGGATCCTGGTCAAAAAAGTTTAGAGTACCTAGTAACTGGATGGATTGGTTCATTTTATGTTAAAATCTAATTATTTTATTACTATTGCCCCTGAGTAGCTTGAGAGGAAATGTCCCAGTGCTAGAATACAATACACGCATGTTTGTCTCTAGATAATGCACATTATCAAAAATTGCAGAATACAAGTTTTTTAGAGACTGAGATTAATATATAATCAGTTTGTTTTAGACTAATATGGAAGCGTGGTTTTCCTGAAGCATTGTGCTGAAGATAGTTTTGGTGTTCTTATTTTCCTAACCCCTGTCTGTCTGGGTGTGCTGTAGTAGTCTCTGCCCCCCTCCACTTCTCCCCTGCTTCTCTTCTCATACTGACTAATGCTTCAGATGAAACTCTCTTCCTGGGGTCTGGTTTATCAATGTAAATTCAACAAAAGAATGTATAAACTCTTCACTCTTCTCAATCCTGGACTGGCTGTTTTTCCTGTGTTTCATAAACAGTTTTGCATTAGGTTTCAGTTGATCTTGTTTGATAGCCCGAACAAACACTACTCAACTTACAACTTATGGCTTCTTTCCCATCTCTGATAATGTTAACAACTCCACCAGGCCTCTTGTCTGTCTTGTATGGGCAGTTTCTTTTCATTCCATGGCCATGAACGCACATTCAGATGATCTTGGAGAATTTGTTTTCCTAGTAGAAATATTTACTGAGAGCAATGTGTATGGACATTCCAGTGCTGAGGCCCTGAAGAGTGGTGAGCTTGCCATGGAACCAGGGGAGATCCTTGTGCACATATTTCAACATGCTCTGCAGGTTTTCTTAGTCTGCCTGGTGACTGATGGCAGCAGTGCATAAGGCAGCCCTGATTGACTGACCCAGATTGCCCATGATTAGCCTGTATTTCCTTCCAGCACAATGTGGAGGTGTGTTATGCTTTCTGCTGGAGAACTATGTTCTCTTCTGAGAGAAGCTACAGCATATACATATATTTGCTTTCCCAGAAGAGACTCCTGGGAGTAATTTAACCTTGGTTGTTCCCTGGCTATTTTTCTTTTGGAGCAGCCATTTTAACTCTTGGAGACAAAGCCTAAACATCTGTACACTCGTGGTTTCTTCTGGGAGAGCAGCAACTCTCCCAGGACAAACTTGAACGTCTGTACAAAGCACAAGTCTTTCATTGTGCTTGAGTATTTTTGCTTTATGAAGCACTCATCTGGTAGCTAATATTCCCCAAACTCTGGGTTTAAAAGTAGGGGTTGGCAGCATATGGTCTGCAGTGCTGCTAGATTTGCCTGATGGAGGTGGTGGAGTATGGCAGTATTCTGGTAGCAGGGCTGTGGGATGAGGAGCTGCACTTGGGCCAGGGAGTTGTGCCCATGCTGTTCTTTTTCTGGATCTCCCCTGTCTTGCCTCCCCCTCCCCCCTGTGCTCCTGCTGGTTGTGGTGTGGGTGGGGATCTCAGCTGCTTAGCTCTGGTGTGGGTACAGGCAAAGTCTCCAGCCACTGCTATGCTCCATATCAGAATGGAGCCAGGTTGTTCTGGATCATGGGTCCCTAAGGTTTCCTGACTCAACCTTAAAGCACTGTGTGTCAGTTAAAGGGATGTTGTGTTGCCCAGGGAATTGAGAAGCATAGCTTGCATGACTAGTGGTGAAAAGAAGCAAGAGGGGAGGTTTATTAGGGTTCTAATTACAGTAGTCTATTAAAAAATACAGAAAAAAACAATTACAGGTTAGGGAGCAGTTTAGTCCTGAGTGCCAAACTGCCTAACCTGGTCTGTTATTCTGACCTACCTTTTAGGCAGTCCAAATCAGTGGATTCTGGAGAGAGACTGTTTTGGTGTCTGTGGACAAAAATATTATATGCCCATTTTATTATTTTAATAGGTCATTGCTATTTCAGCATTCCAGTTGTGTTCACTTCAGTTGTTTCTTTTCATACAAAGCAAACTTATCAGCTCTTCCAGGAAAAAGTCACCTTTATAAAACTTTTAATATGTTATTTTTTTCTGATGTATTTTGTCTTCATGTATTGAGAACTTGTTTCTGTGTGTCTAATAGAGGTGCACCAATATATCTATTCCATATCAGATTGGCACCAATAAAAGGAAAATTAACATTACTTGCTATTGGCTTTCCTTGGCTGGCGTAGCCCATAATGTACTGATCAATACAATATGCTTTCTGGCTGCAGCCCATGCACATGATCAGGAATGCAGCCTGGGCAGTTACACCTGTGGAGGGGAAAGGGCATGGGGGAGGGAAAGTGCATTGGTGGGGCAGGTCAAGGCCCCCATGGTGAGGGAGGGAGTGGGGCTGGGAGCGCTGCCCAGCCAGGGCAGTGAATGGGACCCAGGGCTGGGCCAGACAGCAGGATGGAACTGCGGGCAACTCCTCCAGGGGGCAGGCACGGGGCGAAGGCGGGAGGGAGGGGTGTATCCCCGCTGCTGCATACTTTCCCGGGGCAGGCATGGGGGGCATGTGCCTCCCCCTGGATTTGTGCACGGGGCAGATGCGGGCTGCCCACTGTGGGCTCAGTGCTTTCCACCCTGCTGCCTTTGCCCTGGGAGCTGCGTGCTGGCTGTCTGTCCCCTCCCTGCACAGCAGCAGTGGCAGTGGCAAGTACCTTCTGCTGCTGGGCATGCAGTGTGCATGCAGCCAGTGCCCGGCTCCTGGGGCAAAGACAGCAGGATGGAAAGTCCTGAGTCCAGTTAAGTGTCCCTGTGCTTAAAAATGATGGTGACGGTGCTTGAACTAAAGCTTATTACATGGTGCTTGAACTAAAGCTGATTTTTTAGTGTCAAGACTCTGATTGATTCCCTGGATAAGCCACGGTGACTCTGTCCCGTTGCCCCCCCCCACCCGCCTCACACCCCACAGATGAGCCACTTGCGGCTCCATCTCACACCCCACCCCAGGCTCTCATTCACCACCCTGGCTGGGCAGCACCCCCAGCCCCTGCCCCACTCTATCTGTCACCATGGGGACCTCGATCTCCCCTCCCCCCTTCCCTTTCCCACACCCCTTCCCCTGCATAGACTTATCTGCAGGGAACTGCTCTCCACACTGCCTGGTTGCATTCCTGTAAATCAGGTGTCAGATCGGTATCAGCTGGTATGCCTGGTGAGTGATTGGCTATTGATATTGGCCAAGAAAACCTTTTTATTGGTGCATCCCTAGTGTTTAATCATAGCAACCTGCTCTGAATTTGCATTCAAAATGATGGATATTTACAACTGCAAAATGAATATAATTCTTTTTCCCCTTGAATGTTGATAGTTAACATGACAAGGAAATTGACCCTGGTTGTGAATACTTGTGTATTCAAACCCTTTCTTAGGTAGGTTGCTATGCATGTTTGTTTTTTAGTAATAAAATTTTACAAACCAAATAGTTGAGTCTACATCATGTAGTGAAGGAAGATTTAAGACTAATCTAACAATTTATTTTTAAATAATTGGTCTACTAAGGGGGAAGACCCCTTAACAAATTAAGCAGTTCAAAATGGTCTGGACAGTTTAGCATTGTTTTGTTGTGTAGACAAAGAAACTATTGTTCTTCCTGCTATTGCTATTTGCCTTCATCGGTATAAAATAACGTCCACAAGAACTGCCGTGAGACTAATGATGTTGTCTGAAAGAATCACAAATGTTTGGGATTAGTTTGTCATTGCTTCAACAGTATGAACAAGGACCAGATGGGGATGTAAAGCACAGCATGCCAGAGCAAGAGCTAGTGGTGCATGCTGGCTTTAATAATTAAAATGGCTTGTAAAAATAGTGCTGACATAGTCACCCGGTTGTGTTAGCATCCAGAGATGCAAACAATCAAGAGGCTTGAGAGAGGTTTCATTGCTGAAATATGTTGCATTTTGTTCAGTCCTCTGGGAAAAGTGCAGACTGGCTGGATAAAAAATAAGGAGGATTTTAAAACGCTTTATGGAGTTTTGAATGGCTGCAGCATGGTTGTCATTGTGAAACTGAATTACACAGGCAGTATAAGGTAGGTGCCTTTACTTTACTTTGGGAGAAATTTCAGAAAGCATAGGAAGGATTTAGGTACACAAGTTCCATTCAAATGTAGTGAGCATTGGGTGCCTGCTCCTCTTTGTTCCTTTTGAAAATCTGTGAGTCACTTAACTGACTTTGTATTTCTAAGATGTTTCCTACCTTCCCTCACTAACATGCATTTAAAAGAGACTCTAGCCTAATATAGGGCTTCTTGCTTGGGAATCTAGTTGAAACTGCAGTTGTAGTGAGTGCTAGTTGGCTTAAATTTGGTAATTATAGTAATCAAACTATGGAAACTTTCAGAAGAGAAAAAGGAAGTTTTATATAAGCTTTGTTAATTTGAGACGGATATACCTTTGTATTAATGAGCTTGGGAAGCTAAGAGCCCTATGGGATCTTCCACAGCTTCTAGGTCACAGAGAGAAGCAGAGCTTGTTTGTTTGTTTATGTACACTGTTTTTTTGGGGTTTTTTTTGTGGTAAATGTTGTAATCTTATTCATTTAAATGACAGCTGCTTGGGTTTTGTGCGTTTCACTATGTGATTCCAGTACTGGACCCATTTGTAATCATCAATGGCCAGTCGTGACCCAGTGCCCCTTGCTCCTGATCCACTGCCCCCTGCCCCAAGGCTCCAGCTTGTGGGGCAGGGGTGGGTGTGTGGGGCATAGAAGGCCTCAAGCAGCTCCTTGCAGGCTGGAACTCTGCCAGTCTGCAAGGGAAAAGCCCCAATTTCCCACATTTTTCTCCATGGAAGGAGAATCCATTTTTAAAGTTTGTTGAGCCTTTTTAAAAGTCTGTGACCCTTTCGTATATGTTATTGCGACCCATGGGTTGAGAAGCACTAATCCAGATATTATGTTCAAACCATGTTCTGTGGATCCCTGAGCTTCTGCAATAGGCCATCAAGGGTTCCACAAAGAGATTGGGTCTAATGGCGGAGTAAGCCAGGGGACAGTGTGCCACCATAGCTGGGCTGAACTGGGTCAGGTCACCTGGTTCTGCATGAACTCATATGATCTGTGAAGCTACCCTGATTTATGACATTCAACAATTCTGATGTCACTTTATGTGAGCAAGGTGATCACTGATTGGCACGGCATTTGAAAATGAAGTGAAGCATACTTCACTTTAATTTCAGATACCGAATGTAAAATCTAGTAATAGACTTGCCCCAAGTTGTGCATTGAATGTGAATGTTCCCCGGCATCAGAAATAGTCTCATCCCAACTCGCTGTCTGTTCCTTCTCATCACGTCATAAGTAGGTAGATTTGGTTTTGGCTTGCTTAGCGTAGTTATAGTTTTGGGATTTTCTTAACTGTTTTTGTAATGTTAGCATAGGAAGTTTCTTTGTAAGACAGCTTTTTATTTGCTTGTTGAATGGTGGTTTGAAAACAGGTTATGTTAAAGAAAGTAACCTGTGAGGGTGGAAGGGAAGCAAGGGCTCAAATAACTAAGAAGAAGATACCAGGGCTGCAGCTACTGCTGCCACTTATACAAGCATATCAACTCAGCGACAGGCTTCTCAGACTATGAAATGTGAATGTGAAAATGCAATGAATGGTGAATTAAAGAAACATCAATATAGTGAAAGAGATATTATTTATGGTTTCACATGGGCTGAACAGAAAAACAAGCCTGATCCACAATGTGGAGTGTGGGCAAGTCTTGAGCAACAGTAGCATGAATGGCAAAACTATGAAGACACCTTGAAAGAAAACACCCACAATTAAAAGGTATTCACACTGACTATTTTAAGAGAAAATATGGTGAGCTTGTTAGAAATATAACTGGATTGTGTTGTTTGGTTGTGAGGATAATAGAAATACTCTTGAAGCATCCTACAGAATAAGTTATCGCTAAGGCAGGCAAAATGCATGTGTTTGCAGAAAATTTAGTAAAGCCATATACAAAAGAAATAATGACTTGCCTGCTGGATGCAAAAATCAAGTAAGAAAATTCCTGTTGCACCCTCTGTCAGACAATATGGTTTCAGAATGCATCAAAGACATGTCTGATAGTTGCGAAGCACAGCCAGTTAAGTGTATTAAAAGTAGCCCCACTAATTTGGTATTCAAGTAGAGGAATTCACAGATGTTGCTGAGTTGGCTATTGTGCTCATATTTGTGCTCTACATCTTTTGAATCTTTGATACGGGTAGATTTACTGTTGTGCAGCCCACTTGAGACAAAAACAAGAAGTAGGGGCATATTCAATCCGCTTGATTCATTCATGAAAAAATATGAGGTTAGCTGTAATCTTTATACAGATTTATATACCAGCGGAATGAAAGCAATGATCAGCAAAGTTGGATGTGTGGTAGCACACATTCAAAATTAAAACAGGAATCAGATCCAGAAGAAGGACTTGGGTGCCTAAAGTGCAACTTAAGCAAAAGTAGGTTTTGAAATGCAAATGATCAAACCAGGAAACCTCTGCTTGTACATTTTACATTTATAATCATTGATAATATATGCATAAACAGTGCCTGGAACAGAAATTGAAATATAAGACTCCTACCCAGGTGGATGAACACCTTCATCACTGATCTGTGCCCAGTCATGCTCACTTGTGCCTATGCTCTCTACAGTCCTATGGTTCTTGCATTCTTGGCTGTGTAGATTTCAGTCAGTAGCGTGGAGAGGGGTCCTATCTCAGCCTAGTCTGTAGCAGGGTTATTGTACCGTCCCATGAAGGTAGGCAATGTCAAGTTGGGGACCCCCATGCCTCCCCAGGCTGAGAAGAGCATAGAACTCAAATCTCATTTCTTGAGACTGCACTAACCACTACATAAGTACAAAAGGTGAGCAGCACTAGCATCAAGGGTGATCCAGCTGTCTGTATTCTAAGGAAGTGGTTCTCAACTTTTCTTGTACTAGGACACATTTGTAAACATCAATGGGCAGTCTTGGCCCAGTGGCCCTCACTGACTCTCTGCTGCCCCCAAGCTCCAGCTGCCCAGTTTGTGGGGGCAGGGGATGGGTGTGCAGGGCAGGGGGAGCCCCAAACAGCCCCTTGCAGGCTGGAACTCTGATAGCCTGGAAGGGAAAAGCCATGGTTTCCTATGCTGTTTTTCCCTTTAAAGGAGAATCCATTTTTAAAGTTTGTTTGTGATCCTTTCATATATTCTTGTGGTCTACCTCTAGGTTGCTACTCATGGGTTGAGAAAAGCTGCCGTAGTCTAAGGGATGCCTAAGGCACCTAAGTGGAAGCAGAGGTTTTAGGCTATGAATTTGTCTCTCTGAGGCACCTAATTCTGATCTGCAGGTGTGTGCCTAAGTCCAGGGAAAAGGTGGATTTCAGATATGTCTGCCTTTTTCATTTCTCGTTGGCTGACATAGACTCCTGCCCCTCCGTTCATCTTGTTGGCTGTTGTGAATTCTGTTCTAAGGCACCAGACTTTCTCCAATTGCTTTTGGAGGAACTAAAGTGTTGTAAATCCTGCTCCTGAAGCTGGATGCATAAAGGTTTACTGCATCTGAGACCCTTTGTGGATCTGGATCCTATCATTTTTGTTGGACGAAAATTTCAGTTTCTGCAGAATGTGGTTGGATGCATGCTAGCAGTACTTTCCACATCCTCTAAGTATTTCATCTTGCCAGTAGGTGATATTCATTTCCAATTGAATAATAGGGAGTCAAAACATCACATCATCCTTTCTGTGCTGCTGACTGTAGGAAGTGACATGCCTTAACTATATGAGCATGAGAAGCCATTCAGTGCATGTAGACTTTTGAATTTGAGAAGCAAGTGGTTTGGACGCAGTGTAAGTACACAAGGGACAGTTTATATTTCACCGCTTAGTCACCTGAGTGTGATTCTGTTCCACTTTTCTTGTGTCTGAAAAACTGCAAAAGGCAGGTTGGTCCTGCTTCTCTGCTTCACTCCTTCTGTGACTCAGTTGTAAGGGTAAGACATGGCATTACAAAAGAAATGGTATTAATGGATTTTTCAGGTATTTGACCAGGGTGGAAGAGAATTGCACAGATGTCCATTCAGGTGAAACAGAATGTGGTTCAGTGTGTCAAAATAGACACCTGCATGAGTGTTTTCTTCACCTTGTCTTTTTAAAAGCATCTTGCTTAAGTGTGTAAATATATGCAGAAATTTAAATGTATGATGGCATACAAGGTTCCATCTGCATTGAAAATGAACTCAAGCAATAAAAGCAAGGCAAGTATTTAAAGTGTGTGCATCCCCCCACCTCCCCCCAACTACTTTTAATTCTTGGTAGGATTTCTAAGCTGTTCATACATGTAAGAAGGGACTAAGCAGGTATTTGAAAGGGAATTTTCAGATTAAGTGACTGAGCTGATGTGAAAGTAGTTGTGCTCTTTGGAAAGATGGTGTTCCTTTTTGGATATTGTATGTTGTGACTAATGGTGCTAGTCACCTCCTAGGGATTTTCAGATTTTATGTATGAAATATGTATTACATAGCTGTTTGCTGCTAGGGCAGTGCTGCAGCAGCAGTCTACAAAGAACTCCTGAAAGATTGGTGTTGAGAGAAGAGAGTTAGTTTCGGAAAACATATGCAAAAATGTAGGAAACCAGTGTGTGTGTTCAACAAATGTTTAAGCCAGAAGAAAGTCAGCGAGGTAGCATTTGCACTGAGGATGGGATATGGGAGATGGTGGTAGTGATGTTTGTATGTAAAAGAGACATTTTTTAAGAGTTAATATTTTCTTAATTAAAAAGTGACTGGAAAGCTGAGTTCCCTTTTTGATCTCCTGCTTCTTGACTGATATATGTTGGAGATCTGCTTGGAGAGTTGATCACTGTATTTTTGGTCCCTAGATGTGTGCAGGCTTGTTTTGGAGAGTGAATGGGATAGTTTGTCTTTCTTCTGCTGATTGTGACTTCAGAGGTATTTTTGCAGGGGTTATAGATTCTTTCATAGATGGGGGTTTTGCTGTTACCAAAACATTACTGCCCTGTATGGCTGATAACCTCTTTAGAGTCCTTTGATTCCCTTTCTCTTGCCACATTCTGCATCTCAGAAGTGGAAGGAGCTATTCTGATCATGGATTTAAATTTTGAAGAACAGTGGTCCTAGAACATTGCTTAGTAATTCTTTTTTAGAGAGACGGTTCTTATTTTCAGGATTCAAATGCTGGAGAATTACCTACCTCCTTTGTCTTTTTCTGTGGTTAATTACTCGTGGTGCACCAATAGAGATTTTTTTTTTTGGCTTATACCGATAGCCGATTATTCACCAGACATATTGGCCGATACCAATCTGATAGCTGGTTTACAGGAGTACAGCTGGGCGGCATGGCAACCAGCTCCCTGCAAGTAAGTCTGTGGGGGGGAAGAAGTGTGTGTGGGGGGGAGGGGAATGGGGTGCAGATCAAGGCTCCCATGGTGAGAAAAGGAGTGAGGCAGTGGCAGGGCTGGGGGTGCTGCCAAGCCAGGGCGGTGAATGGGACCTGGGGGACGGGACAGATCTGTGGGCAGCTTGTCCAGGGAATCAGCATCTGGGTGCTTAAACATGGCAGTGGGGGTGCTTGAACTAAGCTTCTCAAATGAGCTGTAGTTCAAGCATCACCATTGCAATTTTTAAGCGTGGGAACAGAGCCAAGCGGAGTAAAGCTGGATGCAGGCTTCAGAGAATACTGTGGGCTTGGGGCTCTCTGCCCTGCTGCCTTTGCCCTACGGGCTGTGTGCTGGCTGCACTGCATCCCCCATGAACCCAGTGGCAGGAGATACAACTTGCTCTTCCCACTGCTGCTGGATGGGCAGGGGACGAGTGCGCAGCTCTTAGGGCAAAGGCAGCAGTGCAGAAAGCCCCGAGCCTGGAGCAGGCAGCTTGCCTCTGCCCCATGCAGAAATCTGATCGATGATCTTCCGAGGTCCCTTCCAGCCCTAATGTCTATGAGATCTATGCTGCCTTGCTGTGTTCCTGGCCACATACATGCTGTGGCTGTGCACATGCACATGGCATCTGAGGGTCCCAGTCAGAAGGCATATTTTTTGGTACATTGTTGGTTACACTGGCCAAAAAATGCTGATAGCTGATAATGTTAATTTTCCTTTTATCAGTGCTGATCCAATATGATACTGATAGATCAGTGCACCTCTCTTAATTACACTCCTTAAAATTTAGGCCTTATCTTTAGTTGGAATTTATCAGCCGTAAGCTAGACTTAATTTTTGTTGTCTTTGCTAAACTAGAGAGCCCTTTGTTACCAGATATCATCTTCCACCCATTTATACTCAGAGGCTGTAATGTACAGGGAGAAAAAGGTCCACTGATAGTTAAGAAACTGCCAATACAGTCTGTTTAGACAAACTATAATATTGTTTCTCATTTAGTAATTAATATGACGGTGATAATAGTTTACATATTTGAAAACAATCTTGATTTATACCTCTATGCTGGGTGGTATCAGCTTTGTAATGATGTCATTGAGAAATGAAAGCATTCAGAAGCTCTGTCCTAAGATGTAAAATGAGATAACATGGAACACAGAAGTAGGACAGCTGGAATAAGTGGAAAAATAAATCCTGATTCCTTTTTCTTGACTGTCTTAGACTTTTAAGTTAACACGATGTAGTTGGAAGTGTTCAAATATATAATCTTAAAATGATGCACCTGTAATTTTTTTCAGCAAATAATTAAATTAGGCTCTTCTATAACCTTCCCCAAGAGAAATGTGTGGAATGATAGGAAAGGAGGTTAGTGATGGCATGAACTATTTAAGTAGTTTTATGGTTTTCTACTTTTAAAGCCATGACATTTGTTTTTTTCCCCTCTAGCATGGCAAATTAAACATGAACACAATGTTTAAATACAGGTAAAGTTGTAATTTGAGCCAGGATGCAGGAAATTGAGTTAAGCTGCTCACTCCATCCTCTTCAAGTATGTGTATACAGACCTGCAATGTGAGATCACTTGCTACAGAGAGGCCTCTGCAGTTAGTTAACCAAGCAAAATGCTTGTCCTAAGGCTGGAATAACAACTTTTTATTCTGAATTCCTTCTTATTTAAGTAAATAAGGTTGCAGGATGGAATGGATATATAAATCCCCCAGAATGAGTTTCTAATAAAAATGCCTTCATCACAAACGTAAGAATGCATACAGAGGCAGGGTGGGAGATGCACCTTGGGCTAACTGAACAATAGATACATAAGCTCTCATGAGCAAAAGCTCACTTCATCATGTTTCCTTTGTATGCAGTGTAAAGATGCACAACCTTACTAACATTTATAAGGGTATGCTTTGGAAGGAGTTGTCATTACTTTGCAAACCAATTTGAAGTCTTCAACGGGGACTTGTGGTCGCAGTGCTTTATATGTTGAAAACTAAAAATATCCAATTAGGACATATTTTATTGCTTTACTCTGCTTCCTTCCTTTTTTCTTGTACTGTTAAAAATGCTGCCAGATTATTACAACTGCATGATAATGAACTCTCCCGTGGACTAGGAGAAAAGTTTATTAAAAGAGGAAGTTCTCTGTAATAGGGCTAGTCAGTTTGCTGCATCATAAAAAAAAAAAAATTAAGTTCCTTCTGTTGGGATTGTTAAAAGTGTGGGGAGTTGTTATAAACAGGGTTTGTTTGTTGATGGATTTCTAAACCTGATTGGTTTGTTGGATCTCAGAAAAACTTTACACTTATTTTCAAGGTAGAGGTTTTTCTTGTTAACCATTAATAAAACCATGCATCAGGAATACATGTAATCTTCTATAGACTGACAATCTATTGTGAACACTTGTGAAGCTGTCAGTTTACACAGTGCTCATCTACTGTAAAAATACATCCTCATGATGCTAAAGTATTTCTTGTTTTAAGAATATAAACACATAGAGTTAAGTGGTAATCCTCCTGAGACATATGCATGCAGTCTTAAGTATCCCGTTACACAAGAGCGTTTTTTATCAAATAGACTCTGTATTTCAGTGCAATTTACCTTGACAATTACTGGAATAGGCAGCTGTATTGAAAAGGAGATTTTAGCCATCTCATTATGAGCTTTACAAAAGAAATGGGTTTAATTGCTCAGGTTGAATTGGGTTTTTTTTCCTGTTCTGTCAATGGAACATGTTAATCATTTCAGTAAAGGCTCCTGATACGTTTCCTCTTGCATTAGCTGGGTCTTCTGGGAAATACGTGCAGAAATGAAAGGCCTTTCTTCAGACCTTTCTCCCACAGGAATGCATAGAAAATAAACTCCTTGGATCTGGTCTACAAAGTTGAAACTTAATCAAGAAAATCTATAATCCTTGTACACATGTTACAGAGAAAGACCTATTTAAAAATTGATACAGACAGATACAGGATCTTATAGTAGTTTTTTCAAACATTTCATGTTTTTTATTTGCAATCATCTTACATTTGTGGTTGTTTTCAAAGGAAATGTGTTTTAAAACTTTATTAGCTCTGTGACCATTGCCTGTCCTTCATCTTTATCAGCAATCCATGACTACTTCCTCTAAAGGTATTCTAAAGGGTTGTCTTAACTCTGACCAACGGTATGCTTTTATCTTGAGATAGCTGTGATGTGTTTTAGCCATCCCTCTCTGTAATACCCTACTTCAGACAAGCCACTGTAGCTTTTACCACAAGGTAGTTTAGAAAAAATCAACACTGTATCCTAGCCAAAGCTTTCTTTTTGCATCACTGCATTGTTTCCAGTAGTCTGTTGGTATTGTGATATTCCATCATTAAAAGAAAACCAAACAAAACAGAAAACATTTTTTATATTAACAACAGAAACTACTACCTATTGTACATAAAATGAGCATTAACTATTTATCCTCAGAATTATCCACATCAGCTTCTGAAGCTTTGTCTATATTATTTCTGTACTATCCCCAGGAGCTTTGCTGAATGCAATCCTTATGCTCTTGTTCCACTCAAAATGTGCCAAATCGTGGAAATGAGGCAGTGTATCTGAGCATATGCCTCTGTGCTGCTGTCAGCATTTTTGAGAGGACCATTATGAATTGAGGATCTTTGTAAAGTATACTTGCTGTCTCATTTCTGGGATTGGGCACAGTTTAAGCAGAAGTGAGTGGCCAGCGCTTGCTTCCGAAATGATGGTTGTGAATAGGACATGGAAGTTGTGTAGACATGGGCTGAGTCATGAGCATTAGACAGCGGGGATAGTTAAAACTCCATGCTAATCAAATAGCAGTTTCACGATTTTTGCAGAAACCATGACAGAGGGTAGTTTCTGTGAACACTGTGAAAACCAGCTGGTTTTGCGATTTTTTTTTTTTTTTTTTTTTTTTTTAAACAGAATTTTTTGGCGGGTGAAAAAGCCTTACTAAAAATAAGGTACAGGCTCCCCAGTGGAAGCCAGTGGCCACTGCAGCCCGGCCTTGCAGCCCACTAGAGGAGGGGAAGCCACTGGCAGAAAGGGAAGCAGCCAAGAGGATGGCTGCTCCCTCGGCTACTGATTGGCTGAGCGGGCTGCCTTCTTTCTGCAACCTCACCCCTCTCTGTCAGCAAGTGGTGAGGGGCAGGGCTGCATGAAGGCCATCCCTCTCCACCAGTCAGCAGCGAGGGGTGAGGCTGCACAAAAGGCAGCCCTTGGCCGATCAGCAGTGGACAGGGTTTGCCATGATAAGCCTGTGAAAACAGTGGCCGGCGCTGTGATCAGCCTGCAAAATTCCCTGTCTGCTGTATTGATTCGAGTGGGTCCCTATCCATATGTCCCCACACAGCTCTGTTCTTTGGAGCAGTAAATCTGTATCAGGCAAGAGAAACTTGTGGAAACATTAGTTTTCCTTCAGCTGTTTTTCCAACCTAGAATTGGAAAACATTCCTAAACTAACTATGAAGGGAAACCATTTTCACCTTAAGTTCTCACCTGAAGCCAGAGTGCTTAATTTCTGTATTTGACAGTTTTCTTCTGCGTCCTTCTGCATCCTTTGAGTTTCCATTACAAATGGAGGGATGTCAATTAGTATTTGAATATTTGGTGTCATCTAATCTTTTGTAGTTCATGCATTTCCCCCCCCCTTTCAATAATCTTTTTCATCTACATTTTTATTAATAATATCCATCTTTCCATCTCTTGGGACTGACTTTAACTAGACGGTATCTACTTTGTTTTCCCATATCTGTTGAGTTTAGTTTAAGCATTTTGCCTTGCGCTGATGCTCAGATTTTGCAATTGTAATTAACCTGAGTAGCACTTTAACTTCCTGAAGAATTCCCATGATTTGAATTGGGCTATTTGTGGAGTCAAATTCTATTCCAGTGGCAGAATTAGGTCCTTGATTTTTTTTTTTCAGGATAGTTTTCCCAATAACATAGTGTTGGATGTTTGACTTTTGGTTGATCTCTTTAGTCCTAATTAGATGGTTTGTGGGTTTTTGTTTTTTGTAATCTGTTGTGTCTAAGTAGAGCATTTTCTCAGTGTATGGTATTTTTTGAAGAGAGTGCTTCTCTTTTGCTGTGAAGAAGCTTCCCCAATAGTTAATATGTTACTTGTAAAATGAGTGTTTTGTTTTGCTTACTTAACAATTTGGAGGACTTTCATAGTTAATAAATTCACAGACAATTCTGGTGATTTTGCCAAATGGAAATTCTCCATTAGTGACCTTGAAGGAGGCCTTGAAGGAGATAGGTTGTAGTTATGCTATTAGAAGTTTGATTACCTTATTTATTTTGGGTGCTGAACCCTAGTCCTGTCTCTTTGTGTTGATCCACTGGGCTTAACTCAATAAATACAGAAGTTAATTTTATAAGCTGAATATGAAAAAATGTTTACTTTGATTTACACCAGTGATTCTCAGCCAGAGTGATACAGCACTGTGAGATCCTTTTAAGGGTGTTACACAACATTAGGACTATTAAGTTTGCAAACACCTACAGGTGCAAGCAGGAATCCATAGTGTCAAAAATATTCTGACCTGTTGTGATCCTTCTGAGTTTTTTGCAACACAAGAATTGATCTACAGGCAACCTCCACTTAGCACTCTTAATTGGTTCCTGGAAAACCGAGTGTTTAAACGAAACAAGCATTAAGTGAAACTGAAAGTATTTGACAACCCAAGGTGGCAACCACAAGTGTTTTTAATGACCCAAGATGGCGACCACGAGCATTATAGTGAAACTTGCTGAGCGCTAAGTGAAATCAGGTATCAATTTCAAATGAGCATTATAGTGAAATAGCGCTAAGCGAAACGGCGTTAAGTGGGCGTTGCCTGTATTTTTCCCCCATAATAAAAAACTGAGTGAATAGTATTTTCTGAGAGGTACTTTGAGTCTAAGAAGGTTGAGAACCACTGATTTGTATTAAACTGCTTCAATTTGTGTTGCATTTTTTCATCAAATATTTAGGTAGCATATTAGTAGTTCCATTTAGAAACAAGATCTGTGCTTGAACAGTGAAGCATTTAAGGACTTTTTGACCTCGGAGGTCTTCTTCATTTTGAAAATAATGGGGAGCTGGTTTCTACACACAGCTGCTTTTGAATTAGATCTCTGACATCCATAAAACCAGGCAAACACTGAATATTGCATTCCAGTGGAAGAACAGTATGAAGTATCCACTTTCTAATCTTTTTTATTGTGAAGGATGCTTTAGGCAAGATGGGTGCCTATCCACTTGTACGATGACTGCTCTGACGCGCTATAATTACAGCGCATTGGAGCAGACTTGATTAATTAAGTCTTCTGGAGTGTGCTAATTGACATGCTCCAGCAGCCTTGGCATCTTGTGTATTCAGCATCCCTGTGCTTCAAAATGGTGGTGGGAGTGCTTTCTTTCCTGCCCATGGCAGGGGGTAGAACTTGATGATCCGCTCAGGTCCCTTCCAACCCTACCAGCTATGAAACTATGAAACTAAAGCTCGCTGAACAAGCTTTAGTTAAAGCATCGCTGCCACCATTTTGAAGTTTGGGGCTCTGAATACAAGAAATGCTGCGGGCATTTTATTTAGAGTTATTCCTAAGAGCTGGTCTAATTAAAGCATCTTCCCCTACCCCTGTCTATAGACACCTGATAAGTCTTGGATGTGCATGAGGGAAGAATGCCTTGAGAACAAAATATACATAATCAAGTTGAATGTTTTTGTCCAACATTAAACTTTTTAGTGATCTGATCTGTGTAATAAATCCAGGTCTAAAGAATAAATTATATTTTAATTGTAGAATCAGGTTGCAGGGAAGTGTTCAAACTTGTGATAGCTGATTAGGTGAATGAATTTTTGCATAAGCTCTGGTATTGAGAGATTAACTCTGCATTTCTAACTTCTGGAAAGCAAATAGAAGGAAGAATTAAGAACAGAGTTAAGAATCCTTTCTATCAGTGCATGCGTGTGTGTGTGTGTGTGTGTGTGTGTGCGTGTGTGTGTGTGTAAAGGTTTAACTTACCAGTTATTTCAAGAACCAAAGCCTGTAATTAAATGCATGGATTTCTGATAATATTTCATTTTTTACCTCTGTCCTTGTGTTGACTTCTCCTCCCCCTACCCCCAACCTGGTCAATAAGAATGTATGCTAGAAGCAGTTACCCCATTAAGTAGGCACATGGTCCTGTTTTATGCATGTAGGTCAGACAAGCTAAGATAAATTTAATTATTTTTCTGAGTTAGAGCTGCGTGGTGCATGATTTATTATGCAAATTAAAAAGGTGAAAATAAAAATGTTCATAAATGCGTGATCCAAAGATGTGCATGTGTGTGCCGGAAGAAGGGTCAGTTTCCTTTTCATGTCAAACTAATTGATCAGTTAATGTATTCATCATGGGTAGAATACCTTTTAAGCTTCAGATAAATCAATTGGGCCGTTAATGTTGAACAAAGACAGCACTTCTTAAAATAATAAAACTGTCTAGTGCTGTGCATTGAATTATTAATGGTAGATGATAGGGGACAAGCCTATGTCACCTCTGTTTTTTCTGCACAGTCTGTGGGGGTATTTTCCTTCCCATAGTTACCTTGTTGTAGACAGAAATTCACATATTTTAATGGTGGTTCTTTAGTATTGGAATATCTGCAGTAGTCTCTCTGCAACAAATCCTCTGCATGTTTGTCTTGCATGGATTTTGATATTTAAAATACTACAGTCTTGCTCTCAAGAGAAAAAAAAGCTTTTAATGAATCCTCCACCTGTGTGTACTTCAGATTTTTACACACACGTGGAATGTATGCATGTGTATTCAGTCTTTGTCTATCCACCCACAATGACTCTGTAATTAAAAAAGAAACCAAACGTTCCTCTTTCTTTCAGTATCTTAGGAAGAACACGCGGACAATTTATCAGTGTCTAGCTCTTGCGTGTAGAGTTATTGTGTCAAAGAAAATTTCTGAAAATAGTTAGTTTCATGGCCACGTTTATGTGATGGATGTGTGTGTAGGGGGAAGTTCTGTAGTCTGACCATAGCTTACATGAAAGTGTCATTTCCTGTACTCAGGAGCTTTCCCTATTTTGAGAGTTTCTTTATTCAAGTGGAGACTTTCTATTATCAGGACACAGAGCCTGATTTGAACCTTAGTTCAATAGGTAACTAGTGCATAGATTGCAGTGCTGGAGTGTTCACACATTGATGGCTTAATTCTATACTAGTTTGGAGTGTGTGAAGCTGTAGTTTCTATCCTCAGCATGACTTGCACCAAGAATGGAGTTGGTCTTTTGGGTCACGTATCTGTCTAACAGGGTGAGGTCATAGTCTTCTGGTTGGTCACAGGAGGAATTGGTTTTGAACCCATGACTACTAGTAGAGTAACCAGTAGATAGCAATGAGGATTCCAAAGCAACTCCAAAGATCCAGTTTAGCAAGTTAAGAACAGATGTCCAGAATAATGGTAGCTACTATAAAGAGGCAAGTTGTTTGAAGTGCTTTCCTCTTCATACCACTGCAAGAGAAGTTTTTGGCAGTGTTAAGAAAGAGTGGGCATGATACTTTCTTGTTTGATGCAGAGAGCTGCGTGTCATCTACTTGATGCTGATGCATCAGCTGATGTTGTCTTTTCAGTAGTTCCAATAGCTTTGTGAAGATGTTGAATAATATGTAGAAGAGGAGTCCTGTGGAACTTTAATAGGTATTTTGGGCTTGAAATAACTGATGTCCTTAAAACCTTCCTAGATGTAGTTCTAAATCATTTTAGGGCATTTGTGGGAATGCCTGATCCTTGGAAGGATCAGCAGTGCTGTGTGCTACACAGAGATCCGTCAGATCAGTATAAATATAATTCCTTTGTGAACAAACATTGCTCGTAAATGAACTGTAGATCCTACCCCCCAGTCACCCTCCATTACTGGAAGCTGACTGGTGATGTTGGAAAGACTTGTTTTTGTGAATTTTTAAAATTATTTTGATTAAAAAAAAATGGTGTCTTTGCAAATTCCCTAGCATTGAGAAGGCAAGATTCTTTGGGTAGATATGATATATTTTCTTAGACCAACTAGTAATAAAAGATATCCCATTTACCAAAAGAACCTTTCCTGCCTGTGTTCTTAGACCAACACAGCTACAACCAACAACCGCTAGTACAGGTCTCCCTCGCTTTATGCGGGTTCTGTATGTGTGCATTCACTCTTATGTGGTGACCCTTTTTATACCAAAAATTTCTTATAGGTGAGGTAAATTCACTCTTATGTGATCAGTGTGGTGAAAGCCTACAGTCAATTGCTTTGTGCAGTGCATAGTGTGTAGCGATGTGCACCAAAGAATAGTCTCCCATGTAAATCTGTCCTCCTTGCTCGTTGTCTGCGACACATGTTTCTGTAGTTGCCGTCCCCATTGTGGCTTCTAAGCATCCCACTAGCTTATCTCCTCCCCCTCTCTGCTGTTGGTGAGTGCCAAAATTGTCTGGTAGAAATGGGTCTGGGGGTCAGTACAGTTGAGGTCTTGGAACATATCCCTATTTGTTATGTTGTAACATGGGTTCCCTTTATGCGAATTCAAGTTATGCACCATTTTCCAGGAACCGGATGTACAGCATAAAGTGAGGGAAACCTGTATTGAGAAATGTTTTTGGAGGGGTTAAATGATTTTGTTTTTTGAGGTCTATGCTGACTCGTGGGACAGGCTGCTGTTGGTGTTCCCTTGGCTGTGGATTGTGTAAAAGACTGAATTCTTGGAACTTAGACATCATTCACCTGATCTTGTGCTTGGCCTGTTGTTAGTCACTCATCCTAGTTGTAGGCAATCATTATGAAATGGAGTTCCTTTCACTTCATCCTCACTGTTTCTGGTGTGGGTCATCTGAGGGCTATTGATTTGCATGCGATGGCTCCAGGGGTAAGATACCAGTCAGTGTAAACAAGAGGAGCAAGAACAGGAAATGAAATATACTTTAAATTGCTTTGGTAGTTTTGGCTGAATACTGGGAATGAGTTATGTAAGGTTGCTTATGTTTGTAAAATTTTTTGAAATTTAAAAATATTGACAAATGAAGCATGAGTCTGAATAGCTTCTTTAATACTGTTGCCAGAGTGCTGCTTCTCTCTTGAGATGTTTGTTTTCAGGTGTGTATGCATGTTGTTAACAATATAACTCTTATTACAGTTTGCAAGGTGCTTCAAAGTGGAGTTGAACGAGGTGCTATTAGGATTTAGACAGCATAAGCAAAGTAAAATCAAATCTAATTCAGTGGCTTTAGAGAATGCAGGTAAAGAACCTTGCTGGCCTATAAAAGCAGGCAGGTGAGAGAAATGAAACTAGTCTGATTATTATTATTTTTTAATTCAGTCTGATTTTTTTTCATAAACCATTTTTTTCCCCTTCTCAGAATTTTTTCATGTCAGATTTTGAAGTGTATGGTTTTAGCTGAAGGAGATAGAAGAATTGTTTGTGGGTGTGAGAAACAACTTGAAAGTTTAGAATACTGAAGTGGTATTGTAGCTTGTTCCAGTCTATTGCAACTATGCAGTTTGTACTGTAAAAGAGATCAGTCACAAGAATCCTTGCCTCTAGTACACTGAAGCCAGTTCTCGCAGAGAAATATGCGTATTCAGATCACAGCTGAGAAATAACCTGAAGTGACTGTGCAGGCCACTGAGTGCCAGACAGAAGTTGAGGTTGCATAACTGGGAAAATCTGCATTTACACGTTGGTAACTATTCAGCTTGCTTGCATTCTAGCAGTGTGTTGTTTCATCATATTAAACCCTTCATCTATAAAGAAACTTCTTTTCATGGGAGTAAAGAATAAAAAGTTAGACCTGAGAACTAGCAAAATTGTCTGTAGTACAAGCAGGGGAGAAATAGGGTGTAAAGGTGTTAAAAAGTTTATCTTGATACTTCCCTGTCCTAAAATCACTCTGAGCTGTGTTTGTCTTGTGTTGTTTAACAATGACTCAGAGGGGTTGACAAGCAGTAGGGTGTAAGTAGAGTGACTCTATGTCCTGGTTTGGCTCAGACAGCCCCAGATGTCATAGGCTGTTCCAGTGTTGTGGCTGGTTGGCTAAAATCGAAGCAAAAGTCCCAAATTGGTGGTGCCCTGGATCAGCTCCTGAGCAGCGGCTGGAGAGGGAGGTGGGCTGAGCTGAGTACTGCTCCTCTTGCTTGGACTGCGGATCAGCTGGGGCAGGGTGTCATGGAGTGGGGCAGGCTGGGCCAGGGCTTGGGCACCTGCGTAGGGTGAGCCAGGATGGCTGGCTGCTACTGCTGCTGCAGCCACTGCCAAGGCCCAGGCTGCACATGGTGGCCCCAGGCAGCTGCTGGCAGTCAGGGCATGGGGGAGGAGGGAGGCACAGTGTGGCCATGCAGCCTGGGTTGGTGGCACCCAGGGGAGGCACAGAGCCGGGTCCAGCCTCTACATGTGGGGGATGGAGCCTGGCTGTGGGCCTCTGTGCCATCCCACCGCTGCCCTGGCATCAGGACTCCTGGGAAACATGGAGTTAGGGTGTGTCTGTGTGTGTGGCAGCCCCCATCCTAGATTTCCTTACCCTGGCCTGGATTTCCTCCAAAATAATAGGGTCACCCTAGGCACAGGTGTTGGAATAGGGAAGCACAACTATGCCTCAGTGCCAAAAACGAGGAATCTAGGCTAGTATTTAGATTAACATGCTTGGCTTTGGACCTCTAATCGAACAGATCTGAAGAGCCAATGATTAAAAGACTGGAAGACATACTTGCTATGAATGGTGCAAGGAACTCAATTCATGTAGTGTATCAAAGACAGGTTTACAGGAATGACTTGCTCTACTGTCCGTAAGCCTCTGTATGAGGAATACTTGATAATGAGCTCTTCAACCAGTCAAGGATGTGCAAAGGTCCAGTAGCTGACAATTGAAGCTAGGCCAATTCAGGGTGGAAATGAATCATGTATTTCTGACTGTGAGGGTTTAACCATTGACACACTGTAAACAACGGTTGTGGTAGACCTATATCCTCGGCAATTTTTAAATCAAGCAGGTGGTTTTTTTACAAGATGTGCTTTAGCTCAGGCAGTTGATTCAGGGAAATTCTGTGTTCTTTGTTATACAGGAAGTCAAGGTAAGTAATTGCATCAGTCAGTTCTGGCCTTGCGCTCTGAAATTTTTCTCTAGTGTTGTTCCTTCCTTTAAAACATGTTGAGAGAGATTAATTGAAGGATGCTGTACACAAGGGATGAGCACTAAACATTTGTGTATTGTTCCTCTGCTCAAGTTCAGGGCTGTTCTTTTTTTATAAAATGGAAGTGCTTTTGTGACCTGACTGTGTATATCCTAGTCCAGGGCTGTTAGACATATGGCCTGTGGCCCAGGTCTATCTCATGGAGCTACTTTATCCAGCCTACCAGTTTACCAGCAAGTTACAGGAGGGCAAGGCTGGGAGGACATGACCTGCTACAGAATCCAGGGCCCATGGGCCCTGGTGGACATGGCAATGGGCAGCAGAAGGGTGAGCAAGAGCTTATATAGGCCTGCTAGCCTTCTGGCTGCTTTGCTTGTCACTATTGCCATTGCTTGTCACTATTGCCATGGCCCTGCCCTCTCATCACCGGAGCATGTGGTGGCGGCACATGGCAGAGATTGGAGCTGCCACCATACGCCCCAGATTAAAGCTGGAGCTGCTACCGCCACTGCCACCATGTGCTCTGGTTTAGAGTCAGAGCCACTACCACTTCCTTGTGCCCTGGGCTGGATCTGGCCCTTAAGGAGCCCTGTAATCTAGATCTGGCTTGGGCACAAGGTGAGTTTGGCACCTTTGCTCTAGTCATAAGCAGCATTTGGTCTGCAGCTTGGAAGAGAAGAGACTTCTAACAGCACATACCTGTTGAATAACAAATCCATTATATTTGTGTCTCAGTCTTTCTCTCAGTCTTTTTTTAGTATGGAGTTGGAAATATTCATTAGAAATGTAAAGAGGAACTTTAACAAAGATAAGGACGTGTAATAAATTGTGAGGGACTATTAAGGATTTAATCTGTCCTTTTTTGCGAGACACTCACTTTACATATATTTGGCGTCAACCAAACCAATCTATAGCATTAATTAAAAAGCATCCCTTCTCCTACATGCATTTCTGAATCACCAGGGCTCATTACATAACCTGACACTAACCGGCTGTGATGGAATAAATCAATATTGTTAGAAGCACTTATTTTGCTCTGGCCTCTTATTTCTTTTGCTTTAGAGGTGGGAATTTTCCTTCATTTGCTCTTTTCCTTTGACTCTTTGTAGCTTTGGACATTATTTCTTCTTCTACTAGTCTCTTCTACAGGGAGATCAGGGATGGACTGTAATTATTGTTCTGCCATTCTGAATGGGTCTGTACATTACTACAACCCTGGGCAGTTGTTTGTTATGTAGTGAACATTGTTAATATAGTGTGTATGTACAGGATGTAACCTTTAAAAAGAAAATACATTTCTGTTGATTCAAAAATCATGCGTTTTGACCAGATATAAGGACTAACATTGCAGACAAAAAACTTTTAAATTCCTGGTTACAAAGCTTTTCTAGTTTACATATAAACAAGTACCGTGCTGATAATCTCCACATCACTTCCCTTAATTGTGAAAGAAGCAGATCATTGAATGATGGGATGGGGAGACACTGTTTTTAAAACTATTGTTTTGTGAGCTTCCACTTATATGACAGGTTACCAATTCTTGTTTTCAGTTATTAGTTTTCTGAAGTTGCATATTTCAGGAGGCAGAGCAAACCTTGTTTACTTACTATGCCTGTAAAGCTGGTTCTACGGTTGTATAATGCATTTTTGAGCAACTCCTCCAACAATTAGTATGATGAATATTGCTAAACTTGTTAGATTTAGTTTGCTCCTTTTTCAGAGCTCATCAGAGTTCATGGTGGCACTGTTTTCTTCTACCTGTGGAGGAAACATTGGTAGGGGGTTTGTTATGGAATATTTATTGAATTTTAGAGTTGACTGATTGGCAAAGATGCAAGAGGAGCTATCACAACAATTCTGTTTGAATTGTAAAAACAGCTATAGATCAGTTAACGTTAGCTCCCATTGTGCTGAATGTTGTATTTGTATATAGTAAGTTATAGTCCTTTGCCTTGAGAAGCTTAACGTCTAATTATTATATGAAATTTAACCGTGTAAATCCACTGCATTAAAAAATTTGTTTGCCAGTTGTCTTGGCTACTGGGCAAAATACACTTTAGTAGCTCCTATTAATTCCTTCTGTATTCACCTATTAAGTGACCAGCTTCTCTACTTACACCTCATCTGAGTGAATGTCTACACAGAGCCTATGCTCACTATAGAAAGGGACTGTTATCTCTAGATTGCTGGTGAATGAAACCCCTGCAGAGTCTGGCTGCCTTCTGCAGCGCATGAACAGCTGTTCACATGTCCTTTGCCATTTCTCAGAGCATCTATCCTGGTGTGATGGTATTTTAGCCGTGAGCTGTATGTGTGGCTTGAAAGCACCTCAGCTCAGGGTTTTGGTAGCTATAAACACATCTGCAAGGGAGCCAGGGACAGACTGATAAAGTCTTTCCCATATATGCCAGGCCAATCTTCAGAGTATTTCTAGTTAGCGAGGTGCTGAAAAGTTAAGGTTATGTTCCCAGAAATGCTAAAGCAAAATGCACCTATCTACAGTGCCAGCGTGAATGTAATGCACAGATACGAGGATCTGAGTTGTTTTGCAGTGCGGACGTTTTAGCTTGGCAAGCATGATGGTATGGCTAGATATGTTAGGACAGTGTTTCCCAACCAGTGTGCTGCTGTACAAAAGTGTGTCATCAGAAATGAATAGGTGTGCTGCAGAATTTTGCCATGGCAATGAGCTACAATAGGTATGAGGATGGGGAATGCCTTAAGAGGTGCGCGGAAAATTTTTATCGATGCAAGTGTGCCTTGGGCTGGAAAAGGTTGGGAAACACTGAGTTAGGATATAGGCTCACAACACAGTAAAGACGTCCCTGGAAGACACACAGCACAGTCTGGCTCCTCCAGTTCCTGGCCTGCCAGTAAATGTATTCAGATCTTGCCACATCCTCAGTACATGCGCTGTGTGCACCAGTGTGCTTGTTTCTGTGAGAATCTAGATGTACAGTCGGACTGCTCCTTTACTTAATTCATTGCAGCTCTCTTTCCTCCATCTGCTTGCTCTTCTTGCACACAGCCAGAGCTTGGTTGCTGTTACAAACAGCATCTCTCCCCCACTGATGTGCAGTGTAAGTATATGTGTCAAAATATTCCTGAACATGTAGTTTTGAATTTTTTACCTTTCTAAACCAGATACTTTCTGATACTAGTGCATTGTATTTTAGAAGAGTCCCCTGCTTTAAATTAGCATGAAAACATGATGATCCTAGGTGCTAGTTATACTAGTATGTGTGGCTTAGCCCACACATATGGGCTTAGAGTTGAGACCCAGAAAAGTGATCATTTTCTTAAAGATTGTGTTTATATTCATTATCTTAGGAATGTTGGGAGAGGGAGGAGAGACAATTGGGGCAAGTTAATGTTTTTTCATTCACATAGTTGCGTCTCTGTTGTAGTTCCTTTTTACTGATGGACATGCTGGGGTCAATATGTGTAGCTTCCTTAATTTTTTTTTCTGGTTGGATGTAATGATTTCATAAGAGATTGGTTATCTCCTAAGATTTTTTCTTTTATCTCTGCGTTCCTCTTTGAAAAATCTCCTTTCTGTATCCACAAAGGGCAGTCAATGTCAGAAGAGCTGAAATTGGCCACTGGAGGTGTGTGCCAATTATGTCATGCTGGCCCTGGCTTGTAATCCACACAACATTTGTTTTGAATTTGGATCTCCTGCTTGGTTTTATAGAGATGAGAGGGTGGAAGCTTTGGCAACTAAAAATTGTGCACTCTTAAGTTCTTAGTTACGATTAACATTGTGGTTTTTGTTTTTTAAATTCAAGATTGAAAATATATCCTTGACTTCCAAGGCGTTGTTTTTTTTCCTACCATAACTGAACTTTGGAAAAAGGCTTAAAACTATTGTAAATTTCTGTTTTTTTTTTAATCTGTGTATTGTGAGGCACCGCTATTTTTTTGTGCTTCAGCATATTCTTGTCAGACTAACTTCCCTAATGTGTCTTGGCAAAAATGATTACCATTGACAAATTTAAATATCAATTAAATGTAAATGTTTATTTTGTTTCTTGGGTTGCTGCTTGTAAGACCTGCAACCTTGGGATACTAGCCAGTATTTAGATGGTAAAAGAGAACAGTAAGAATACAGGATGCTTTTATATTTCTCTGAACAGTAGGCAGATGGCATTAAATTCTCTTCATGAATAAAGACAACAATTGTTTCTTTGGAAGGAAAAATAGTGAGAGCAAACTATTTTGCACTAGCATTCTGTGACTGACAGTGTAACAAACAGACTTTCTTTCTATATCTTTTTTTTATATAAGATCTACTAGAAATACACATGGGATTTTTTGTTTGTTTTTAAAATGTGAGGTGGAGTAGAATGGAAACCATGATTTTTAATTTAAAGTGAACAGATTATCATAGTTTTTTGTCATACTTCTGTGCATGTGTTCTGCAAGGAGATAATCTGTCCTGACAGTTTTTTTTTAGTTTTGCTCCCTTAACTCCTTTGTACTCTGTGGACTGTTCTGATCTTCTGGTAAAATTTCCTTTTTTTTTCTTTGTAAATCACTGTCTACTTCTAGTTGCAGTAAATGATCATTTTTGTAAATGAGAGAGAAGATGAAATCCCGAAGGGTTGTTTTCCTCCCCGCCCTTCTTCCATCCTTGCCGGGATATCCACCAAGGGGCTTCTGCTGGAGAAAAAATTCCCAGTCAGGTGCCTTAAGGACTTGGGTTCCAGTCCAGCAATCATTGATATTACATGCTTAATTTAAGCACCGTGAAGTTTAAACTCTTCCTTCACTTGGATCTAGTCCTCAGCCCTGTACTAAGGGGAGTATTTGTGTGTTAAAAACGTTTGTTAACAAACAGTTTCAGAAGTTGGGTTTAGATATACACCCCAAAGTTATTCAATCCAGGAAACTGGTTGCAATAAAAGCCCTTTGTTATTCATTGTAATCCTGCTGAATCTAGAGAGTGGCTGCTAACCATTACAGATACGGATGTCTTAAGGAACACAGTTTGAGAAGCTGAGCTATTCCCTCATGATCCATGTCCTTATGGGCTGAGTACAGGCCATCAAAAAGCCCAAGGCTGAATCGATTCAGTCTTTGCAGATTAGTCTAAGCTGCACTGAGTGAACTAATAAGCAAGTGAGTAGACATTCACTTTTGATTCCAGAAATGCAGCCACATGTCTGCAGTGGCCCAGGACAGAAGCTTGGGGGTACTTGAGCATACCTCCCTGCTCTGCTAGATCAGGCAGCTTAGGTCATGGCTAGCTTGCCCACCCTGTGAGGGGTGGAGAGTTGCAGGGGAGATGCAAAGTATCCTGGGATGCTGTGGGACTGTGAGTTAACTTGAATCTGGAGGGGATCTGGAACAGAAATTCAGTAAACTGATTTAATCTAAATCAGTTAGGTCTGATGCTACCTCCATTCAGGTTTATCTTAAACCAGTTTAGGCCATTTCGAAAATATTTTATGTGCACTGAACTTCTGTTGTGCTACAGATTTGAACCAGTTTCTGATCGCTTATACCAGTTTATGTGTAACTTCTGTCCCTAGCCATGAGGAAGCATGGAAGGGATACATTTCCTTATTCCACTCGCTGCAGATGTCACAGCTTCGACCACCGTGTACGCTAGGATGAGGTTTCCTTCTGCATCAGCGAGAATCAGTAATGATGATGATTTTGATTCTACTGACCCTGCAGAGGCCGGGGCTGCAAATTAGATTATTGCAAACTAGGTATCTGTTCATCTCAGGTGCCAAAGGGACTTGGAACTGTAGGGAGAAGTTCTTATTGTGAGGTTTCATTATTGGCTCACACTATAGCCTGCACAGGTCTGTGGGCCCATGGTCAAGTCATGCTATTTTATGGATTTAGGCTGGTTTATGCTGGGAATATATTAAGAAGTTCTGAAGTGAACTTTGAAAGGAGGCCAGGCAAGTGACAGTTGGAGATGGCTGACTTATTATATACTCATAGTATATTGCTATATTGAAAATTTGTATAAGCTTGTTGAAAAGTGACTGCAAACACTGAACCAGACACCTGTATATATGTGCAGATCTAGCATTTTGAAAATGGGGGTGCAGATGATGTGGTGCATCATCACATACAACACACACTTTTTTCTAGTTACGGAGAAATTAAATGATTTACTAATATGGTAAGGGCCCAGTGCTGTATTATTCAGTTTAAGATCAAAGCAACGTTATTGAAACATGCACTGATTTGCTAGATGATATACTAAGTTTAAAAAACAGAACAAACAAGGCAACAATTAAGTCGAAATATATTGCTTTTTTCATTATAGTTAAATTTACATCTGTTCAGATGCATAAAGCAAAATCTGGCTGCCTTGAGCATCTTGACAGTGTGTCCAGCAAGACTGTCAGTCATTGCCTGAGTTAATGTTCTCCTGAGTGAATATTACCACACCTGAGTTTGTTTTAGCTAGAACTAAAAACAGTCTGAAGGTCTGTGAAACAGAAGAGAGACATTATCAGGAGTGACTAACGGACAGAAAAAACGCAGAAGCAAGGTTAGCTTGATTAATGGAACATCAAGACCACTTAAAAGGAGAGAGGGTGATTAACATCTCTTGAGCTACAAAGTATATTTGACACCATCAGCTCTGCCTGCATAGAAACATTGTTGCCACCCTAGGCAGTTGTTTTTAAACTTTGGGAGGATCAAGAATCAACGGGTGGTTAATTTGCTCCACTGCCCCCGCTTCACCCTCTGTCCCCCTGCCTGTGTATGCATGTCCTAACTGTTCTACAGCAAGTATTGTATTTACAGCAGTACTGTGTACCCTATCAATAATCTGTGAAGCTGATGTGAAATATCCATGCTTTTAGGAAAAAACCTTTTTCTGGTATGCCAGGGAAAATCATATTTTTGTTAAGTTGTTTCAAGGGTGAATTTGCAGTGCATGCATGAATTCTAGAAACCCTTTGACCCAGACAATATATTAACTACAGTTGCTGCAGGATACTTTGTGCTTAATTAGAATCAATACATTCCATATCTGAGAGTAGAAAATGACCTTGTAGTTTGAAGGATAAATAGCCAGATTATTACTGACTATATTCTGGGGCTCCTGCTTTCACTGAGTTTTCTCCAAAAAAAGATCTCAAGGCTACTGAATTGTTACAATTATATCTTTCCAATACTGTGCGGCATTAAGAGCTAAGAGGTATAATTATCACTAGAGTAGAACTAAGCGTAGTGTTTGTGTTAGTGAGAATTTGTCTTAGGTGTTGAGCTGTTGTCAGTGTTTCTTTTGGAAACTCCTTTGTACGTGTTCCTAGGTTACTTTCCTAAATTCTTGTCTGGAGATTATGGAGGACAGAGATCCTTATTTGTTCTCAGACTGGGTTTGAAGGGTCTCTAATTTAGATAGAAGTGAGGATAGGCTGTATTACACCTATTGCGCCTATGAAAGAGAGTGAATTTATATTAAATGCTCTCATTTTGTGTGCAAAATTATCAGCATGCTGTAGGTTATTGGTGTTACAAACTGGGCAGGTTTCGTTGCTGTCTTTATTTAGTCTTTTTAAGCTGTTTCTTTGATGCATATTTGCCGTTTTTTACCTTCATTATTTTTGTGTGTAGCTTGTAAAAGCCATTTCATCACTGAATTACCGATGGCTCAAAGACTGGTGCCCCAGTATGCACACAATTAAGCCATGTGAAACACGCTTATACTGGCATAGCTTATTCTCATGCAGAAAGGGCAGTAAATTATATCAATGTAAGTAAGTTTATTCTGGTATTACTGTGACAACTTTTCAGTAAAACTAGCCCCCGGCAATTCCTCAAAAAGCCCACATCAACTGGCACAAGTATATTGGTACAAAAAAAACCTGTACCGATTTTTATATTGGTAGCTCAAACCTAGTATATTGACTAGGCATGAGCATAGTATCCTTCTACTATGCAGAGGTGGTCTCTACATACTTCCAGGTCATGGTTCAGGCATGTTGTCAAGGTGAAAAGGGAAAGCTGTGACAGCTGATTATATTGCTTATTGAATACATTTAAATAGATAGGTCCATGAAATTTTGCTAGTTGAGTATTTCACCTGACACTTCATCGGGATTATTATTTCTGTTTTTGAATGCATGCATCTAATACAGAGAAGGGATACACATTCACAGATGCACTTACTTGAGAAGACCGCAACTGTATATTGCAGGAAAATTGATATGGTCATTTACAGTAATTTCCCTTAGTGCTTTCTTTAATGTCTCCCGATACCCAATGAGGGGGAAAAAGGGAAAAGTCCCTTTCTCATGTTGAAAAAAGTCCAGTAATTTCTTTTCTCTCAGTGCCTCTCTCAGTGATGTAAATCAGCTTTTCCTTTCTGCTGCTGCTTTTCATGTTTTGCAAAATTACATTGCTAGCAAAGAATGGCAGCTCTCCTTAAAGATCTAGTTGGAACTACAGCTTTTATTTTTGGCCTCTGTGTTGAACAAAACACTTGACATAACATCGTTCTGAATGTACTGCTATGAGATGCCTGTCCCTGATTTGCTACATAAACTGTTATGAAAGACTAAGGCTATGTCTTTTATAGCCTTACATATAAATTGTACAAGAACCTGGTAATACTATTGCATGCGTTTACTTTTTGATAATTTGCAAACATCTAACAGAGATTGTTAAACCATTCAGACATCTGGGCTGAATCGTATTTAAGCAGTTTATGTGAGCAAATGTTTCAACCAATTCACATGCTGAAATGTTAGTTATAAAGTCATCAGGGTTCTATCACAGAGATAAACAGCTTAATATGGTTACAATTAAATAAATTTACTCGCCTTATTTTGACTTTGGCTTTTTTCCAGAAGTGGAAGTCACAATTTCTACACTGTAGCCTGTTTTGGTTGTAGAGACCCATGGAAATCATCAATTGTTCCAGTTGTGGGCACATCTATGCATGCATTTGACCTGAGATTACTTTATTTTTGAGTAAACTACTCATGAGTAAATGCTGCCGGGCTGGCATGTACACATGAAGGGAAATGGGAGCAGATTTGCTCCTAGTCACAGCAAACTGCTTTTGTTTCCTGGAGCCCTGCAGTGGGCCCTTGCTTTCACCAGGGGAGCTGGAGGCTCCCCCTGGTGGGGGTTACCCCAGGGGCTGGCAGGCAGCTCCAGGTGGGGAGACAGCTGTCTCCTGGCTGGGGCTGGGACATTACACCCTGCCCCTGGGGGCTGTCAAGGCAGGGATAATGTCAGCTAGCAGCAGGGAGCTCCTGGCCCTGGCTCTCCAGTGAGGGGCCAGGTGGAAGAAGCTGCAGGGGAAGGGCAAGTTCCAGACCCCTGCCCCATGTGCCAGTGGTACAGCTAGCAGCTAGCTTACTGCTAGCTGCCCAACCAGTGTATCACCGTGGAGGGCTGGCACCTGCCCCTCCCCTGCAGCTCTTTCCAAGCCTCTTCCCTCTATCACTTGATCAGTGCATGGAGCTGGGATCTGCCCCTGACTAGGACAGTTCCCTGCTCTGCAATTGTAGGGCGGAGGCTGGAGAGCCTGTTCCCTGCTCAACTCTGTAAGCTCACACAGCTGAGCAGGAAACAAGCTCCCCAGCCTGTTCCCCATCCAGCTCTGCAATCCTGGGGAACAGGATCCCCAGCCCCCACCTGTGGTTAGAGTCCCAGGGCTTGGGCTGGGAAATAAAGATCTCCCAGCTCCTGCTCCCTGATCAAGATCTTGAAGCAGGGGACTTAGAACTTCCTGCTGCCGGGAGGGAGACATAGTCCCCACCTGGGCTCCATTGGCAGAGCCTGCCCTGGCAGCAGGCAGCTCCCCCTGGGGACAGGGAGTAATCTCCTGCCCCCTGGTGGCCAGCTGACTGGGAGCAGATTTGTTCCTGGTCAGGTGTCTATGCAAGTGCTACTGTGACATTACTAATCATGGGTAAATTGGCTACTTTCAGTTGCAGGTAGCAAATTTTCTTGCAGTTAGCAGGTTTACTGCACAGTAAGCATGTGTAGATGAACATGCTTACTGTGTAGTAAACTGTGCTTCTTTGCAGTAAAGTACCTTGCACCATGTGGGTAACATTGGTGAAATAGGGCAACTCCTATGGGCTGTATGTATGACGCCCTTTGGTTTACAGGTCTGAAGACGATGCTGATTGGTTGTGCAGAGTAGTAGCTGACGTGCAATACGTGTGCCTATAGATTAACTACCAACCTTCTCTTGTTCCCAAGATGCAAGTGCTCTGTCTGGTGGGCCACCAGAAGTTGGGGTGTGGGGCCAGCAAGAATAGCCTGCCCTTGAGCCCCGGTGGGTAGGCATGGCAATTGGCTGCAAGAAGGGAAATGAGAAATGATATACCTCTGGTTGCCCCCCAGCCGTTTTGCACGTCACCACTGCTGCAACCCCTGCTTCTCGGCCACCAGCTCATCTACCTCCACATGCTGGAGTTGCCACCATGTGCCTTGTGTCAGAGCTAGAGCTGTCACTACAGCACAGGGCATGTGGTGATTGTAGCAGCTTTGGCTCCGCACATGGGGCACGTGATTGGAGCTGGAGTCAGAGCTGCTGCTGCCTCTGCCATATGCACTGGGGCAGAACTGGAGCTGTTGCCACCATGTACCCTGGGTTAAATCCAGCCTGCAAGGAGCCCTGTGTTCTGGATCCAGCTTGGGGTGCAAGGTGGTTTTGACACTCTGCTTTGCACTGATACCTTGGGTTTAACAATTTTTTCTTAGCTATGGTGATTGTTTTTCTTTCCCACATAAATGTCATCAACTTCTGCAGAATCTACATTTTAATTTTTTTTTTTTAAGTTTCTGGTCCTTATAATTTTAAAGTTTTAGCTATGATAAGAGCAGAAATCATTTGTAGATGGAGTCTGAATGCCTCCCATGCTGCTCATGTCTTATCCAGCTTGTATCAAAGAAAACCTGACCAGAGATTAGTTTTTGCTGTTGTAATCCAGAATACTCTTGCAGTAGTGAAGCACCAAGAATCAGGATGGTTTTCTCGCCTCCCCCATTTCCTTTAAAAAAGAAAGAAAGACTGGGGCAGCTGTATAACACACCTTTACAACCAATAGGAGACAACAAAGGAGAGAGGGTATTGACAAAAGATCATCCTTTTCAGCGGCCAGAAGAGGCTAGGGAATCTGGCTTCACATTTATTGTGAATAGAGGAACAATATCCTAGTAGGACTCCTCTTCCCAGTAGTAAGGTTTCTGTCTTGGTGATGCCTGTGTGCAGCCCAAGACTTCCTATCATCTCTCAGTCCATATGAATTTATTTCTGTGGCTTTTCGCTGTCTGGTAAGACTTCCACACTTGTGAGTAAATTTACAAGTGCATGCTCCTTGTTGGCTGAATGGAAACTGAAAAGAGACCTTCTGTTAAGGTTGCCAGATGCTTTGAATAAAATCTGACTTCCAGTTGCTTTGACTGCTTGGGCTGAAATGTTTTTTGCCTGGGCATCTGTCTAGTTCAGCAGTTTGCAAGAACTAGTTTAGGGGAAAATACATTCTCTTCATGTTTTTTTTTTTTTTATGCTCCCTGTAGTTTCAAGCAGTTGTGTGAAATTTGACGGTGGGGTGAATGGTCATTGTTTTGGGCGTCTTGCTATACTTGTGAAAATTAGCCCTAATTTGGCCAAGTTGTAAATCTTTGAAAACAGTAGTTCACACATGCTCAGGTTTCAACCAGTGAATTTGTCAAAGGCTCGCTGGGGAGGAATTGCTCCGCAGCTGTGGGTTGTAATGGATCCAGCACCTCTCCTGTGCTATCAGTGAATGCCCCTGCTGGTCCTAGTCTGACTAGAGGAGTCCCCATTCAGAAACAGAGGAGACAAGAGCCAGACTGATGGGGAAGAGTGGAGGACAGAATTGGGTCTGGAGGATGGTTGGAGTGGAGGGAAGGAGTTCCAGGAAGGAGCCATAATAAGAGACTGGGACGGGTTGAGCGATGAAATTGGAAGTGTATGTGTACGGTGGGTACATAAGTGAGTTCAGTTTAAACTGGCTGACTTGGAGACCAGCATCTGATTAAATGAGCTTCAACCCATGAAGACTTGTGCTATATATATGCTAGCATATATATAGCTCAGTAACTGTACTTTGGTTAGTTTGTAAGATGCAAGTCTACACTGAGGGATCAGTGACAGGCTACCTGCAGCATTACAGGGTTCAGACTTGCCAAGGGTCTGAGCTAGCTAGTTGGAATGCAGGTTAGGTTTGTCTACCCAAGTGGCAGTTACACCTTTGGATTGCAGTGTGGGCAAGTTTTAAATTACTTCCACTGCTGGTAATGTATCTCTTATAGTCTTGTGACTACATACTTAGCTGCAAGAATTTTGTGAGAGAGACCCTTTCAATTAATCTATTTATGTATTCAGTTTATATGCCCCCCTTCCCAACAAGGCTTCAGGTGGCTTACAATAAGAAAAACAGAATACTTAGGAGAACAAGAAAACAGCTTAAATGGGAACTGTTGTGTCAACATATGACAAAGACTCCCTAAACCAGTGGTTCTCAGCCTTTTTAGACTCAAGGCACCCCTTGGAAAATGCCAGCTCTTCATTTTCACTTGTTTTTTGAGTCCAGAAAAATAATAGAGCAATTCTTCTGTTGCAAAGAACTCAGGACCGCAGTAAGTCAGAATATTTTTAATGCTACAGATTCCAGCTTGAAATCTCTTTCTTTCTTTTGTGAATTGTTTGCACAACTAATAGTGCTCACACTGCCTGGCACCCTGCAGCGCCTTTGAAAGGATCTCAAAGCATCCCAAGGTGCCACGGTATCCTGGCTGAGAATCAGAGGCTCATATACAGGCATTAAAATGTATAGTACAACATGTCTCAAACGTATATCTTGGTGTCATGATCAAACTATACCTGAACACCTTGACTAAGGCATTCTATTTATTTTTTTCATTAACCTGACTGTTATATCCTGACAAAAGAAATGCCTAAAATGACGGGGCATTTATTTCTCAAGTGGCTCTGATTGTAAACAGGAGCAATTGAAATATGCCATGCTGTAAATAAACATCTCTGTGTAATTCTGATAAATGAGTGACACGGGTGCAAACACGGACACTGCGAGATACTGAAAGGGGTAAGCAACCAGAGGCTAGCTACTGCCAGATAAGGAGCCACTATTCACTGTCTTGTTTCCAAGTTTTGATTCTTGGTTGGGCAACAGGTTGTAAAAGGACTGACAAGCAGCAACAGAAGCAGCCACTTCTGCCCACTCATTCCTGTTTCAGCTGCAGACTGGTTAGCTGTAACTTATTCTAGCCTTCATACTGTCACCATCAGGCAAAGCAACAACTTAAAAAATAACACTGCTGGATCACTTGACCATTTAGATGACCAACACGTGTCTACCCACAAATGTGCATGCACATGCAGAACAAATGCATGAATTCCGTGAACAAGAATAAGCTCTTCTTTCTGCAAAAGAAGGTTTAGGAAATAAAAATCTCAGCATCTTCCAATTCCTGTCACGTACATTACCAATGGGGCCAAATAACCAGATTACAAACTTTTAAGTGAACCAGTTAAGGCAACCTTAACAATTTCAAAGCATTTTCAGAAAGAACTTAAATTCTGGAATTACTCAAATTGGGTTATTATTTATGAACAGAACTGTAAAATTGTCACCCCTCAATTACAGAGTGAACAGGTCTTTAAAACTTCTTCTTGCTCATTCCTAGGCCATTGAAGTAGAGCATTCAACTTGCATTAAATATGAGGAATTACTGGGCCATATGGGGGGTTTGCAAATTTTTTATTTTCAAAATTGCAAGCAAGCAGTTTCGAAAGATCTAGTCTTGTTCATATTTCTAAGTATAACATCTTACTCTCTTTTCCCTGAACAAACTGGGCCCTACTTATCTAAGGGACTGCCTTCTCCCTTGTGCCCCATCATGATTTCTAAGGTCATCCAAGAGCAACCTTCAACAAGTACCATCAGTATGTCAGATTTGCTTGGTGAAAATATTGAGGGGGTGTGGGGTGTCATTTTCAGCAATTGCCTCCTCAGTTCTGGAATACCTTTCCCCTCGAGGCCTGCCAGAGCCTGTGCCTGAATATCTTTCAGAAGCAGTGTAAGACCTATTGGGACAGGCATTTAGCAAACAAAGCTAGGATGAAATATTGTTTAGGGCAGTGATTCTCAACCGGGGTGTTGGGGAAACTTAGCTGTGCAAATATGATTCACAAAAGAAACCCAGAGATTTCAAATCAGGATCTGTAACATTAAAATCATTCAGAACATTGTGGCTTGAATTTTTTGCAACAGAAGAATTACTGTATTTTTTTTTTGTAGTCAAAAAACAAGCAAAAACTATCTGCTGGCATTTTCTGATGGTTGCCCTGAATATAATGAGGGTTGGCCTGAGCCTAAGAAATTGAGAATCACTGGTAAGGCACTTAATACAGTGACTGCAATGTGGATGGTGGAGTTTTGACTTGTCAGTGGGTGTAGTATTATTTTCTTCTCCATTAATCTGTGTAACACAGATTAATGGAGAACACAGAGCAGTAAAAAGCCATTTGTACTTACTGTTCAACCTCTGGTGTGTAGATTTTTGTAGAAATGATGGTATGTTGACCTCCATGTAAATCACTCCTGTCTAGATTATTAATTGGATTGCATTTATGATCAGAATTTGAGAGACGGCTGTCCTTGAGATATTTTTTGTGTTGGACAAAACCTATGGTTTTAAGGAAGTCATATGAAAAATTGATGATCCATTTTGAAGTTTAAGATTATTTATTCAGAAGGTGGGATGACAGAATACTCATGTGGGGAAAAAATATTGTCTAAGGACAATAAGGATGTGGGAGATCACCTTGGGGTTTGACCCTAAATTCAGGGAATTGGGAGCAGGCAAGATCAGGAAACGGGTTCTAACAAAGTATCAAGGCAAGGGGGGGATCAGAAGCAGACAAATCCATGAGTCTGAAACTCAGTTCAGTTCAGGTCAGATAGGAGCCAAAGGGTCAGGAGCAGGTGAGTCGGGAGTGGAGTCAGAGGGCGGAAACCCAAAGGAAGGATTCAGACAAGGGCTAGGAGCAGGAGCCAGCCAGAGTTGATGCCAGAAGCCTCTCCGTGTAAATTATTAGGCACTGATAAACACTGCAATTTATAACCAGCTAACTATGCCTGTGGAGGGAACCAAGACCAGCTGGGGGGTTAATGATCTTGCTCACTGCCCTGACTACTGAGAGTGATAGGTAAAAGGACATTCAGTTTTCCTGTAGAGCAGATGCATACTATTATTTGCTATTGGGTTTGACCATGGGAGAGGGTGCTCAATTCCTTCTAGGATTTGGTTTGTTTAAGAATAGATTGCTCCCTGTAGTGGGTGCTTTGAATGCACAGTCCTTGTCGGGATCGTTTGAAGTAAGATATAATATTTTTTCTGACTGAAAGGCAAAACTGTCATTAAAGGTAGTAAATCTCTGTCTAATTGTAATAGATGTTTTCATTCTTCAGGAACAAGAATCTTAAAGTTTATATAAAAATATTTTATAATTACTTGTAATATATGATGGTCATCAGTAAGTCAAAGCTTGGATTTGGCTGGTCTTTGTTGTGTTGGAGCACAGTCGTTCATCTAGAAGAATGATCAATGTCATACCAAAAGTAAGTTGAATGTGAGAAGATATTGCCTTTCCAAGTTGGTGTGCGCACTATTTTGATTTGACATTATATACTTTAGCTACGATTAGGTTGAATAGTTCTAGTGACTTGAGGAAATACATTGGCAGTTGTGGAGGGGGAAGGGGAAAACAATTGTGGTTCAAATGGAAGCTAACATGTAATCTTGCTAATGAGTTTCTTGTTTGTCATTCTGTTTGAATAGCTGATTATATTTGAGAACTTTAAATACAACTTGTAAAAAGCGTTTTGGAAAACAAACTGTACAGCAGTATGAAATTTAGCTGTGGTAAAATGACTATTCCCAAAGAAGCCTGTAAGGCAAAAAATTTAAACTGATTTGAGTAAATGTGAAGGGTCAAATGTTCATATGTATGTCCTATTGGTAGCCTTGCTAATGACTTGGGGTTTGTGGATTGTTTTTCATGCAGTACTGAGGGAAGTTCATAGAGGAAAAATTTTTTGAATAAAGCTTTTCACTTTATATTGTTTTTTTTGTCTTTTTTTCCCCTGAAGGCTTCTTTCCCTTGTTTTGTTCTAGTTACGCTGCTGTGCATTTTGTCCTGCCCTGACCTTGCTGTCCACAAGATATCTTTCCTTTTTAAATGCTTTTTTTTTAAATAGCATCCAAATCCAGAACTCTCCAAAGGAAACACGGAGGAAAGCTGGCATTTGGCTTCTAAGCCTATCAAAGCCACTGACTTCCATTTCAATATAGGCAAGGCTCCAATGACCACCTTCAAGCTGAGTAAATTTTTAGTAGATGCCATTTTGAAAAAGTTGGTCTAACTCACTATTCCTTAATTTTCCAAAATGTAGAAGCAGAGCTCTAGTTGCCTACTTCCTAGGGTTGTTATGAGGTTTAATTACTATTGTCTTGTTGTTCCAATTTAAGAATGTGTGTTTCAAGCAGACTCTGGGTAGTATGTGGCTTTTTGGTGGAAACTGTAGAAGCCCCTTATTATACCTTTGTAATAAGAAGCATCAGGATGGTGTGTATTTGAGCTGCTGAACTTTGGGTGTAAGCAGGACTGAACTCTTTTGTGCACAGTCCAGAAGGGAATAAATTGAGTGAGGAAAGTCCACAGTCCCTGCTATGGCAAAAACAGGGAAGCTACAATCACAGACCTTGTAATCCTTGTGGGGAATCAAAAATGAGATGATCACTGAGACTGTATAGAGTCTTCCGATAGACAACAAAGATGGATGGTTAAGATTATTCTGGCAGAAAATATCTAATTTTGTTTATTAGCAGCATCATTTAATGTAAGTTTTATAAAAGTTTAAATTGTAATAATCTGGAATATCTTGTATATTAAAACAACATGTTTCCATATGGAGTCTTTTTGTTTGACATCAAAATATATATTTTAAGTACATAATTTTGAAGATGGGACTTCAGCTTTTAATTGTTAAAGGATGTTAAATTCTGTGACAAGTCTGTTTTAGAGACCATGATTTATTCTTGCATGTGCCTTGATTACATAGCTCATCATTACTATTCTGACACCGCAATTGCAGTTTCCAGTTTGAGATAAGATGTGGCCACTTGAAGGTTCTGATGAAATCTCTAGCTTTAGAAAACATTTTGTAGCCTGCTCTTTGATATAATATCTCTGAAAAAGCATATAAACACACCTGTGCCTTCAATTAAGGTTTTCATGTACCTCTATAGTTCTTCTGGCATCTTTTGAAATGTTAAAAAGCTTTTTCTTGCTGTGCTTGGCTTGTATGAACTAGAAATGTATAAAAAAAAAATGGTCAGCATTGCCCTGAGACTTTGCTGAAACAGAATCTCTCCAATATATACAACTTTGATTTCTGCTCCCCTCTTTCATAATGTGATTAAATCACTGCACAAGCCAGATTCGAAAAAGTTAATCATCAACCACAGTAATGACTCTGTGTTGTATTGCATTTGGCGTAAGTAAAAAGCCCATTTTAGTTTTGGCAGGACTAAAAATAATGCCCATGAGAGAATTCTGTGGGCAAAGCTTTGATTAATTCCATTGCTGACATGTTCACACAGAATTTGATATGAAATTTGATGTGCTTATATTGAAAGATCTGCACCTGTATTTTTGAACAGGGAGAAGTAATACAGTACAAGCTGATACCCAGTTATTAGTATAAAGGTCAAAGTGACCTTCACCACATTGTGAATACTACTGCAAAGCCTTGTACAAATAGTTCTTCCAAAATTGTAGTGGTAGATGAAACCATTCATGAGATGGATGCATAAGTACATGTCATAAAACACCGTATTTATAAGTTATTCATGTGTACATCTCAGAACTTGCTGTCTGGGATTTTGTTTATTTCATTTAGTTTGCTCCCAAACAATTCCTATGCTGACTTGTGTGAGTTTAACACGTTCCTATTTGTATAAATAAATTCTACTTTGTAATTGCTGTCAAGTATCATTGCTTTCTATATCTTATAAAATTCCCAGGCTCAAACAATTCATTTAGAATTGGCTGAAGCTGATAAATTGCAATAATGGGGTGCCTGTGGCACCATTTATAGAATTAATATTTATGCTTTTGCCACCTCTGCAGGCCCCTCTGACACAATTTGCAACTCTAGCTGATTTCAAAGCTGGTTCTGCTCATCTTCAGCATCCAAGGAATAGTGCAGCATCACATTGCTTTCAAATTCTGAAAAAATGGCACAGATCTCCTAGCCATACTTTTCTCTGTATTCTGAAGTCTTTGGCAATCTGGAAGAGAATTTAGAGACTTGTCAGGTGCAGTCTCCCTAAGACTCTAGTGAGAGATCCTCAGCTGGTGAGAATTTCCAAAGGTCCACTAACTAACGTAAAGCAGCTGCAAGTCTGTTTTCTGATGTGTGGTTATGTATCATCTTAATTTTCACTTGGAGAAGCAGTGCCCACCATAATGCTAAAGCTCACTGTGGAACTTTCTTGAGCAAGTGTAATACCCTGCTTGTGTAAATTGGCATGGTGTGTGTTCATTGACTAGAGAAACTAAATTTATGCCCTTGCTTCCTGATGATGTAAAGCTCCGAAGAAAATTGTCTCTCTCTTTTACGTTGCTGCAATAACAAAGCGTTCTCTGTAAACGAGCTCACAAGGGCAATTTTACTTATCAAGCACAAGACTTCAGATAGGTCCACAATCTTTATGAAAACAAATGAAAGGTGTTCAAGAAGGGATTCGATGGAAGGCATGCTGATGGCATGTACAGTTGCGTCAGTACAAACTTGGCTTGTGCAGTGATTTAATCATATGTTATTAGAAGCTGTAGATAGAATTTATCTAATTTCTATAAAAACATATACCCCTTGTATCCAAAGCAACAAAAGCTATAAAAAGCACTTCATCAAGGTTTACTGAGGCCTATGAACATTTCCCGTTTTATACTGATAGTTTTTTACATTTTTCCAGTCAGGTGCGTTTCAGAACCTTCTCCCTCCTTACATATTCTACCCAGGTGTTCATATGTGTGCACTTGCAGTATGTTCGAGGAGAGTTGCATAATAACGTTTCAACCTAACTAATCCAATATCCTAAATATATACTCATTTGTTAGAGTGATAGTTGAAAAAGTGACACACACATGCACGCACACACACTTTCATGCTTTTAATTCCAAGATTTTCTAAAGTTCCAAATGCAAAGAACTGTGACTTCATCTCAAACCAACTTTTGTTACTAATCTGGATCTTCAATTTGAAGGAGTAATAAAGAAACCCCAGATCATGCTTCACTGCCACTTTTCAGCATATAGTGCTTTCCTTGGGATCATTTTATGGCTTTTGTATTTGACAGAAGTCATAGTGGCTACATAATGGAAAGTTGTTACCTTTTGTGATGCCAGCTCTTTATTGTTAAAAATAGATTCAATTCTGTCTGTGGTTTCCAATAAGATTGTTTTAAAAGTAAAACACCAAGTAGTTTTTTTTTTCCTTTGAACTGAGGACAAGATTTACATAAATATAGCTAAAATAAGTAAGTGCTATATTACGTCTCTCTTTGAAGGACCTTCCATAAATACTTTGCTTGTGTAAATTGGCACAGCTCCCTTGAAGTCAATGGAGCACTGCTAATTTAATCCAGCAGAGAATTTTGATTTGAACTTTTGATTTGATAGTTGATGCCCTCCCAAATTTAAGGATCCTGTCAGTGTCTTGCAAATAAGACAGTTCTTTGGAGGCGCTAACACTTTTTATTTCTAACTTGCAAGTTGTGCTCCTACCGAGAGAGAGACACCCATTTTACTTTATGAATTGAAATACATTTCTGCCTTCTCCCCTGTTCCCACTTGTATATCCTGTAACTACTAAGGGTTCTTTTTAAAGTTCAGTCTTCAGTGAGATTTTAAGATGTCTGTTGTAGATGTGTTCATCAGTAATTTAAGGATCTCTTTCTTGGTGAGAGTGAGTGGGATAGAACTCATCAGAGTCTATTCATTTGCATTTGCCTTCTTATTGTCCCTATTCAAATAGGCTTCTTTTAGCTTTTTTTTCTGGAGAGGTCAGATAATCTATTCGAAGTGGATTTTTCCGCTCTTCATTATTCTCATTATTATGGCATGTGTTATTATTGTTTTTTGGTTTTTTTAATGCAATGAAGATTGTCCTTGCCATTTTTCTTTAGGAAAACAAGCTTAGGATTCTTAGGTGATGAAAACATCCTAATCAGCATTGGAAAGGGCATTTGCATCCATCTGCTGTGAGGGTCCAGTGATATGATGTAGTACTTTATGAACCATTGCCATAATACCATACACAAGTTTAAACCTGGAAGCTATCAATTATCCATTGATGGTTAGTTCCTTTTATGTCCTTCCTCAAAAGTCATTGAGAAGAAATCAGACTTAAAATTGCATGGAATTATTTCTTTGTTGTGTTGCCTTCCTTTTTTCTTCAGGAAGAAGAAATGCATAGGCTTTTCAGTTTCAATCTGATGATATTTAGAACTGTTAGAGCTGGAGCACTGGTGCTGAATGCTGTTGAGAGTTTGAAATCTTAGTTTTCAAATGGCTGCTGTCAGCCAGTTATGTTGACAATAGTGAAATTACACATGGACAATTGTGTTCAAATCTCAGTGAATTTGGAGAAGTATAGAAAAGGTATAAAACATATTTGGAAAGGACTAAAAGTGTTTTATTTGCACTTGTTCTGATACAACTTCCACCATTTTCTGAAGCTGTATGTTGACTGCAACCAATCTTTCTAGAACTAAAGTTGGGAGGGGAAAGCAGATAATGTAACAGAGTCGCATCACTTTTAAAGTATAGCATATAATGCTGCTTAAAATACAAGTAATTTTACCATGCTTCTATTCGCTGCTCGACACTTCTCCCTGCAAAACCTGAGAGAGCATCTGATGATCTCATGCTACTACTAAGGGAAGCATTACTGACTTCCACATTATTAAAGAGGTGCTGAAAGGGACAAGATAGTGTGAATTCCAGTGGTGTGGTCCCTTACCTTTGTTGGGCCACAGGTAGTTCCTCTTGGTCAGTAGGGAAACAAACTACAGTTGTAGGGGCAAATATTTTCTTTTCTTATACGTACAGTTTAACTTGAATTTTTTCCATACTGAGTAGTTAATAACATTATGCAGGAAACACCCAAAATGTGAGCTTGACCCTGGCCTATTGCCTCTCCTTCCCCTGGTTTTCTTCAAATTGTGTTACCCCCCACTATCCTCAAAAACATTAGCCAAAAAAGTTAGGAGCGTGTTACATTTCTGAGCTTGGATATTTTTTATAAGAATTGGAGGTTCTGCTGTTTCAACTACTTTCGCCTAGGCTTTGGTGGTGACATTTGTATTGGAGCCCCTTTCCTTTGGTGGGGGGAGAGGATGAAATAACTGTCTGGGGTACCTTCCTGTTATAATAGGATATGGCCTATATATGGGAACAGCCAGTCCTTCTCTTGGTATTGAGTTATTAGGTAGTAGGTATGTGTGAAGGAATAGCAGAAATGTTGTGGTCCTCTTCCCATTTACTACAGGAATGTATTTTGACATTGCTTCTGGAAGAGAATCCGTTTTCCTAATGCATGCTTGCCCTATTTTAGAGGTGGCCAACCTGCAGTAGGTGCGTGTCATAGCAGACCAGGGAGGGAGCAGAAAACACAGTGGCTGAGCAGGAAACAGAGCACCTAATTAGTTGGGAGCATAGGGCAAGGAGCAGAAAGCAGAGCAACATATCAGGCAGGGGAAGGGTATCAGTGTGGCATGCAGGGAGGGTCTAAGTCTTACCTTGTGGCATGCCTGCCAAAACAGTTGGCCCCCACTGCCTTATTTCATGAAAGATTTTCTAGAAGGAATCTTTGAGATCTGGAAAGTGAGTTTCATTTAAAAAGTGGAGTCTGGAGCCCGAAGAGCTGGATTTGTTGTTTGTATTGTACAGTAGTAGTCTTTTTTTCCCCTGTAGCTTTGTTTTATTGACCTTTCTCTCATTTTTTATCTTGGAGTCCTTGTTATTCACTGGAATTTGAATTTAGAATTTCTAGTTTATGTTAACTCAAATTGTTTTAAATTATTATAATATTAAGTTAATACTCAGTATCGTAATCCTATTGCAATCCTGATGAATGATAATAAACTAGAATAAGTAACTGAAATATTCTCTGGGGGAAAAATTGCCTGAATTGCTCCTAACTAGTTGTGGGAACTTTATGTATATATTCTTCTGATGTATGGAACAATAATTGTATGATGCCTCATTTTATCCAGTGTCTAGAGCAGGCTTTTGTCTCACAAGTAAGAATATGGAGACTTAATTTTTTGAAAAAGTAAGTACTTTGTAAGAGCCTTCAACTCTTGTTATTACACCAGTGTAAGAGGAAAACCTGGAGGGCAAGATTTCTGCAAGCTAAAGCCTGTCCACAGAAAGTTGATGTTGCACAAGCCTGAAGTCACGAGTAATGCAGCCAGCTCCTTTCAAAACAGTTTCATGTTTGCAGAATTGAAAGGGTACTGAAATTCTGCCTTTTTTGTTTTTGCAGGCTAGGGTATTAGTTTAGTTGTATGAGCTAAAGTTTTGTTAGCCACCTGATGTAATTCTAGCTAAAGCCATGAAGATAACAGTTGCAAGAAGAGTGAAAGGACAGACTTTTGCATTGATCATTACAGGTGACAGCCTCTTTATATACCTTTTACTATTTTGTTTTTTTCTTTCTGCCTCTGGTCACTCCAGGGGTACACCAAATGAGCAGTGCTTTTGAGCTGAAGAGTGCAGCAAAAGAGCCATGGTAATTGAACTAGAACTAAAATAGCATTTAACATGTCAAATACTCAAATTACTAAGACAATGTTGATTTAAAAAAATGTTTTAAAATGGTTCTGAAGCTCTAACCTACTTCTTTCTGCACTGAATTGTTCTGTGTTAAGATTTTTGAACTGTGCATGCTATTTCTGAGAACGGGTGCTAAAAAGAATCCATGGAGAGCATTTACAGTTTTGGTAGTTTGTAGCTAATCGGCTGCTTGATGCTGACTTCTGGTTTTCGTATGTGTATTTTAAAACAAACTCGCTGATAAAATTAGAATACATAGACTTGGTGTGGTTGATTTTTTCCTAATGTCAGATTCACACAAGTAGCAAATTCATATATATCATGAGCAAACCACAAGGCAGGAAATTATTTCAAGTAGGATGATGATGATGTACTGATGCTAAACTTCCAGGACTCAGAGGATATCTTTCTTTACTATTGCTTTTTCAGCAAGTATCATATATACTTGAATGCAAGATGACCCTGATTATAACACAATCCCCAATAATAGTTTTTATATATAGAAAACGTAATTTGTTACAAATTCTAGGTATAGAATGTAATTATTGGAGGTCTGCCTTGAATTTGTCAGCCCTGTCTTCGCACTGCTACAGCAAGGAAAGTAGATCTGGAAGGTCAGGTAGACCCTTGGCCTTTTGCCTCTCCTGCCTAGCTTCTTCCCCCTGCAGCCCCTTCCCCCACTCCTTACTGTCAGACCCTGCGGTCCCTGAGCACATGGAGGCGAGGAGCAAATTTGAAAAAACTTGACCTTGAAGTTAAAGATGACTTTTGTATGTAGTACCCATAAATTTAGTTCATCCAGAGTTGATGTGGCCTTTTTTTTAAACTGCTGCCAGTTGCAGCACAGGTACTCCATAAATACACTTTCTAAGCAACAATTTGGCACCTATATATAAATAGCACAAATATTAGTCCAAAGCTAAAAGGCTCATGTTTTACTATATAGCTCATTGGGCTGAGCCCCACCAGAGTGAACAGCATTTTAAGCCATGGTGACCCTGCAGCTCACCACAGCTCAATATGTGTGTGTACTCCAGATACCATCTCCACAAAGGATCAATGTGCTAATTAGCCCCCATTCATGGCTAGAACAAGGTGTTCTTGTCATGCATCCTGGGATCTTCCAGAACTGTATATGCAGATAAGGCACGGGTAAGCCTGGTTTAGCTTCACCTCTTGGAGGGCAGGGCCACACTAATTATATGAGACAGGTTGAGAGAGGAGCCAGCAGAGAGATTTTGGGTGAATTTTTGGGGCCCAATTTGGTGATGTTTGCTAGACATTTAAGGCTGGTGAAGAAACAGGAATGACTGGAAATGGGAAAGAAAGGTGCAGCTCATCTTTGGGAGTGAAGAGGAAGTAAAAATATAATCCACGTAGTGGCTCACCATGACTTTAAAAAGAGTTGGTGGTGAGATGGATTTCATATATTTTGTTTAGATGGACTACACTAGCCCAGTGCTCAGTGTTGGCTGCATTTAATCAGTTTCATAGTTTCCATTACTGAGCACATGCTGCTTTTGGTAGGAACTGAATGATAGATGGTATATTTGATGAGGTTTCCTTGTATGCAAATGTAAGATAAGAGGCTCCCCCCCCCATTTTGATTGGAAGGGGAGGGAAGACTCATAATTTTCTCAAACAGCTTGCCTAGAATCGAGGTAAGACTGACTGGCCTATAGTTTCCTGGGTCCTCCTTCCTCCGCTTTTTGAAGATTGGAACCATGTTGGCCCTCTTCCAGTCCTCTGGGACCACACCAGAGCACCATGAGTGCTCATAGAGCTGTGCCAGAGGTCCTGCAATGACCTCTGCCAATTCCTTAAGGACTCTAGGGTGGAGATCATCCGGGCCGGCTGACTTAAACACGTCCAGCCCCTCCAGAAGCCCCCTAACTAGTTCCATGCTAACTTTTGGCCCAGGTGTGCCTTCCCTGGGGCCTGAGGAGGCCCAGCAGGGAGGTGGCTGTTCGGGTCCCTACTTAGGAAGACAGAGGCAAAGAAATTGTTAAAGTTCTGGTGACCTGTTGAGGTCCTCTCCATCCCGCCACCTCCCGAGAACCCAGCCAGAGCTGTAATTCACCAAGAGTCCCAACACTTAGCTGTGGACACAGATGGGCTTCCACTGTGGCAAGTTGGCCATGGGGCCGGGGTCCCACTCACTGCAGCCCCTGCTGCAGCTGTAGGTGCTCTGGGAGTGGCTAATGCCAGTGGCTTTCAGCTATTGGACTATGCCGTGCTCTGAACTCACTGGGGCTCCGCTTCCCCCAGAGCACGGTGCCCCGAACCTCCTGGTGCGACATAGCCCAGCGCTGCAAGCAGGCGGAGTCTGCTGCTTCTAGGGCTGCAGCAGGGGCGGACAGCCACCTGCAGCGGGATGAGAACAGGCTGGGGACAGCAGCTGCTGCAGGCTGGGACCGGCAGCGGCACCAGGCTCTTCCCGGTGCTCAGGGTAGACTGCGGTGATGGGAGGGGGGCTGCTGCCACCTGAAAATTTGCCATAGCCCCCTGCAACCTGCCCTCCCAGCACCAATGCCAGGTGCTGGGAAGACCTGGTGCTGCCTCTGGCCCCAGCCTGCAGCAGCTGCTGGCTCCAGCCTGCTCTCATCCCATTGCAGGCTGCTTCTCACCCCTGCTGCAGCCCTGAGAGCGGCGGATGCTGCCTGCTTGCTGCTGCTGGGGTGCGCCATGCTGGGGGATTCAGGGCAAGGTACAGCCCAGTGGCTGTAGGCAGCTGGTTTTCGCCGCTCCCATGGACGCTGCTGCAGGGGCTGCAGTGAGTAGGGAGAAGCGGAGCAGTGGGGTGTGTGGGGCTGCTGCTCCCCTTGAGCGCCACAAAGAGCCCGGTGCCACCCCTCCTGCAGCCCCAGGAACATCAGCTTCTGCCTGCTTGTAACTACTGGGCTGTGCCACGCCCCTCTCCTTGCTCCTTCCCTCCCTCACCACTGTGGGAACGCATTCCTATCTGTTTCATTGTAAACTGGGTTCGCTTTATAGAAATTCAAGTTATGCGCTGTTCCCCGGGAACGCATCTACTGCACAAATCGAGGGAAACCTGTGTGTGTGTGTGTGTGTGTGTGTGTGTGTGTGTGTGTGTGTGTGTGTGTGTGTGTGTGTGTGTGTGTGTGTGTAGCTGTATTGGTAAAGGCTGTGAAGTAGCAGTAGTTGTTTTTCTGGCAAATATCCCAGAACCGCAGAAGTACCTTTTAATAGGTTAGCATGCCATATAGCCTGATTATTTTAGAATAGGAGTGTGGAAAGTTTCCTTTTTATAATGCTAACGGAGTATTTTAATTTACATAAAGAATTGCTGAGTTTCCTTTGAAGATGGAATACAGTGTTGTACTTTATAACCTATTTTAGCCTTTCATTCAACAAGTCAGTGGATTTTTAAAAAAACTGTGATGCCACAGTAGTCAAAATAATTAGCTATTACTTTATTGAAAACTTGCAAAGAATTATTGTGCATACTGTAACATTTCTGGTAAGTGAACTGCACCATGCTAAAGTAATTATGACCAAAAGAAACAGTTTCTCAGCATGAGATTTGAAATCTTATCCTTTGTGGAAGAAAATAACTATGTATGTATTCGGACAAGTGGAAAATACATAACCTTCTCTTGGGAATTCTTACAATTCATAGTTTTAAGGGTGTTTTAAAGGAGTTAGGGCAAGTAGTAGTATCTGAAGGGTGTATTGAAATCTGTCACATTAATTTGAATGTAATTTTGATATTCAGGTTCCAATGCACTAATGTGTATAATTGTCACAGCTATTGGCAAGCTGTGAATAGCAATTTATTTGTACAGTATGACTACAAATGTTGCCTGTACAGGCAGACAGCCAATAGAGATGGGATTAAATGAGAGCTCCAGCTATGCTCCTACAGAATTAATCCTCGCGTCTTCTCAACTGCATCCCAGAAAGTGTTCTACATTTATAGACTTATGCACAAAGCATGCTTAAATGATTATTCACTTGGGGTTTTACTTCCCATCAGTAGTGATATTGCATAAGAGAGACAAAATCGATAGAGGGGGTTAAGTTTGTGGTATCTGATGCAGCTCGTCATGATGTCCATGTGAATTTTTACCTTGGACTTTAGTGGAAGGTAGATTTGTTTCTGGCTGAGCACTGAAAATTCACATTTCTTTCAGTGCCCAGACCCTCTGCAGATTTGACCCAGAAATCTCAGGTTGAATGTTAAATTATCCAAGTACTGTGATCACAATTAAGCAAGAACGCCTTCACAGAAAGTCTAGCGGTTCAGTTTGGAATACGTAACCCTAAAGCATAGTCGAGTGAGTAATTGTTGTTCCGTTGACTTTAGTGAGTGCAGCCTCGAATCAGTGATTATCAACCTTTTTAGTCTCAAGGCACTCCTGGGAAAATGTCAGTTATTAACTTCTACTTGTTTCTTGACCATGAAAAAATAACAGCAGTTTTCTGTTGCAGAAAACTCAGAAAGACCACGGAAGATAAGAGTGTTTTGGACCCTAGATTTCTCTTTGTAATCTCTGGGTTCAGCATGCAAATCATGTAGGTGTTTCTACACCTAAGGGTGCTAATATTGTGTGACACCCCACAACACTTTTAAAAGAGTATTGTGGCACCTTGATTGAGAATCACTGCCCTAGATGTTCAGAATCAAGGAATTTGTTTTAAAGGCATGCTTCTGTGTGCAATAACTCGGAGTTACGTGTACTTTTTCCACTATATATATTTGATAAGAACAGCTATTGGTCAGAGACCTTGATAAAAGATAGTGTGTGCTGAACTGCTCAGAACAATGGAGCAGGGCAAAGGTATTCTTAATTTGGAAAAGCATGTCAGATTTTTCACTGCTTTTTTCATGACCTTTACATCTAATATTTGTGTTTACTTCCCGTTGTGGTCCTTGTAGAGTATTATAATTTGTCTTGCCATCAGCTGGCTTAATTTTGACTTAATAAAATTCTCATCTGATCCTTCTGTCACAGCTTTGTTTCTTTGTGTTGGAATGTTCCCACGCATTTGCACTTGCAGTTGCTTTGCCAACTGAGTTGGACGATGGAAAATTCCATGATAGGCAATTTAAAGAACTACTTAACTCTATGATTTGATTCTGTGGCTGCAAAGATTCCTTAGAGCTGTTCGGGACTCATTATGTAACTAGTTATCTAGGCCTAGGTGCTTCATTTAAATAAAAAGTACTTCGAAAAACAAACAGAAAAATATATTGTCATGTATAGGCAATGCGTTTTTCTTTTCTTGAATGCACCTCTAGCATAACTGAATGAATCAATGAATGCTTTATTTTCAAAGCACTGAACCCGGGAAAATCTGGGGCCTTGAAACGTCTAGCTCTCTAAGCATCAAGTAGGCAAGTAGGAGTGGACCCAAATCATCAGGATGGGTTTCACTTAACAGAATTTAAGTTTTGAGTCACTTATGATTGTGAAGAGGTTACCAAGCATGAGTTGATGCACTTGTATTTGACTCCTCTCCCCCCATTTGCAGGGAATGATACATCCACTGTTGCCTCTGTCCTTGTTCTTCTCATTCCTGAACAAAATGAAAACAAAGACCGTCACTTCCACTGCTGATGTTTAGAACCCTAGGAATATATTTTTAAAAACTGTACCCTGCCAGTGCCTGGGAAAATCATCATCATATGAACAACAGCAATAACAACCAATAGCAATTTCAATCAGGAATGAGGACCCAACAATGAAGTAGTAGAATCCTTCTTTCCAGTAGTCAGGAAGTTTTAGGTTTGGGGGAAGGAAAGGTAAGTAGAAGTGTTATCAGATGCCTGCTAACTTACTAAGTGATTTATAAAATGGACATTTCAAAGGAAGGTCCTGAGGGTAGCCTACAGAAAGAATTTCTGTGCTTCCTGCACTCTTCCAGCATCTGGGTATTGGACTGGGTTTTCCATCAGCCCTTTGGTTCTGAGTAGCGTTGGTTGGAGTCTCCTTTGTCTTAACTCAGGGGTGCTCTATCTCCAGCACATGGATCAAATACAGGCAACCCGTGATTAACACTGTTTCACTTAGCACTGTTTTGCTATAGCGCTCATTTGAAATTGATACCGGAATTCACTTAGCACTCAGTGAGTTTCATTATAATGCTTGCTGTTGCTATCTTGGGTCATCAAATCCTTTTGGTTTCACTTAACGCACGGTTTTTCAGGAACTAACTAAGAGTGCTAAGTGGGGGTTACCTATGTGGCCTGTGGAGCTGTAGCATCTGGATCACAGGCCTCTCCATAGGTCAGGAAATTTGATGGTGGGGGAGCAGTGGCTATTAATACTACCAGCCTCCCCTGCTGCCAAATTCTTTACTGGGCCACATCCTTTCTACCCAGGGGATTGGGGTGGGTCCAGGCCATACCCCGTTCTTCCTGCATGGCTGAATCAGGAGCTGGATGTCAGCTACTATTCATGAACATTCAGAAAGCTCTGTAATGTTTAAAAGGGTTTTCCAGAGGTACTGTGGCCTAGCTTTGCTTGCATTAAATTTGATTAATTTAATTGTTTTTTTTTCCCCCTCTCATTGTTGACTTCAGTAACAGAAAAGTAAGAACAGTAATAACAGGATTTGGAAATGCCACTTTAACAAGCCTGGGTGAATATTAATTATTTGTTCATTCAGTATTAGAGTTAGGGAAATAAATCTATTAACAGTTTGCATAATTCAAAATGATGTTGGGAAAGGAAACCTGAAGCTTCATTGCTATATGCAAGGCATCTTGGTCTGTCATGGATTATTTAGTGCCGCCTCATTGTCTTGGTGAGGTATTGTACTGAACAAAAACTAATTTTGTAATATTTGTGTCATATTGTCTTTATCAGCATTTTTGCTAAAAGCTTGCTCAGACTTTCTATATAATTACAGTCACTAGCAGGATTTTAAAATTATTTTTCATTGGCATTACTTTGATTCGTAGCTTGCTTCCAGTTCATTCCTGCTCATTCCTTTAAGAGGAAGTGTGATGTGACTGTCATCGTAAAGGTTACTGACCATGACTAAATCCTCTGAAAGGGTTGTTCGGGGTTTATTTTTTTCATGTACAAATTGGGCTGTGTAAGGAGCATAGTCAAGTGGTTAAGAGCATAAGGCTGGACATGAGAATTTCTGAATTCTATTCCTGCTGTTGGCTGTGAGTCACTGTTTGAACTTGTGCAAGTTGTTTGGTTTGCAGGGAGGGGGAGGCAAGTTGAATCTCCTACTTACTGAACCTGTTATTTTGAAGTGATCTTTGCTGTTGCAAAGATAATTAGTTAGTTTAATCTATCTATAAAATCATGCAATAGATCAGGGATGCCCAGCCTGTGGCAGTTAAGATGTCTCTGTGTGGGGCACATATCAAATCATGCAGGGGGCAGGGAGCAGAAAGCAGAGCAGCAGATGGGGTAGAGCAAGGGTGGGCCGTTATTTTGGGCAGAGGGCTGCTTAGTGAGTTTTGGCAAGCCATCGAGGGCTGCATGACAGGCAGCCCAAAGCAGATAAATATTAATTTTCTAAATTTTTTAGGGGCCCTACGGGTCGGATAGAATGGGCTGGCAGGTCACATCCGACCCCCAGGTCGCATTTTGCTCACCCCTGGGGTAGAGGAAGGGGATTGGACTTTCACTAAGGACAACACAGGGATTACCTTGTGGCACAGCTGCCAAAAAAGTTGACCCCTGCTGTCATAGATTGAGTACAAGTCTCAAAGAAGTGTCTTTTGGTTTTAATTTGTTTGGATAATGGCTAGAATAATTCTTAATTCTAGCCTCTAGATTAGCAGTGATGATAATTGTAAATTTTCTGGGTAACAGACTTTCTCTCTTTATTGTGTGCACAGTGTCAAATTTAAAGGGCCCCTAATTTCTCATTTGGCTCTTCTTGCCACCAGTAATAAATCAATAATTTTCAGAAGTGATTGTAAATAGATCTTGGGGAAGACAATCAAGATGAGTGAGGGGAAATGAGAATAAGGAAGAAGCTTAAAGCAACAGAAATATGTACATTTTTGTACCAGGAGGATTTAATTACATTCCCCTCTCCCCTCATTGTAAATAATATACTAATATTTTGGCTCATCTGCTACAAATACCATATATCAGTCCTAAGTTTTTGTTTTTGCTTTGTGGGGTTTTTTGGTCAGAAATAATCTTCCACCTAGGATTCTGGAACTAAGAGCCAGATTTGGTGGGAGAATTGTTGTTCTTCCATTTCAGTAATGCGTCAAACTCAATAAATTGTATTTTTTTTTCTAGAAGAAGAAACAGTTTCTGAAAGCTTTCTAATTCCAGAAACAAGTGGGAATTTCTAAGTGGTGAGTAGGTACACTAAAATATAACTCATTTCTTCTTCTCTATTCCAACTGACTTTCTCTGTATCTGTGTTAGCTATGTACCTGTTTGAACAGCAGAGCAAACGGCTTGTGGTCCTAATTTAGTATAATCGGCTTAATTGAGATAAGGATTTGGTAGCAAATTTTATTTTTTATTTTACTTCAAGTGCAAGGTACTTGCCAAATCAAAGCATCATAAAAAGAACATGAATATTTACTCTTTGGCGAGTGCTAAATGTTCTTTTTGGTAAGTACTTAGCGCATGGGAGGAGACACAGAGATGCATATTTCCAAGATGTAAATAGGAGCACCATATTCATTGAGTTTCAGAGGCCATGGCGTGTACCTCTAAATCAGAAAATGTGGCCCATTGTTCCTTGGCTCAGTCCTCAAACAGCTAATCCTGCTGTAAACATGCAGCTGAGGATGGAACAATTTCACAGTTCTCCACCTAGGGAATTTATTTGGCTGGAGGGAGGGGGAGGTACATGGAAGGGAAGGATAAAGCATTCGGTCTCTGGTTCAACTTTGACCCAGCAGTTCCTAATCAGTTGGACCACTGCTACTTGTACAACTTAAATTGTGGCTGTCCTCCTTTATGCTAGGTTCAGAAGAGATAGAAAGATGACCTCTGTTCACTTTCCTCTCTCTTCTGCAAACTTCGGCTGCTTACAGATGTTAAAAAAAGAAAATGGTGCTTTACTTAAGACTTGGTGTACCCCTGCACCAAGCCCAGCAAATGCCCAGAAGATGCATCGTGTTAATTGGACCCAGCTTGCCCAACGTCTGTATAGATCGGTGTGATTTAGTGGGAATTTTTTGATGCTTTTTATCTAATAGCTCCTGGTAAAGAGAGGTTTTTTCCACATCTGCCAGCAGCCTTCCTGACTTAGACAATTCAGCATCCACTTAAGTAGCAGTTGAAACAAGATTCAAGTGCAATAGTTGCCCAAGAGTTCCCCCAGCCTGACTTAGCAGTTTTACCATTTATAATGTTTTTCTTTCCTTTTTCCTGTTGTTCTATGGATTTCTATAACAACAGGAGGAAACTATGTGACTCTACACCCAATAAATGCACAAAATAAATGGAACAATTTGTGGGAGGTATTTCAGTTTTTCCCTTAACAATAATTTTTGTTGTTACTTGTAGTAGTAATCTGTTTTTAAAAAGTATCAGGCAGAAGTATGACTTCTTATTTTCCAAAGTTTTAAGAGACAGTTGGAAGAATCCTGGAGAGAGAAACACTGGTATAATTAGTAGCATCAATTTCATTGAGGATTATTTAATGGTAAACTTTATAATGCAGAATTTGGAAGACTCTTAACCTAGAGCTTCTGGAGGTTCAACCTTGTGAGTTTTACTTTGTGAGCAGCATCTACAGCTGAAACTTTTCTCAACCTGTGTTAGTTTCCTTTTCCACCAGTGGAGCTCCATCAATGGAAATAACTGCATGAGTGAAAGCAGAATTCAAGTTTATTTACCAATCCAGAGGACTGTATGGATACAGACAAACTATAGTGCTTTGTCCCTTGCTACAGTAAAATTACTGGAGCAGCCAAAAATGTTCATTTTGATACAGGCTAGTCACACCTACGTGAGGTGTTACTGCACGTTTATTTAGTACTTTTATTAGTACAAGTACCAATTATAATTGCAAGTAGTGGCAAATTCCTTTTTTGTGATCTGCTGCGCAGTAGCCTAATGCTGCTGTGCAATAGTGTCATGTCATGGTTTTTGCAAAGTGACGCTACTGCACAGTGGTATCAGGCTACTGTACAGTCAGTGTCTTGTGTAGACGTGCCCAGTGATATGGAAATGCATTCCCATACCTTATGGTAAATAGTAAAAGTTACTGCTCCACTCTCTTGTGGTTTACTCAGAAATGAATTAATGCTCATTATGTGTTGCATATTAAAAACCACATAAGATTAAAATAATGTTTTGAGAGAGACAGACTAAAAGCGGCAACATGTCTGTGACCGGTGCTGAAAGCATGAGAACCAGAACAGAGGGCATTTCTATATTACCCCACAAGTGTAGAGTAAATGAATTATGTAAATAAAGCATGGTAGACAAAACTGGCATACTGTGCAATTTATAGTTTCTATAAACACTGTAGAATGGAGGAAAAGTAAGCAATCTCGAATGGTTTTAGAAACAGTAATTTAAACCTTTCAACAACATGAGCAGTTTAAGGATGAAGTATAGTTATAACCACATGCTAAGTTGTTTTTGGTTTTTTTTTGAAAGCCTTTTACTTTTCCTTATTGGGTGGAGGAGGGGACAGGTGTGGAAGTAAGTTACTGTATACAAAACTGTGGAATAAGAAATCATTCACAAACTGGATTGTGTTAAAGTAACGACAGATGGTAGGGGGGATGCATCTTGGCAATTGGTGTTAGGCTGGAGAAGCTTCTCATCTCCAGACCCTTAACCTTTCTGTTGACTATGTACGTTGGGTAATGGTACAAACTCATATTTAAAAATAATCTGCTGATAGGCTTGAGGGAACTGATAGGATTACTGTGGAAGAAATCCCCCACCGTGTAAGACGTAAATGGAAGTAGAAGCAATTTATTGCAGCCTTATAATGAGTGCATCATACTCCCATTTCTCTCTTGCCTTGTCCACTGACTTTGCTCCTAACAAGTCACATTAGGAGTTTTTGCTTAGGAATCTTTAATGGCTCCTTAAAAGCTTGTCAAACAGCAAGCTTTAAGTACAAATAGATGGCTCTGGAATACAACATTGGTTGGAGCCGCCAATTTTATGTCTCCACAAGGTGCTCAATAGTGTTGGCAGCCTATACCCACTATATCATGATATAGGTAAGTCCTAAATTAGATTTAAAGGTATTATACTTTACGTAGGTAGGTAAAGGAAATGCAGTTTACCCAGAATGAATTTGTGCAGATTATTTGTGGCATAATGCATTACAAACTGCTATTTTTGATTGTTAGGTTTAGCTTTTGTACGTCTCTTGTTTAATTTGATAGTGATAGGAAATGGAGTTAGCAGCACATAACTAAATAATCTAACAAATCATTAACTAAGATGTCTGTCTACTGTGTTCCTGGTGTTAGGAGCAAATAGTGTTTTTTACTAGCCTTTCAAAAGATGCCATTTGTGTGTAGGGGTGGAGATAATCTTTCTCCTGATTTTCACTCTTCCCGTTCCATCACTCTGTGCATTGTTTTTCCTATACAAAGCATTTTTTATTGTAAAATATGTTACATTGACCAGCAATCTCACTGTTATGCAAGGAAGCTAGTCACTTATTATTAGTCACTTATGTGAACACTTGGGGTATTCCTTTTTTACATGGTTCTCTCTTGGAGACACTGTTAGTTGCCTATTTTGTCTCTATAGCATTGGCTGCTTCCAGCTCTGTTATAGTGGCACATACTAATTTCTTTAGACACAAAAATTAATGGTGCTTCCCTTGAAATACAGCATGGTAATTAAGCCAAACATATTCTTTTTTAGCAAAGGGAACTCGCATACCAGAGCCATCTTTGCCTGGCTTCCAAATGTGTGCAGTAGCAGATTAGAGTTAAGCCTCTAAACTCCCATCATAAGACTTGAGACATGTTGACTAATTTTGTATAAAGTGTGGGGGTTTTGTTTTGTCCAGTTATGTCTGTCTTGTTGCTCTGAGAGTTGTACTGCTTCTACTAGTGCTGGTAATTTTCTTTTGTCGCATTCAGATTGTTTTCCCATTTTGCAACCAAGGTGTGCTTTTTTTGTCCTCTTCCCATTTATTTTTTATGAAAATGCAATGACATCTTTGAATTAAAAAAAATACAGGGATGCACTTCCACAAAGCCTGGGCTTATCCTCCTTTTTAAAATAAAAAATCTAGCAGTAGTGTGGCTATGACTACTGTGACTGTACTGTTGCTTGTCCTTAATGCTTCTTACTGTTATATTTTTCACTGTAGGTCCCCCAGTGGTGGAATAAAGAAGCATGGGCTTGTCATTTCAATTGCCAAAGCACCTGTAGCTTACTATTAGCAACATAGGTAGCTTGTCTCATTAGCTCTGTCTCCATTGCTCTCATAACTGATGAGAAATATCAAGGCTGCCAAACCCTCCTTACCTTATGTAGGGTGGCAGAGCTGGTACCAGCAAAGAAAGGTTTTGGCCTTAAATACCATATCTTTTAAACTTATAGGAAAGCAACCTCTTATCATGCAAAAAGTTTTGTATGCCTTTGCCAAGTCAGTGTTATAGGAGGTACAGGTAGCAGTGCCTATGGTGACAGTTTTCATAGCTGCTCTTTACTTTGCCAAATAACTGTCTGGGCTAAAATTTTCCATTTTGGATGTGTTTCAGGCTAGTAGGTTTTTGTTTTGTTTTGGTTTTGGTTTTTTTAGAAAGTTTTGGCTGAAATAGTTCAACTAATCTATGAGGTTTGGGAAGAATATGTTTTACCTGTATTTAAACAGAGATAAAACCATTTATGTGCTACTTGAAGTGTGACAGGGTGCTGCTGTTGCGTTCATGGTTTTGTTTCCACTGAAAATTTACCCAATTACAATTAAGTTCTAAGTTCCAGAAAAATCAGTTGTGTACCTGTTTTGTAGAGGCTTGTTAGAATTTGGAAGCTAAATTCTCTCTAGGTTCCATCCTTATGGAGCCTCCTAGATCTGCTCTTAGATCTTGCTGCTCATCAGACTGCATGTGGACTGTTTCCATTTAGGCATTTCTGCATCCATTCCCCTGCAGTACACACAGGTGTCCAGTAGGAGTATGCAAAGCAGGCCATATTCAATTCAGCTTTGACTCAATTCGTGGGACTGGAAGTGCTCCTAGTCCACTACTGGGTTTGCTGCCAAGTGCTCTGGGGATTCCCCCCCCACCCCCAGTGCTCCCATGGGACACTTCATCTGCCCCATCATCTCTGCATTCACAAGCCACCTGGTACCTTGATGTATGTAGAAAAAACATATAAAGCTGTGTCTATGGTCGAATCTCTCCAAATTGAATTGGAGGGTTCCAATTCTATTTGGAGAGACTAATGGATCTCCTGATTCAATTTGGATTTGGAGATTTGGCCACTAATTTGGGCTGAATCTCCTCCAAGATTCAAATCAGTGACTGAAGCTTCACACAGCTCTAGTGTACCATGTTGAATCTCAGAAATGAGACAATTTGGCTGCCATCGAGCCATTCTAAGCTCTAAGCATGTGTCTGTCAGCATGCCCTTAAGTTGTTGGCTGTGCACTCATTACCTCTTGAAGGCAGTGACAACTTTGCCTCATTTTTGGGAGTTGGCGTATGTGGAGTAGGAGCAAGTGGAAGAGGGTATGCTTCTGCCATAGTGGAGTAAACGTGCTTTTTCTTGCCTGGGCACATTGCAGCCAAGAGGACTGTAAGGGCTGAGTTGAGCTGGCCTTTGGCTGCCAGTGCCAACTGTGGCACAGGGCACCAGAACTGAAAGCAGAGAGACTGTCATGTACTCTAGATGCTCCTCTTGCTGTTGCTCGGGTAGCACAGAAGGGGTTAAGAACCGCCTCTTCGGAGTCCAGAAGGGTTGAGGAACTGGAGACAGGATGGAGGGGGAGGAAGGACTGAACCCTGGGGCATAGGAGTTAGGAACAGAGCCAGGAGGGTGAGAGGGAGCAGAGGGAAGAGTGGTAGCAATGAAGACTGTTGTAAAAGAATGGGAGTCTTGTAGTGGGGAGGATAGAAGCACAGAGGGAGAGAGGTAGGAGGGGGTTTAAGTAAAAGAGAAACTGTAGTGGTTTTTAAGGATCTTAACCAGATCTTTTTTTTTTTTTAAGTTTCCAGCTAAACAGTGATGCAGGTGCTGTGTTGGATTCTAACTTGCGTTGGTCTCATTGGGATGTTGCATAGACTCTTTCCATGGCCTGTCAACTACATTTCCTGGGCACAGGCTTCCTGTGTGTTACTCTTCCATGAACGTGGCCCCTGTGCAACCTTAATTCATTCTGTTTATGCACATGAATTATATAATTAAAGACAGCTTCAGGCTGTTTTTTCCATGGCTGGATGCATAATTAAAGTGGCAGAACTAAGAGTCTACAGGATACTGCAAATCTGGCACTGTGCTAGCTTTCAGATGTTTGGCTTTTGCAATCTTTTGTATGTCCTGTATAGTCATAACATAGTGCTGATAAGAGGTGCTGGATTAACAGACCTGGAAGCTGAAAACCTCTTTATTCACAAAATAAGTTTTTCTAATTGCTTCCTTGCATCCCTTCACCTTAGCCATCTTGAGGGATAAAAGATAAATATCTTCCTTGTCTTCAGTGTCCATTCAGTTTTTGGTCACTCTGGCACTGCTGCTTTCAGACCTAACAATTACAGTGTTTAGATTTTTTTCTTAAGGGCATCTCTCTAGGATAACATGGACTAGGATACTAGATTCATTGTGTACAGTCTACCAATCATAGCATTCAGTCACTAGGAACCAGAGGCAGATTCAAACTGGTGACCCTAGGGGAGAATGTCTTCATATCTCAATAACAGTTCTATATACCATTCAGGTCTATAATTCTCCAGTTCAAGTACTGGGATTTTATTCTCAATTGTTTGTAATAAAACCTCAGTGGCTTGTAGACTTTCTCATGCTACATATTTTCAGCCCTTTTTGAGCAAGCATTTTATTTCTGTCCTCCCTATCTCCCTTGCAGGCAGAATAAATTCATTTCTACTCCTGTTTCTTTGCCTGTGCATGAACATTATGGATGTCAACAGGAATGTCACAGTTCTGAAATTCCAGCTGTACCCTAGCAAACTCCCATGTGCTCTGTTAATTGTTCCTTCTCATATAAAGGCGCTGTTTTAGTCAGCTGCTGATATGAGCATTATGGAGAGCTCTAACAGGCAGTCTTCACATTATATCATGATTATTTGCACGAAAATAATGACTTTAAAATGATTTATTAGCAGCAGAACATGTATTTTAAATCTACCTTGTGGGAAACTTTACAAAACCTGGGATTCCTTACACTGAAGAATAGGGGGCCTAAATATTTAAAGTTGAATGTTTACTTGGGGTTTCTAGGTTGTTGTGAATGTACACTCTGACATGTATTTTGTTTTTAGAATTAAAATTGTACACGGTGCTTAGAAATGCTGAAGACTGTGGTATATCGTTGAAGTCAGTGCGGGTTGCAGGACCTCAGCAGCTTTAAAAATCACTCTTGTTCTTGTGTGCTCCCTCCACCCCTTCTATCCCTTGAGTTATATCCAAACAGTTTTCTATTCAAACCCTAACCTGCTGTGGATGAGTTCCCAGGTGGTGATCTAGCCCCTACAATCAATTTATGCTGCAAAAATAGCATATCTTGGACATTTTATGCATACATTTTAAATATATTCTGTAACTTTCTTTGTGCATTTTGTCCACATTGAGTCTGATGTAATGTCCATAAGGTTTTAGTCAGGTGCCAATAAGTGCTGCTTATCCTCCTGCATTCACAGAAGCTAATACAAATTGAAAATACACATCGTCTTGCGAGATTGGGCTCTTAGTACAGTATAGTCTATATTATACTTTAAAAATTGTATTAAAATATGGCTCAAAGCATACTTGACTGTGTCTCTCTTATGTTAATTATTTTGGCATTAGAAATTAATTCACATGATCTACAGGTACTATACATAAGTTCAAGATGACTGAGGATAAAATACTGTATTAACTTGAGTACAAGACAAAGTGTTCCCCTACCTACCCCAATCAGCAGCAGGGGGAAAAGTCATTCAACTTGCATTCGCATACAAGTAGAAATCATTAAATACATTGTCTATCTTTGAACTGCTGCTAAAAGCAGCATGTGCTCATTAATGGAAATGAACTATGAAGTTGAGTAAATGCAACCAACACTGAACATGACTATAAAATAGATAAACTATATTGGGCAAACATACTGATGGGACCCTACCACTTTTTTGCAAACAAACAAATAAACAAATATTGTTATTTATTTATTTATATATAATATAGATCTCTACCTCTAACAACCTGTCAAGTGTCTACTGTGGTATACTTGGCATATCAAAACATACTTTGACAGTTAAACTATTATCGTCCTGTTACACACAGCTTGCACCATGCACCTATCACTAACCATTGCAGTGCTAGCTCTCATTGTTCTTTCAGAAGGTTTGCCTCTGAAAGTCTGTGCTAGTGTCCTCTCCACCATTTGAGGTCTGCCATTTCTTTCCTATCATACTCTTCTGTCTTTTTGTACCAGTACATTTCACTCAGCCTCATTTTAATACAGTCCTTTACTGCGTGGTCCAAGTGTCTGTTTATGAGCAGGATCCTGGCTTTCCAAAGGGCATACCTGAAACAGGAGATGAAGTGGTCGAAATGAGCTGTCTGGGCCCCTTGCTGCTTGGTCAAGTGCTCGTAGAGGACTGCTTCTGTGGTCAGGCTTCTGAGTGAAACCTGTCACTACCAGAAGGAGTACACAGACTTTTTTCCAAATCTCTCTGGCATATGGGCAGTCACAGAAGCAGCGGTCTGTTGCTTCTGCCCTACTACAAGGACAGGCTAGTACAGCCCATCTGAATAAAATATATGATAGTGCAGTCCCCCCCAGCACCTACTCTTCTTGAAGTCATGGTGAGCCACTACATTGCATACATTTTAACTTCTTCACTCTGAGCTGAGCTGTGCCTTTCATTCCCATTTCCAATCATTCCTGTTTCTTCACCAGTCTTAAATGTCTGGCAAACAGCACTAAACGGGACCCCAAACAGTTCACTCAGAATCCCTCTGTTTTCCCCTCTCTCAGCATGTTGTATATGATTAGTATAGTCCCACCCTCCATGAGATGAAGCTGTACCAGGTTGCCCCATGACTCATCTGCATATCAGTTTTTTGAGGACCTCAGGATTCATGACAAGAACACCCAGTTCCAGTCATGAGTTAATTCTTTGTGTGGAGGGGGTGGGAGGAAGTGGTATCTGGAGTGAACACGCATACTGAGCACTGGTGAGCTGTGGGGTCACTCTGAATTGAAATTTAGTTGATTCTGCTGGGGCCCAGCCCAATGAACTATTTACTAAATGATGAGCCTTTTGGCTTTGGACGTATATTTAGTACAAGCTGTACATTATGTAAGTAGATGCCAAAGTGCTACTTAAAAGTATGCTGATGGATTACTATGCTAAAACTTGGAGCAGTTTAAAAAAGTAAATTGTATCCACTTAAAAAAATTTACTTAAAGTAAATTGTAAACTATATTTTTTAGTTAATGTGCATTAAGACAGGCTAACGTGCATTTTCCTAGTACCTCACAATGGAGGTACTAGATTTAATGCATATTAACTACAACACATTAATGCACATAGACGTGCCTGGTGTTTCCAGATTTGCTCCTTCCTCACTTCCACATGCTTAGGAAAGCAGGGTCTGACAGTGGGGGGGGGGCTGCAGAGGGAAGAAACTGGGGGTTAGGGAACTACCCAGATTTAGCAGCCCCTCCCTCCCCCAGATTTATTTCCCCTGACATGGCAGTGGGAAGGGGACAAACTCAAGGCAAATTTCCAATAATTACATTCTATACCTGGAAAATTATATCAAATTTATAAAGTTTTCATATATAGAATCTAATTATTGGAGGGATGTTTTATAATCATGGTCATCTTATATTTCAGTAAATATATTAACTCATGGCTGCTGTGCAACCAAAACCATTTTCAGGCAACTTAGGAAAAATAAGGACTTAAAGAGTCCATTTTTTTTCCATAAAAAAAAAATCACTAGCTCCTAATAAGAAAATAATACTGTTCCAGACTCTCCCTGTCATATTTCATCTTCTGAGGGAAAATGAGCAATCATGGTGAGCAGTAAGACTCAATTGGCACTATCTGTAAGGAGGCAATTGGATTGATAAAAATCTGTTTCTAGGACTTTCAAGTTTACAGGATACTCACAATCTCAATCTTGGAGACTTCTTTTCCAGTAACGTACAATGATTAGTAAACGATTAATGTAAATGATTAGTAAACAATTAGTTTAAACAATCTTTCATCTGAGCTATTTATATATTTGCTAGTGTGACTGGTAGTGTTCAGATACAGAAAAGAACATTGAAAAGAGGAAGGAGAAACCTGCCTAACACTGGGGACTACCAGGTTCCTTTAGTAAGTTAAGTAAGTAATAAGAAACTTAATAAAAAGCTGGATTGATAGCCAAATGGAGCTCAAGCCTTCTGTCACTTTTTCCCTGTGGGTTTTTTTTTAAAAATACTTCAAATAAATTACAGTATACTTAGTATGGAGTCATCTGCATTGTTACTGTCCACATGCAGTAGGCTGTGGATACTTAGCTCACTATGTGCATACTTGAGCAGAAGTCCTGAAATCACAGCCAGGAGGGGATGGTCCTATGCATTGGCACAGTAACTAGGACCTTCATCCAGGAAGCACTACACACCGATTTTTACCAGGAGTGGGTTTGAACCTGCATTTTTAACTTCCAAAGGTTGGGGCTCTTATTACCAGGCCACAGGTCAAGCATTAGCCAGTTGCTACTCTCACCCTTCTCTTGAAGTTGAATCCCTTCTCCTTACCTTAATATTAATGGGATGAAATAAAGAACAGTATGCAAGCTTCTTGGTCCTGGGAAGATCCAGGCGAGAACCCAGGCCTTTGTGGAGTCTAGTTTCTTGTTAAGCTTAGGATGACACGTAGCTTACCAAGCTGTACACCTCTTGTTCTTTGTGCTATATTTCTCCAGCTCTTGGTTGCTCAGGAAGCCAGCTTCTGGAAGCAATGGAGAGCAGTATGAGCTAATACCTATCTGGTGGCCTGGTGATTAGTGCTTTAGGCTTGGAAGTCAAAAGAGTTGCTGATTCAAATTCCATCTGGGCTAGAGGAGCCTAATTTATTAGTCAGGGACATTATTAGTTGCCCAGAACATGTTGGGGGAATGTGCTCATCCAGGTACAAAGCCACGTACGTACTCAGCCAGATCGCAACCTGTTATGTGTGCTCAGTAGCCGTTTGGATACTGTGAGTCCACACTGTATGCCAAATAGTATCACAAACTGTTCTAAGTGCTGGAAAATTGCAGATAGGAGAGGAACTGCCATTTGGGTATGTAAACTGAAATAGGGCTGTGCCCCTGGTGTCTGATAACCACAGCAATTTAAGTATTTTCTAAATGCTCATGATGCATAGAGAATAGTTTTAGCTCACAGAATCAGTATTTGTTTTCTCAGTGCAACAAATAAAGAGGAGGCATATATAATACACACGCGTGCACGCAAACTTTGTAAACCTTTCAGTAAATACGCAGTTTGTCTTTGTTGCACAATTTTTGCTAATAGTGAGGGCTTGTCCAAGATGCTTATGTTGGTTAAAATAGTTAAAAATTATTCCATATCTAGTTAAGCAATCCTTTTTGGAAGGACAGCTAGGTAGATGAGTAAAGATATTTAGGTTGCTAGTGATCTTATAGCAGTGGCAGGCAATTATATATATTTTTTTCCTTACTGAACTTACCTATTTCCCATGTCACTTTAATTTTAACACTTACCTTGTTTTCCACAACATTACATAGATCCCCCAGCCTCTGCACCTCCCCACCACCACGTCCCAGAGCTCTGCTGTCTGAAGTGCTGACTCCAGTCTGGAGTTGTTCCACTTCTTACAGCAGGGGCAGGCAAACTATGGCACATAGGCCAGATCCAACCCACCAAGCACTTTCATCCAGCCCAAGGTGCCCACCAACAAACTGCCCTACCCAGGTCTTCTGCTCATAAGTCAGGGCTGCTCAGGTGCTCGTGCCCGGTGCAGGAGCCCAGTGGGGCACAGCTTTGGCCAGCACTGCACATCGCAGCAAGGGGAACAGCCTCTGCCAGGCTGTCTGTATTGCTAGCACTTGCTGGGCATGGGAAGGAAACCCCACGTGCTAAAGCTGGCTGCCTTCCCAGCTGGGGCTGCATGGTACAAGAGGGAAGCCCTCGGCACCTTCCCCAGGGGGCCGGGAAGGCAGCTGATTCCAGTGTGCAGGGCTTCCCTCCTGTGCATGGTGAGTGCAGGGAGTGCTGGTGATATAGACTGCCAGGTAGAGGTTGCACCCCTTACCGTGGTGTGCAGCACCGACCGGAACTGCGCCTGCCAGATGTCAGCCCTGTGCACTTCTGCCTGCTGCTGCGCCGTGAGGGGAGTGCGGGGATCCTTACACCCCCTGCAGCCTCCCTCACACCCC
>NW_017728950.1:6732416-6824708 GCF_001723895.1 Crocodylus porosus | reverse complement strand
ACCCCACACCACCATACTCACTACCATACTTACACACCCCAAACCCCACAAAACACACACACACACAGACGCACCCCCCCCACCACACACGTCCCGCAATATACAAGAGTAAGAATTTATTTTAGAATTATTACGTAATCATTTCCTCTATACACAGTGGAAACACAAATCATGACAAAAACATTTTTTGTAATAATATTAAAATATGTTACAGTAGGTGTTTGACTTTAGTGTATGATTTGGTTTTTTCCCGGTTCTAAGATGGCAATCCCCTCCCTCCCCCAAAAAGGAGTATTTCCAGGGGACAAGGGATGGGCAAGGGTTAGGGGTAGGACTTCCAGTCCCAAGATGGTGATCAGGTCAGCTGGCGGGGCTACCCATACAGCCATCAACAGCTCACCAAAACTCATTAAGAAACAATGAGTTGAAATAATTGCCTGCCCCTGTCATGCAGTAATTCTAATCTTATTTCTTGCTGCTACTCTTGTTAATTTTTCAAATGTACTCCTCTTTGTAGACTATAAATCTTGAGACCTTCCTTCATTGCGACAGTACAGACTGGCCAGCTCTGTTTGGGAACCTATATATTCAGCAGTGTGTCATTTTAATTTCCCATGACACTGTGTGTCATTTCAGTTTTCAAGGCCACTGCTGCATGCAAATCTGATGCCTTCTGTACATACCTACTACAACATCCAAAGTGTACGGCAGTGTAGAGAAGCCCACAGGTTTATTTAAAAGCATTTAGTTGTTTTAGAGGCTGATTGGTACACTCAGGTGTAGGTTTCTCTTTTCCCATAGGCAGTATAACTGCCGTAAATGTAAATGCTCTCAGGTTCTTAGTAGGATATGGTTATGCTAGGAATCTTATTTGGAAGCCAGAGAGAGGAGCTCACAGAGTTTGCTGAGAATTGCCATAAAGACGAGTAATGCTGAGAGAGCCCATTGAGAAACAGTGGTGCAGAGCATAGGTGGGGCCCTGTGGATGAATGACGACTTGAGCAGCTGGAGTTGTCTTTGTCAGATACCTGATACTTTTCAATGAGTAACCAAATTTTTTATCTCTAGGATTACCCATTAACAGATTTTAATTCCACCACTGTCATTTTCTGCAGTCTCAGATCACTTTAGTTGCATCACTGGATCACTTTCCCCCCCCCCCCGTTGTTCTTTAGTGACCTGCAGAGATTTTTCCCAAAAGTTAAATATTTGTTTATAAGAGTCTGAGAAGGGAAGGATGGAAAGAGAGGAAGCATATATTTGTTGTTTAAAAGGCAGTTGGTGCTATATTGTAACAGTTATCTCTGTGATAACTATCTCATGAGAAATTGTAAAGTGTAGTAATTTCAGACAGAACGATACTGTATTTACTCAAATTTAAGGTGACCCTGAATTGAAGATGATTCTCCAATAATTACATTCTATTTATGGAAATATTTTAAATATGTTGTAATTTTCCAGGTATAGAATCTAATTATTGGAGATTTGTCTTGAATTTGTCCCCTTCCCACTGCTACAGCAAGAAAAATAGTGGTTGGGGGTCAGGTGGCCCCCTTGCCCTCTTCCTTCCTCAGAGTTTCCCCCCCCCGCAGCCTCTCCTGCAACAAAAACATTTGCAAAAAGAAAAAGGTAAAATGAATCAATTCTGGATAAACTAAATCTATACTATAGATGTAGTTTATCTGGAATTGATTTATTTCACTTTTTTTTTTTTTTGCAAATTGCTGGAAGTTTCAGCACAGGTACTTCATAAAGACACGTTCGAGCAGAGCTTTTATATCTACTTATATGAAATACAAACTATGCATGATATCGGTCCAAAACCAAAAAGTTCATGATTTATCACACAGTTCATTGGGTTGGGCCCCAGCAGAGTCCACAGCATGTCAAGCCATGGTGGCCCCACAGTTTAGTACTGCTCAGTATGTGAGTGTATTCCAGACAACCCGCCACAAAAGATCCATGTGGTAATTATCCCCCAACTTGTAACTGGAACTGGGTGTTCTTGTCACAAGTCCTGGCACCCTCCAGCAAATGTATATGTAGATGAAGTGTGGGGCCACCTGGTCCAGCTCCACCCCACAGAGGCCAGGGCCACACAAGTCTTATGCAACAGGCCAAAAGAGGGCAACAGAGCCTTTCATTTACAAAAATGTTTGGTGACATTTGCTAGAATTTTAAGGCTGATAAGCATGCAAGGAGTATATTTTTAAAATGTATTTTAAAGGTAAGAAAAGATATGAATTAGAGTAGATTTTCATGTAATATATATGATTAACTATACTAGGGTGTCCAAAATACTTTTGTATGTGTAGTAAATAAAAATTACTGCTGTCAGAGTTGCTTGTTGTTGCCATAGTCTGATTTTGGAACTCTGTAATGCATGTAAACTAGTTCCTTTTTACTTTTGTAAGAGTGAACTCTGCTTACTACTGAAAAAGCATATGTCAAAAAATATCTTGTGGTTTGTTAAATCATTGATGTGTTTTCTTTCCCCACCCTCTCATCCTCTGCAGTGTGATTTAATCTCGAGACAAAGCAGAAGAATGTTCTTAAAAGGCAGAAGAGTTGCTGAGACACACTGTGGAAAGAGTGGGCGGTCTCTGTATTCACACTCCTGAAAAATGTGTCTTCCTTTGAAGAAGTAATCTATTGGAAGCATACACTTGGGAACATCATTCTAATTTGTCTGTCAATCTTCGTTGAGTTCAGCAACGTCTGTCCTGTAACCTAATTTTTGGAGTTGAAGGTTTCTTCTGCCAAACAAGTTAGCTACTACAGATATCCAACTTCCATACAGCAAGGACACTTAACATGGCTCCGACTGTGTTGTATGCAGTCTTGAGCTTATTGCTTGGAGCAGCACTAGCATTTGGTCCAGTGCCCAGGATCACATGGGAGCACAGAGGTAAGAGCGGTGACTTAAGAAGAGCAATATATGCCTTTTCTATGCTGTGCTTGATTTTTATGTGGTTTCTTGGAGCACTCCCAGGAAATTGAGGAGAAGTGGACTTTGCCATCTTGTTGCCATCCTGTCTTCCCTCTAGACATTTAGAGTACTGAGGGTTTGCCTAATCGTTGGCTGTTTCAATGATCAGGACAATTTTTCAAAAATGACTAATGATTTTGGGAGCCCAGTTTGAGCCCATTTAAAGAGACTGACCTTCAGAAAGTGCTCAGCATTCCCTCTCTGAATATCAAGCTATTTGAATAAGTTTAATCTTTAGCACCCTAAACTGAAATCACTGACCACTTTTGAAGGTTTTTGAGCTATATTTTCCTTGCAAAGAAAAGGGTCAACATACAAATGCGTATCTAATTCACGGCTTTTGTGCCCAATATGGCAACACAGCAACATTGTGAAAAGTACCTTGAATATTCCTATGTCTTTGTTTGCAATATGAAACCCCCCCCAGATGATTAGCTTACATTTGGTATATAAAGCAACCAGGAGACAGTTCTTGATCAAGCATTGTTATAGCAATAGAAACTCCTGAAAAGTCCAAGGGAGGCTATTGTGCCTTAAAGTATTTAGTCAACAAGTTGATTCTGATCTTGTTTGCTGTGGAAAAACCTACCGATCCCAGTGTACAATAATATTTTTAACTTTGTTTTGTTTAGGTTACTATTTCTTTGTTTCTTACTTGACACACTATGGGTGTGTATACATGAGCATATGAAGGCAACACAATAAACTCTGGTGCTTATTATGCCAGAGATTATTGCTCCCAGGCGTAGTCCAGAGCTGCTCTGATCCAGCACAGCATACTGCAGAGGGGCTGGCTGGCTGGGGCATAAAGGTGCTTCAGGGTGGGGGCTAGCTGGCAGACAGCCCTTGCAGTGATGCACCCACGTGCCCCAGCCAGTCAGATCAGTGTCTACACGTGTGCTGCTGTGGAGTAAAACATTAGTTTATTAGTTTACTTCAGCTTTATAGCCCTCCACATGTAGATGCTGAGATGTTTACTAGCATTTCATGTAGACATGCCCTGTGTTAAGGAAAACTGTGCTCCTTTTGTTAAGAGAGTTAATCTTTGCCTCTTGTTGCTAAGCTCTTTGTGGATACTTGAATGAACTTGGATGTTGGGGAATTTAGCACCATTTAGGCCAGTGAAATTGCTAAAGGTCATCTAGGGTGGATGCCAGGTTTACTGCTCCTGCTATTCTGTGTTCAGGGTTTGCGGGATTGATTAGGAAGGAAGGGTGTCTCATGTCTGTTAGCTAATAAGCAAAAGTTATCTACAGTACAGAGGTTGTCAGAAGTGCATATGGTAAAGGTTTCTTTGCTTGCATAATCTGAAATGATGTCCTGGACAGAAGCTTCTAAACAGATTTATTAACACTCAGGTTTATGAACAAACCTGTCCAAGTCTGTTTAGCTGTAAATCATGCCTTCCTAAGGAGATGTGTGTGGCACAAGATTTTCCAGACAAAGCTTAGTTGCATTTATTTTGGTCTGTGGAGAGAACTGAGTAATCCGTTCCTTGTTGTGAGGTTAGTGCCATGTTAATACTGAAATACAGCTATTCCGCTTACACAGTAACTATTTTTCTTCTCCTTTTTATTTACACTTACTTTCCATAGTACAGCTTGAATTGTGGTGCGAATATGACACAAAGTCCCATTGATTTCGGTGGGACTCTGATCACACCCCATTTAAGTTGCACAGACATGATACAATGTTAGAGTATATTGTCAATGCAGAGGCCTCTAACTATTCAAGACCTTTTAGCAATTATTAGAATGTGTCAATGTATAGTATTGTATGCTTCACACAACCATTTTATTTATACTTACAGTTACTTTTTATTAGTCATAAATACCAGATATCTTTCACCCCTTTGCTGTTGCGAAGTTAAGGGCTACTGAGGTTGTAACTACTTTTGATCTCTTCAGTTTGTCAACCTAGGTGTATGATCCTGGTGTCTAGATAAATTGACATATGAAGGGGAAGTAGTTAACATACGCTTTTAGTGACATAAAAGACCTTTGTTGTGGACCAGTGTAAGCAAAGATATCAAATACTGAAGAGAGTTTCTTAATTGTAGGAAGAATATTATTGAAATCAGGGTCACAAGTTAAATACACTTCTGGAAATACACCTCTTTATTAACAACTCCCTTTCCCCACCAGGAGAAGCTATTGTATATGTTGTATTGCCTTTGGAAAAATAGTATATGTAAGCATCATAGCTTTTTAGACATAATGGCTAGGTACTGGCATTCAAAAAGCCCAAGGTGGAATCCATCTAAGTTGCACAGTTTTTTGTAAGTGGCATAGTTTTGATCAGTAGCAAACAGAATACACATTCATTCACCCTTTGTTTTGGGGTGGGGGGGTGCAACTCTTAGGTTGTGTTCCACCATTTTTAAATCAGTCTGTGTCCTTATGGGTATGGATTGGTTTTGGATCACTTATACTGGTAAAAGTGTAATGTCTGTACCTGGCCTTTGATGCTCCCACATTTTGTAGTAGTTCTAGTTGACAGCTTGCTTAAATCAAGTGGATGGTGGTACTAATGTCAATTCATTTACAAACTTAATCCCTGAATATTTCCAAGTTTGTATAAGGTTGGCACCAGTATGAGCTAAGATTAAATTGAGCGGCCATTTTGAACCCATTTCACCTCCCCAAATCCCTGCGCTTAAACCCTGGTATCACTACCACTGAAGAGAATAAAGCAGTTCAGTGCAAGAACATGGAGCTATTCTCAACATTGTGCTGTGCCTGGAACAAATTAAGTTGGAATTAAATCTAAACCTGTAACTGTACAGAATTTCCATGCATACAAACCAATCTAAAAATTGTAGAACCCAGTTTAAGATTAAACTGGATCAATGTAGTGTCAAACTTACTTGATTTAGGTCAAACCAGTGCATGGAACTTCTGTACATTTCCCCTGTCCAGCACTGGGGTTAGGAAAACCCAGTCTCCAGCTCCAGCCCCAGGGCTGCGCTTTTCACACCCCCATCCCCTCACTGCCATGCATCAAGCTATTTTTTGTCTCCCCACCACCGATCAGCCAGTCCCCCCAACCCCCATTCTGCAAGCCATTCTGGGTGCTGCTGCTTTTGTCAGCATTCATTGCTGCTGGAGCTAAATAAGGAAGTCCTGGTGGGGGTTTGGGGGAGACCCAGAGGGATGGGGGTGTAGGCTTACCTGGGGGGTGTTGGGGGTCTAAAAATAGCCCCAGTCTCAACCCCACCACACATCCTGTGAGCTCTCCTTATCTTACCAGGCCTTCCTGGACTCCAGCAACATCCCATGGATCACACCTACCCACCCATCCCCGAGATTGCTCCCACAAATCACACCTGTCCCCCCACAGGTCACACCTGCCCTCCCAGCTCCCCACAAACTCCCCCATCCTGACTTACCTGATATTGGGTGGCCATTTTTAACTTATTTAACCTGCTGCTAACGCCCTCAGATGTCTGTGCTTAGCCAAGTTGTCCTAGTTTGGATACTTGTTTCAGGAGTGTGGATAATGATTGTTTGTTACGTAACCCTATCCTTTGTATCTAGGGTGGGCAGGCTACAACTTCTTTCAACCATGAGAAGGGTTAGGGTTAACTAGGAGTAGAGTAGCAATCTACAGTTTAAAGGCAAACCACCTAGCATTTTGATGTTTTTGTGTGTAGCTGTGTGCATATTTGTGTGTGCAAGAATATGAAATAACACAACAAACGTGGAATAGTTTGATATATCAGAGGACAATAAAATTTCATTTGATAGCTCTGATCTCAGATATTCATTTATACTAAGACTCATTCATACTGTTTACATCAGTGCTGCAGCCCAGAGTTGCTAACTGAACCCAGGTTTTAACTAAGCTTCTTGTTGTGTTCCCCCCGCCCTTCCCCAGCCAGACTGTAACATAAGATTTTATATTGGGTTTTGTTCCTTTTAAGTCAGTTTTCAGCACCAGCAATTACACAAATGAAAAAAAATGTAATTAAATATTGTCCTTTAGTAATACTTTGTTAGGAAGAATAATCATTTAACCTTTTATGTTAACAGAAGTACAGCTGGTACATTTTCAGTCACCAGAAGTGTTTAACTATTCAACCTTATTGCTAAGTGAAGACAAAGATGTTTTATATGTAGGAGCTAGAGAAGTTATCTTTGCATTAAATTCACTGAATATTGCTGAAAAACAGCATGAGGTGAGTATACCTTTTTAACCTCCTATTTTCCTGTTAAAAAAATTGTGTCCAAAATTGTCATTCTTTATCTTTCCTATAATAGATGGTATATTTTGGGTAGCTATACCGTGTATGCCATTGTTCTTATCTTTGCAACCACAAATGAGTCTTTCCATATCCTGCCATCTACATGGTTATCACCGAATTAAAATAAATTTGAAAGTGGATTTGGTCTACAGACTGCCTGCTGTCTTGCTGTATCATTCGGTTACACAGCCATGCATGCATCAGTCTGCAAAGCGCTCAATTTGTAGTATGATTGCATTCCTAGTGTGGAGCAAAATCTAGGGGGAAATAATTGCTTATTCACAAATATATTTACATATGAAGGTTTAGCTTAGGTTGGCTATTGTGATTTTAAACAGAGGAAGATGAAGGGCATTCTAGCCCTTTTTGTGGTGCATGAAAGAGCCAGTGTCATAGAGGGCCCCCCAAAATCCCTCATCTATGGGGAGATTCCTTCAGGTTTGGGCAAAGGAGAAGGCAGGCAGTGCTGCCTTCCAACAACCCCTTTTCAAGCTGCTGTGTAGGGGTGTGTGTCTTGAATTAGAACAGGGGTGGGCAAAATCCGGCCTGCAGGTTCCCTAAAATTTTAGAAAATTAATATTTATTTGTCCCTGGTTCCTGTCAAAGATGACAGATGATAAGGGCAGTAGGACCCAGGGGAAGCCTCAGCAGGCTCCTGCAACATGTGGCTCCTCGTGGCTGCACCGGCATGGGAAACTCAGGTTAGACGTTAGGGGGCAGGGGAGGAGGACCATGGGTATCGCCCCAGTCCTTGGGCTGGGCCAGCTTAGCAACTTTCCCTCGGGGCTGCATCAGCAGGGAGAGTGGGGAGCTGACCTGGCTCCATAGATCCCCTGCCTGCTGGGACCCCATACTACTGCCGTCCTGCTCTGGGCCCGGGTGGTGCTGGCCCTGGGATACTGGTGTGGGCCCCACACTGCTGCCTGGCTGCCATGCCTGCTCACTCCCAATGCCCCCCCCCAGCCCAATGGTACAGGCGGGGGGCTGCATGCAGCCCCAACCCCTGCTCGCCGGCAGGGAACGAGCTGGTGCTGAGCGTGGGGGAAAAGAAGCCCCTCCTCGGCTCTATGGCTGGTGCCCTGTGCTGCAGCCGCTCACAGCCCGCACAGGGCTGTCCTTAGCAGGCAAAGGCAGCCCCACATGGGCTGTGAGTGGCTGCAGCATGGGGCACTGGCCACAGGGTGGGGAAGGAGCTGCTTTTCCCTGTGTTCAGCACCAGCTTGTTCCCTGCCGGCAAGTGGGGGTTGAGGCTGCATACAGCCCCCTGCCTGTACTGGGTGGGCACTGGGAGTGAGTGGGTGCAGGAGCCAGCAGGAGCATGGGGCCTGCACCAGTGTCCTGGGACCAGAGCAGGGCAGCAGGAGTACAAGGTCCTGGCTGGCAGGGGCTCTATGGAGCTGGGCCAGCTCCCCCCTCTCTCTGCTGGTGCAGCCCAGCCTGGCTCTAAAGACCCCGGCCAGCCTGCACCCCACTCTGGGTCCCACCGGTGCTGGCCCTGGGACACTGGTCCCAAGACATTGGGACATTGGTCTCAAGATGGTGACCAGGGGGCGGTGCACCTGTCAGTGGGCAGGGCTACCCATGTGGCCCTTGACAGCTTGCCAAAACTTGGTAAGCGGCCCTCCACACACACCAACTGCAGAAACTTCCTCAGCCTAACAAAGGGTTTTTAGACCTGAAAGCTTGCTTAAATATTTTTTTTCCAACTATTTAAGTTGGTCTAATAGAAGATATCAGATTCACCCAAAGAACCTTGTCTGCCATGTTAGAGTGACACTTTACCCAGACTAATATATCCTACTGCTTAACAGGTCTAATTAGTCAAAGTGCTTTGTTAACATGGCTAGGCTTTCGGTAGCCAGGATAGCTTGGAGACCTGTACATGATGCTGCATTGTGCTATAACAGAGACATTATTATTATTAAGATGTATAATGTAGCACCAAATCTTATATGGAGTGGCTTTGAAAACAGTTCCTATAATTCCTAAGTTTAATTAACAATGGGGTGTCAGGAAATACTTTCAGTGATGATACTGATTTTCCCCCGCCTATAAAACTGGTTTCCCTTCAGAATTGGACACTTTATTGAAACCTATCTGAAACATTAAGAAGCAGAGATGCATTGATATTCAATACAAAACAGCAGGAGACACATTTACTAGATAGAATGCTGTCCAGTATCCATGACAACGTGTGTAACCATCAAAGCTTTTTCCTACCTATACTATAGTGTGGTCCATGAATTATTGGCATGTATTGACATTTTTCCAAAAATAATTATGTAATTCATTTTCTCTACTTCAGTCTGTGAACACCCCCAAAACTATCATTTTATTTTCCTAAGAAATATATAGCACAGGGAACTTTGTTAATAATTTGAGAAATGTCATGGAATATCTTTTTGTTGAACCGTGAGATGTACTGGCTGTCAGTGAGAACTCCATTAGTTGCACATGCATTTGGAAATGTCACCTCCCCAGAGGATAAGATGTTGGGATCTGTGACAGCTATTTGTAAAGTGACTTGCATTTGCAATGGACTCTCTTAAAAATCATCTGTTGTCAATATTATGCATGGCCTACTGATAGATCTCAAATGAGTGCGAAGTGCACTGAACCTACCTTTGTTTTGCTTGTGTTTCCCCAGTTATATTGGAAGGTCACTGAAGAAAAAAAGAGTAGATGTGCGGACAAGGGCAAATCCAAGCAGGTGAATTTGTTGCTTAGGGGAGGGAAATGTTAAAAACTTCACTGTCGAAATGGTTTCAAGAATGTGATGAATGTTGCTATTTATTTATTAATGTCTTTAAAAAATTAAAATAATTTTAGAAAACTGATTTTCTGAACAAATATAATTGTGTGAATTTTAATGACTTAATCTACTTTACTTTTCTCATCTTTTCATGGCCCCTCACCTTTTTTATTCTTTATATTAAATGTATCATTTTTAACAATATGACTGTTTAATTTATGTGTATATGTTTCAAGAGGTTTACAGTGAACACTTGACCTTTGAATGGCATGTCTATGAAGAGTTGGGGAAAAGGGGAGAGGGATATGGTGTGTTGGAGTATGTTAATGTGGACATGAAAGGAGCAGAAATGGTACTATTCTTCCATATGTTTGATATGCATAACAATCTCTGAAAGCTTTGCCACGCCAAAATTAGTCTGGGAATAGTATTTTTATTAGTAGAGAATTTAGGCTGCTGTGGTACCTTAATTTAAGAGTACTTTGAAGTAGCTGTGTGTAAGTTGCCAAGCAGTGTTTTTTGGTGATTCTGGTTTTCAGCCTTTTCCTCCTTGACTGAAGGTCTGTTCTTGTCTCTAAGACTATATATATATTGATTATATATCATACTTGCTTATATATATATCATAGCCCCAGTTTGCTAAACTGTGACTTACCCTCTTTTGAGGTAGTGTGCTTTCTGAATGTCAAGATTGTATGCCATCTCAAGGTCCTTATGGACTTACTGCTCAGCTGGCAACAGTAGTCAAAATATCTTTTTTTTCCTCCCCCCCCCACCTTTGGCTGGTCACACTCCTGGAGTTAATTTCTCTGTGTTAAGAGATTTAAATTAGATTCATTTTTGCAATTATAACTGAATATATAATTTAACTATGAACAGTAGGAATGATACCTAGGTACCATACTATGTTGAGGAGTGTACTGAAAATAGTTACACAATGAAAGTTGTAGGAAACTTTGATACTACAGAATCAGAGATCTTGGAGGATCAGATAAGGAGCTCTTGTCTTAGTAATGGTGCCACCCCCCAAACGTTATGTCATTTAAATATGAGAAATATTTTTTTTTAACTGCCATGGAAGAGTTGAAAATTCAGTTTCAGTCAGCTAATGTTCCTATCAAAATGTTGAAGTTGTGGCTGATCACAATGCTTTTATGTTTTCCTTCTGCATTACAGACAGAGTGTCTTAACTATGTGCGTGTTTTGCAACAGCTGAATGATACTTTCCTGTATGTGTGTGGAACTAATGCATTTCAGCCAATCTGCGATTATCTGGTAAGTGTGGGCATTTTTTCTTGCCTAATAATAACTTTAAAACCAGTTAAAATGAATGAGAGGAAGGTGTATTTGATGATTTAATCTTTTCCCTAAGGCAACTGGAATTTCAGTGCTAGTCATAGTTCTTTAGTGATTGAGATCATAATTATTTTTTTCACAATAACAATGAAGAAATTGGAGGTTAATTTCAGGGTTTTATTCCAAAACTATTGATTTAGCCTTATTATTAACAGACGTTAAACCATGGAATCATAGAAATTTAGGGTTGGAATGGATCTCAGGAGATCATCTAATCCAACCCTCTGCTCAAAGCAGAACCATCCCCAACTAGACCACCCCGGCCAAGGCTTTGTCTAGTTGGGTCTTAAAAACCGAGGATGGAGATTCCACTACCTCTCTGGGTAACCTGTTTCAGTACTTTACAACCTTCCTTGTGAGAGAGAGTTTTTCCTAATCACTAACCTAAACTGCTGCAACTTGAGACCATTGCTCCTTGTTCCTTTGGTGTCTGGTGCCTTTTGAGTGCTTCTCAAGTGTGTCTGGTGCCTCTCATCAGCATGTATCCCCCTGATAACAGTCAGTGACCGGGGTCATGTGCTGACCGTTTTTGTTGCCCTCTGCTGGACCCTCTCCAATTTGCCCATATCCTTTCCTTAGTGGGGCTTTCCTTTTATTATGTCTATTGACACAAATGTTCTCATTAGCAGAAATATATAATTTAAAGCTGTATTGATATTTTTCCTGTTTTTCTCTCTGAGTTCTCTCCAACTTGTGTCCTTGTCAACTATGAGATATTCCATGTCTTCATACTTTTGAATGCTTCCAAATGGTCCTGTGGCTTAAAATCCTCTTTTCTGTGCCTCTGACTCTGCTAGTGCTGTCCTTAACTTAGGTGTTATATTGTTCCCAAATTTAGAAATATTGGAATTACATTAGACTATGACTTTGTTTATCTGACTTGTGTGCAAGTCTATCTACCATCACCTCCAGAATAGTGTCAGAATGTGTATGTTCCTTATCTTGATTGTGATTTATTTACTCATGCATAGATTGTTTCTCAGTGTTGCTGTTGTTCACAGTTTTTGTGGTCTTCCCAAAATCCCTACGCTTTCAATTTCAGGGAGTCTGTAAAGTAGCCGCTAGATTACTCCCTGCTGCCCCCCATCCCCTCCATTTTAAATGTAGAATCAGATCACAACCCATTAGTGGACTTTTTCTATTTTCATGTCAAGTCCCAGTTCCACCTCATAAATGGGACTTCTGGTATTCATATCTCTGACCTGTTTCTGTGACCTGATACCCAACTCTACTCCATTTTTTCATTCTTTACCATCTCTATCTTCTCAGTGGGATTATTTTTTTTATTGGACCTCTTAGTGAGTTTGGAGCTCTTTTCACTATCTTTCTCTGCTCTTCTGTAATCTTTAGTCACTGGGTCATTTTCTCTATAACTTCATAAGGTACATTTTTTAAAATTTGGTTTATGGCATTTTTAAGTGCCTTTTGATGCTGAGTATGAATGATACAGTACAGTAAACTATAGTTTTACATTTTTTTCACTATTACTTTTTACTTGATACGTGTTTTGTTTGCATTACAGAGGAAAGCATGTAAGTCTTTTGATTTAACAAAAATTAATTCTTTGTAGAATTTAATGTCATTTGAACTTGGAGGTAAAAATGAAGATGGTAAAGGTAGATGTCCATTTGATCCTGCCCACAGCTACACATCAGTTATGGTTGGTAAGTTCAAACTTTTTAACCGCCTCATCAATAATACAATCTTGGATTCTCTCTCTTCACTGTTCCTCATGATATGATCCATTACTGTGTTTTATTATTTCATTATCTAGCACCTATAGAAATATTGTATTGCATAATTAGTTTTAAAGTGTTAAATAAAAGATGAAATGATTGGTCATTTTTATTCCAACAATTTTTGGTTTTGGTTTTCATTCTTTAGAAATGTCTAGGGTTTTCAGTTTGTGCAGTTGAAGTATACACTCATTCATTCACCAAAATCTTTCTAAGCTGCCTGCTCCAGCCTCCCATATTGGGACCCGCCTGCTGGGTTGCAGAGGCCCCTAGAGAAAAGGCAGCAGGGCAGGGAGCCCCTAAATCCTCAGCGGCAGCCCACCCCACCCGCCATGGGCTCTTCTTGGCTCCACTCTGGCTGTGCTGCCTTTGGGGGAGCAGGGAGGGGTCCAGTCTCCATGCTCCACTCTGCTGTCACCGCAGCAGTCACTGCCTCCAATTCAGGGAAGCTGGAGCTTGGGCCCTGCTGGCCAGCTGTGGCTGGTGCCTGTAGGGTATTGAGCGGGCAGCATGCAGTTGCCAGTTCCCATAGCTCTGGCAGCTGGGCCCCCCACTGGGGGAGGTGGGGGCAGGAGGCTGCGAGTCAAAAGTGAGGAGCACCAGCAGGGCTGGAGGTCAGGAGCGAGGGGTACCACCAGGGCCAGGGGCTGCAGGTCAGGTGTGGGGGGTAGCAGGTTGGGAATGGGGAGGGCAGGTTGGGAATGAGGGGGCGCTGTATGTTGGGAGTGAGGGGCACCAGCAGGGGTGGGGAGCTGTGGGTCAGCAGTGAGGCGCACCAGCTGGGCTGGGGGGTAGGGGGACTGTGGGTTGGGAGTGAAGAGCACTGGCAGGGCCAGGGAGCTTCAGGTTGGGAGTGAGGAGCATCGACGGGGCTAGGGAGCTGCAGGTTGGGAGTGAAGGCAATTGGCAGGGCTGGTGGGGGGCAGTAAGTCAGAAATGAGAGGCACTGGCAGGGCCAGGGGGCTGTGGGTTGGGAGAGAGGGGCATTGGCAGGGTCAGGGGGCTGCAAGTCAGGAGTGAGGAGGACCAGCAGGACTAGGAGTGTGTGAGGGGAATTGGCAGGAGCAGGACACTGGCATGTGAGGGCTGCTCAGCACCACAAAGCAGCAAGAGTGACAGATGCATCTGCATCCTGGTGAGCAAAGGAGGCAGGCGGAGCTCTGAGATTCCATGATAAAAAAAACCAAAATCAAATGCCAAAATATGTTGGTGTTTAGAATTTTTTTTATTGTAATGATTGAGGCACTGGTAGGCTTCTAAATTGCTTTAAAATTGTAAATTTATAAATAAAACATTGTGTTCAACTAATACCTATAGTGGCATTTCATTTTAATCATGGAAAAACACGGATAGTGAGGTTTTTAATCAGAGAATTTGGGATTTTTTATCAGATAATTTGGGATTCTTTAAACAAAGAAAGCCAGGATCCCTAGTTATAAAGCACTGCAGGAGCAGTCCTGGTAATTTTTATACCATTGCCTTATTAAAATGATAACCAACTAAGTGTAAGTGTATTATTTTTAAAAATACTTGGAGAGGAAGCCTCAGCAGTAAAAGTATGTCTTAGGCAATATAGAGGTAATGCCTGTTACCTTCCCTTGGTGAGGGTTTAAGCTAATATAAAGACTTGTTTTGAAATATTTCTGTACCGTGTTCTTTAATACATAATATGGTTTGAAATATGTTTCATTCGCTATGTTAAAGATGGAGAGCTTTACTCTGGAACTTCCTACAACTTCTTGGGAAGTGAACCTATTATTTCCAGACACTCTCATCAGAGTGCATTGAGAACAGAATATGCAATACCTTGGCTTAATGGTAAGTAACTGTGAAAATAACTGAATCAGTTTTCTTCTGAAAGTTTTTACCTTTGAAAATTTCCCAACCTTTTCTTTCAACCGTCTTTCCTCATTTAACACCCCAAGATGAAAGAAGGCCAGACGGAGAGATCTGTCCTCTTATGCCCCTCCCGTTGTGAAAGGGGAGGTCTATTGGGCATTGATACTTTAAAATCTGAGAATGAATGCAAGAATAAATAAGCAATTTTGTAATATATCAGCATCCAAATATACAGGTTTTGACCAGATTCAAAAGTTTAAAGTAATTTCTTTCTTTGTTTACCTTTAACCTTACTAGGTTATGACAGAGCTAAACAAGAACATGATCTTTTAGTTTTTAATTTTGAAATGAATTGCAACATACATGTTCAAAGGATTGTTATGAAAACTAAATAAAAAAAAGGCAGACAGACCAAGCCTATGGACAACAAAGTCATCTGGGTTTAAGGCCATAGGTCATGGCTTGAAAACTGCATTTTATTCCTGTTTTGTGTTTATAGGACTTTTTTACAGTATCATGGGGCATGCCTACATGAGACGCTGACTGCACAGTAGCCAAAAAATACTGCTTAGTGGTGTGTCACAGCATGGACAGTGCTAATATGCTACAGCACAGTATTATTAGGCTACTGCACAGTAACTCTGCTTCTGTGTATTTATTTAGTACTTGTTTAATAAAAGCACTAAATAAATGTGCAGTAACAGCTGCACAGTAGCATCTGGTGTAGATGTGCCCATTATCATGTTGAGTTTTTCACCTTGGTGCATCACAGTATAAAGTTCAAGTTTTAGGTATTTGTGGGTTTTTTAAGGAAAACAAAATGAATTGCATTTTTTTTTTTAAATTGTGTATTTGAACTGAAGTTTAAGTAAATTTCTTTGCATTCTGTTTTATGATCAAAGATCTGATTGCAAGAATGTGAGCGTGAGCTTTGGTCCTCTACTCCAAGCCTGCTGGATCTGGGAGTATATTGGATGGATATTCAGTAGGGCTGTGTGGACTCCTTGGGCTCCAGGCATTCACTGGGCAGGCAGAGACCAATCCCTGTAGTTTGCTTGGAGCTTTAAATCTCAGAGGAGATTGAACCACAATATACATCTTCCTCCTTCTTATCTCATGTTTCTTCTTCTTTCTCCAGAAGACATGGGGTTTGGGAGAAAGGGGCCCTGGAGAATCTCCAAGAGGAACATAAGTAAATGAAAGTAGCAATTAATGTAGACTGCTTTTCTTTATTTGTATCCGTAGAGCCCAATTTTGTTTTTGCTGATGTGATAAGAGCAGATCAAAACAGCACAGATGGGGAAGATGACAAAGTATACTTCTTTTTCACTGAGGCATCTGTGGAATATGAATTTGTTGGCAAGCTGATGATTCCAAGAATAGCTAGAGTTTGTAAGGTGGGGCACAATTTAATTTCCTTACACCAATATACTTTTAAGATAACATCTACAGAAAAATACTGGATATTTCACATGCTGTTTAGAAAATGGTCAGGTTTGTGCTCAACAAATTGAGTGTTCAGATCTAATCTGTATTTAAAAATAATTCTAGTTTGTGTTTGGGTAGCTGGTGTTTGTGAACAAAAATGCTTCTCTAAGCTAACCCTGCAGTTCAGGTGAGCGAGTCCTAGCTAAAAAAGTAGTAATGCTGCCCTTTCCTTCTGTGTGATAAAATACAGAACTTTTTGGCACTTAAAGTTGCTTCACTTGGAGCAGAATTGAGGTCCTGAGGTGGTTGTCTAGGATTTGTCTGAATTATTTAAAAAAGTTTCCACACACCTTCTTGCATAGAGATGGCTAGTTTCTTGACTGCCGTGTGGCAGGTGGCACCTCCATAGAGAGCTGTCATAGCCTGGAAGAATCCAGTCATCAGCAGCCTGATTCTGTCATGCTTGATGTGTTTAAATCTGAATGAAGCAGGCTGAGTTGAGTATCTGCTTAACAGAGTTTGTTAAAATTTTTGTAGGGAACGGTTTTCCTTTGAAAAATGCTGATTCTGTGGGAACTGAAGCATTTCATTGGAATGTATCTACTCAATCAACATTTTCAACAGGAAATTGTATAAATGTTTCATGTTGAGAAGATTGAAATGTTTCATTTTGACTTTGTTATTTGGCCTTGCATGTCATAATTTAAATGCCAATAACTAACTTTGAGCACAAGGTTTCCATTGTGCTAGCAGCTTAAGGCAAATTTACTTTGGGCTTGTTACGGTGACCCTCTACCTGTTTACAGCTTGTGCTTTAAGATGAGAGCAGCATAGAAGAACTAGGGGCAGGTTCTAAAACCTAAGCATTCACTAGTTTCAAAAGAGGTAAAAAAAAGCAAACCCCAAACAGTTCATTGCCTTTTGAAAATAGCAACCTTTACCAGTCATTTTAAATAATGACCCTGAATAAAAAGGAGGAAATCCTAGCTGAAATTTTGCTGTCAAGTAGCTGCCCTTACAGAGTACTTAGAGGGTATTTTGAAATTTCTAATGGTGCCTGTTTACTCCCAATGAAACCATTCAAGCAAGTAAACTTTGACATCTACACGTGTTTGCAGGGTTGGAGCTTATGTTTTATTTTCAGCTGGTCAGCTGATAGACATTCTTTCTTAAGTGCAGGTATATTGCACCTAAATTGATTAAAAATTGCTCATCATTGTGCATTTTTTTTGTTAAAACTCCATGCTGAGCAAAATTTTCTGAGCAGTACTATAATGCAAGTGTTTCTTTTCCAAGTCTCATCTTGCTTCCTTAAAATTTGAACTCAGTAATGTCTGTAAAAGTCATATCTGCTTATTGAGCCTGGGGCTACCATCCAGGCAGTAAGCTGCACCTACTTGTTCCCACTCCATGTGCACCCAAGCCTGGCACTTAGGCACTGTATATAGCTTAAAACTGCTCTTGGTAACAGGACCACTGTAAACTATATATAGGTATAGTTAGGTATAGGTATATCTATATATCAGTATAGATATAGATAGACATACATACGTACATATTTCTGAATGCAGGGCCTGGATACATACAGAGTGGCAGTGGATGGATGGGGCTTATTTCCTCTGTGGTGGACTTGGCAGGCAGATAGTACAGCTGTATCCAAGTAACTTTTAACTGATGGAGCTGCTGCAGATCTGAACAAAGTATTTGAGAACGGAATTTGGCTCTATAACGTCCTTGACAGAAACTGATCTACCTTATTCCTGATGAATCCAAAAATTATTTTTAACAAAAATAATAAAAGGCAGTGTGTTATTGTTGCATCCTGGGCTTTTTTTGGCACATTTGTATTTTAAATAATAGGACTTCGGTATAATTTTTAGATAGCAGTTGCTCTGCGTTCTGGTATTTGCTATGTGCTGATCCTTTTATTTAAAAAAGAAAACCTATCTTTATTTTTTTCCTCTCTCTGCCACTCTCCCCAACTTAAAAGAGGGACCAAGGTGGATTAAGGACTTTGCAGAAAAAATGGAGCTCTTTTCTCAAAGCCAGATTGATTTGTACCATACCTGATAGGAATTTGATTTTCAACATTATCAATGATGTTTTCATTCTGAAGTCTCCAAGTTTGAGGGAACCAGTCATATATGGAGTGTTTACCCCACAACTGTGAGTGTTGCATAGCCTTCCATTTTTAATTTTTAAAAAATATTTTAAAATTATTTTAATCTCAGCTGGTTACTGCAGCACACTGAAAGGGTAACATTTTCACTTTTTAATTGTAGGAATAATGTGGGGCTATCCGCAGTGTGTGCATACAACCTGTCGAATGTGGAAGAAGTTTTCTCCAAAGGAAAGTACATGCAGAGTGCCACCGTAGAACAGTCTCATACGAAGTGGGTACGATACAATGGGGAAATTCCTAAACCTCGCCCTGGAGCTGTAAGTATAGACAGATTCAGACGTGGCAGCAGTTCTGCTGTCTGGAACCCAGAAGAGAAACCATAACATTTTGAGAGAGAATGTCAAAACAGGGTTTTAGTTAATAGATTTGGTGCAATATGGATACATTTCTTTGAAAGCCATTTAAATTCAATTTATTTACTAACTGATCCTGAAGTCTGGATCCTGCAATGAAGGGATTCCTGTGTATAACACATGAGTTGAGTTGGACATAATTTTCCTGTTTTCATTATTTTTGTAACAGATTTCCAAATACGTGTTTTAATGCATTATGGCAGTATAAAGCAATTATATTGCACATTCCTGTACTGCTTGCCTATAAGTCATTGCACTGGATTCAGCTAGACCGCTTGCTAGGATGCAGCATTTCTTGTAGCAAACATATTACACCTTCCATGCATTTCTGCTTGTAAGTTGTGGCTTCTGCTTTCATATTAGTAGATTGTAGTGACAGAGTAGGCTAAATATAGCTTTTATAATCATGAAGCCTAGGCAGGTGGGTATTCTAAATATATATTTTGGTTGTGTCAATGTATGACATGTTTGTTCAGCCATCCTCCTACAAATTGAGATCGATGTTTGTGTAATTCAGTAAGTTGCAATATACAGTAGGTTCAAGAGGTTTTTTTTTTTTTAAAGGGATATAGTACTGATAGTTGAAATTCTGTATTTTTTAAGCAGGAGGCCTTTTTTCGAAGGTGAATTAAACAGGCTTTCTTAAATATTTACGTATTAAATATTTGACCCGTTGTTAAAAAATAATGAAACTGTGCTCTGATAAGTGAACTTTTCAAAACTAAATTGTATTAATGAGGTAGTGGTTTAGAATCCAAACTGAAGATTGTGTCCTCCTTGTAGTTATGGGCAACACAGAGTAATGAAGAAGAGAACTGGAGAGGGAGCTCACATTCCTACCTTATCTTATAAATTTATACTTCCAAGGACAAGAATAGAGCTGTTGTTAACTATATGTCATGTATGAAAGCAAATGATAGGATTTCACCATTATGTTTTTCTTTTGCCAGTGCATAAACAATGAAGCCAGATCAGCAAACTACACAAGTTCTCTGAATTTACCAGACAAAACTCTACAGTTTGTTAAAGACCACCCTCTAATGGATAACTCAGTGACCCCAATAGGGGACAGACCCAGATTAGTAAAACGAGATGTGAAATATACACAGATCGTGGTAGACAGAGTTAAAGCACTGAATGGCACTGTGTATGATGTTATGTTTATTGGTACAGGTGAGTTCACAAGAGACGAACTTTGTGTTTGTATACTAGGCTGAAATAGATTGTGCTCAGATAGAACTGGAGCTTTGCCTTTTACAAAATAATTAGATCTGTTAATGTCCCTGTCTTTGAAGAAAGTGAGGGGCATTCTCACTGTTGGCTTGTGAAATTTTGCCACAGAAAAAAGCATTTCATTGTAGAGGTACAGGGGTCCCCTACACTGACTGTCTTCTGTGTTCACTCCCTTTTGTATCAGCAGGGGTGAGGGCCAGCGGGAGCAGCCAAGGGCAGTGTTGTCTGCCTAAAGACCAATAACTTCTTGAAATTGGAATAACTCCCAGGAAGCTACAGAGTGTAGTCAACTTTTTGTATTTTCTTGTTTCACTTGAAACTCCTGCTTGCCCATTTCCCCAGTTAGATTCTCTAAACAGCTGTTCTGAAATGCTAGACAAGATAACTTTTAAATAGCGTACCACACAAGTTGTTCAGAGAGCAAATTGTTCTCTACACCTTTCAAGACTGTCATACCATACTGATGAAACCTTAGGCACTTCCATGCTTAAGGCTATGCTTTATTTAAACTGGTCTCTTGTGATCATTTGATATCCACAATTATGGAAGGTACTTATTCCTTCTAGTTGTGTCAAAGCATATATTAATATATTTTGTAATCATGGAGAGTTCAAAGTTATACCCTTCTAAGGAGCCTAATCAGATTTGACATATGATTAGCAACAAAAAAATGATCTTTTAATACTTTGTTTCGGAACAGTTCTTCCGTCCTTCCACCTGACCCCCAAAATATTTTATGCATAGTGTTTGATTAATTAGTCTTCAGTGCTGCAAAACAAGTGGTTTTGAGTGAAGTGGTTACTATGAATAAGAAATGTGCTTAGGATGCAAAAAAAATTGTAGTCATAGATTACATGCAATGAAATGGGAAGGGAATATGAGCATTAGAGATATATATGGAGATATTACAATGTTTTGAAAATAAGACAAATTGGACATATCTGACAAGAGTCTTGGCTTTCAGTGACGAAGTATAATTTAGGAACGAGGAGAGCTTTTTAGCTGTTAGCATAGCTAAAATGCAATTAAATGAAAACGTTAAGGGTAATACCACAGTTAAAAATTAACTGAATACATTTATAACAATAATGTAGCATTTTAAAATGAATATATTACTAGCTCAGTTCACTAAGCAGAACTAACTATTTGAGGCAGAATTTGGTTGGACGAAGTTCTTTTAGTATATACTAATGATTAAACTGTAGGTGTAGTCCAAAAGATGCATAATCTAGCGCTGAGGTTCGTATCATTTGAAAATCTGGATTTTGGTTCCAGCTCTTCTTTTAGCCATGGACTGATGTTGAACAGGTCCCATAGGCCCAGATTCCAAAGATATTTAGGTACCCAACTTCTGTTTGTAGACTACAAATGGGACTTAAAATGTTTCTATACCTCTGTGTTAGGGTTTAGTTCCATGACTGGTTGAAAGCGCTTCACCTATTTTTTTTTTCCCATATTTTTTTTGAGGATCATACTAAGTTACTCACTTGGCTATTTCAGATCAAGGAGCCCTGCACAAAGCTATCAGCTATGAAAATGGAATGCATATCATTGAAGAAACACAACTTTTCCCAGATTTTGAGCCTGTTCAGACATTATTGCTTTCATCAGAAATGGTAAGTGAAAATGTTTTTTATGGAATTCTTACGCCGGTGTTTATTGTTCTGTATCAGGGATATCATTCTCTTTCTGATCAGAAGTTACAGTTTATTTTCATTACTTCAAATCTTACAGGATTTTTTCACAAGGTATTTTATGTAAAGAACAGGTGTATTAACAAGTTTCCTCCTCATGTTCTCGCATGGGTTGTTGCATTCACTTTCCCAAACTTCTCTGCAATTTTTACTGAAAAAAAATTCTTTCCTTCAAGCCCTAAACCAGAGGTAGGCAATTCCTAGCATGTGTGCCAGAGGATGGGCATGTGAAGGGATTTTGCTTGGTGCAGGGGAGGGGCTGGGGCTACACTGCCACAACAAGGATCAGGCCCCTTGTGGTTCTCTTGCCATCCACCCCTGGCACACCAACATATTACAAGTTGAGGTTGCAGGTGTTTTTGGCACTCTGCCCAAAAAGTTGCCGACCTCTGTCCTAAGCTCTAATGAAGTATTCTGTGAGGTAATTATTTGATTGCTAGTCTGTGTGTGTGTTGTATGCTAGTTAGACACCTGGCCAAACAAGCCCTTATCAGTGAGAGTAATGTTTGACTCTTCTTATACAGTTGCATAGATATCAGTGGAATTACTTTAATCAGGAATAGATTGCAACACTGACTCCTCAATTCTTTAAAAACTTTGGGGTCCATGGGAATGAATCATTCTTTCTAAATGAGAAATGATGATCCTAATGTTTGTGTTGATCATGCTGATGCTCATGATTCATGTTCATCTTGTTTAGCAAGTGCCCTGAAATTAGATATTAGAGAGGTCACCAATATGTGTCAAAGACAATCTGTGCCTTCTTGTGCTGAATCTGATACTGGAATTTGTAGGTTATCAGGACTGCCTCTTTTTTTTTTTTCCCCAAAAAGGTGTATTTTTCTAGCATCTGTTTCATAGTGGAAGGCTCCCCCATTTTCATGAAGATGAAGGGAAAATCAACAGACAGAGAGCACGCTTTTTTCTTCTTAATGCATGTGCATGTTGTCAAGGGTTCCTTCTTTGTAGATTCTTTCAAGGGTCAAAGGGTTCCTTCTTTGTAGATTCTTTTCAAATTGTTCAGTGTCAGATATGTAGGGGTGCACCAGTAGAGATTTTGGGGGCTGATACCGATAGCTGATTTTAAGGAGGCAATTCGGCTAATACTGGTCTGATTTCCAATACAGCTGTGTGCAGCTGGTAAGTCTATTGTGATGGAGGGGGGAGGGAAGGGGTATAGTGGGGAGCACATCAATAGGGAGGGAGTGGGGCTGGGGCTGGGGCAGGTGCTGCCCAACTGGAGCGGAGCAGGGTGCAGGACTGTGGCTTGTCTGGGGGGGCAATGGGGAGGGAGGAGTGGCTCCTGCCACTGCGTGCACCCTGGAAGGGCGTGGGGGGGTGTTGTGTGTGTCCCCGGATCTGTGTGGGGCAGGGCAGAATGCTGCTGTCACCTGGGGCTAGTGGTCATGCCGGGCTGTTCCCAGCTGGTGCTGGGCTGCATTGCACTCAGGACAGGCAGCAGCAACGCTGGGAGTGGGCTATGGGGGGGTGGCTTCAGCCATCCCAGATTTCACCTTAGCCCACCCATAATGCCCCTCCCAGTGCCGCCACTGCCCACCCCAAGTGCAGTGTGGCCCAGCCTTGCCCCGCCAGGAAGAGTCTAGCGCAACTCTGGCCCCAGCCTGCAGCTGCAGCCCACCCCGCCAGGGCCCTGCACAGATCCAGACAAGTCACAACTTTGTCCTGTGCCTCACCCTGGTTGGGGAGCGCCTGCCCAGCCCCTGCCCCACTCCCTCTCTCTGTGAGGGGGCATTGATCTGCCCCCCCACACCCCTTTCCTCCCCTTCCACCACAACAGACTTACCAGCTGTGTGCAGCTCTGAAAGCTGCTGAGCTGTGCTTCTCTCTGCCTGTGTGTTGTTCTGCAGCTGCATGCATGCATGAGCATTTATCAATCAAATTATCAGCCACTTCAGGCCAACTTCTAATATAGTCAATTTTCTTTTTATCAAGGCCGGTCCAATATTGGACCAATGTATGGTGCACCTTTACAGATATGTACTTGCATTATGTCACAGTTGAAAATCTTACAAATTAGAATATCAGAGGTTACTATAATCAGAAGATCGTTGATGAGGAGGACTTTTTAATGTCATAATATATCATTGAGAAAATGGTGTTTAAATTCATTTTAATAACTTACTGACATTTATTGTCTTTTCCCCCTTTTTCTTTTAATTTTGTTGAGATGTCACTTATTTAAACAATATAATTTGAATTCAGTATTCCCTACAGTAAACTGTATTAAAGTTAGAAATTAAAAAACAAACACATTTTTATTTAAGAATAGCTTGGCATGTATAACTGCCCACGGACAACAGAAAATTGATGCACTTAGTAGTTTCCTGCCACTTGCAACTTACTAACAGATATTTTACTTAGTTTCATTTCTAGGGAGGGAGATACAATGACAGAGCTGTGCAATATGTGTTTGTTTTAAAAGCTGACACATACCAACTGGTGAGCTTCCCCACCCTGCAGAGAGGTACCACTGCCCTCACCCCAGCCAGGTGAGCTTCTCTGCCCTGTGCCGGCCCTGCTCTTGAGAGGCAGTGGCACTCTGTTCCTGCCTACGCAGCGTTTCCATCTCCCTGCTTCGTGTCCAGCCATGTGCCACCCCCCACCCCACTCAGCATCCTGCTGCCAGGGGTACTAGCCTAAAAAAGATTGAAACCCCCTGCTCTAGAACAATCAACAAAGGTCTTAATGCATTGATAAGAAAAAGGAACTAAAGCCCTGGAATTGAAGCAGCGCTGGCAGGATGCGGAGCTGCTCTGGACCCGTGTTGGGATCTTGAGGTGGTGACAGCATGGTCCAGAGCCAGGGCAGAACCGTAGCCTGATGAGCTTCCAGAAGAAACGAGAGTGTCTTCAAATTCTGAGACATCTTCTGACACTTGGGCATACTCCAGAACTAAGAATACCATATGTATTAGAACACATGCTAGTGGCAGCTGGGTCCGACTGCCTGCCTGTCTGTCTCTGACCCGAACTGGGTCACTCTGGCCTGCAGCTTAAAAAGGTTGCCATCTGCTATCATAGATCTGTTCATCATTGAGAGAGCACGACACATATCAGAACCTCCAGCTCGTGATCCTTTTGGAGTAGGATCTCCCTGCTTATGGGATGCCTTTGTGCTGCAATGGCCTCCATGTCGTCCTGTGTTTTCCTGATTTCCCTGTTCCCCACAGTGATATCCAGTTAGATGGGATGACCATGTTGACCCTGGTTGCTCCAGGCTGATCCTAAAACAGGTCTGGCTAAAACAGTTCTGGCTGCTTGACTATTTGCATATGTTCATTTTGGCCACCTTCTGTTTACTTCCTCATCTCCCTGAACATAACTCAAAACTTTGGTTAGATCTTGCACCTGACAGCTTGAATGTTGCTGGCTGAACAGTAATGGTAAGGTATATTCTCAGTTGGGTCAAGAAGTTGCCACTCAGACTACAAAGTCATTTGCTGGGAAGACCCGCACCTCCAAACAAAACTCATTCTCTATATGGATAGCCAAGAGTAACCTGGAAGTGGTAGAGGTCCCAGTGCCAAAGAACCTTCATTACATTCTGTGTGTGAAATATGCTAGAATGGCATTTAGTCGACCTTGAGCAATATTGGCATGTCCTATCCTGATTTGATTGTACATGCTCTGGTATCAGGGCTCCTCAGTGATCTCCTGTATGTTTGACTGTCTGTTAGAAACTCAGCTTGTGCCTTTGATCCTAGCATTTTTTCTCTTGATACTTCTGGAGCTTTCAGATTGTTCGGTATATCACCTTATGCTCAAGACAAATCATTTTGGTGGCTATTGCCTCAAATCAGGGTTAGTAAGTTCCAAGATCATGTGGCCCCACCTTGCAATCCTTTCATGCAGTGTGGTCTCAGAATCACTTTGTACCTAAATCCATCTCTGTGGTGATCTCAGGTTTTTGCAGAAAGCATAAGATTAACCTGTCAATATTCTTTCTGAAAACACACATGATACAAGGACAGAAGAAGCTACTTACACTGGATATTTCAAGAGCCTTACTGTTATTATCTTGTTAGGACTAAGCCCTTTAGATTATTTCCTACCCTCTGTGGCCATATCTTCTAGTGCCTTACAGAAAAAGTAGGTCATGCCTTTGGTTTCCATGTGCATTCAAAAGAGGTGGCAGTAGGGCACACACTCAGAACATCATGATATGCCTGCTTTAGAAATGTGCTGGTAATTGAGATGCTCTAGGTTTGACAAGAGCGACCTGCTGACCTTTGTTAAACATTATACCTTTGACATGGCAGCAAGGTCAGATATGAAGTCCAGAACAGCATCATTGCATCATTTGACTAATACAGCTATATTCCTTATTCCCAATATCCTTGGAGGACATTACTTTCCAGTCATATATAGTGGGATGTGCCACACTGGCACATACTTGAAGAATGAACAGTTAACCTACAGCGGTGATTCTCAGCTAGGGTGCTGTGGCACCTTAGAGTGCCATGAAACCCTTTCAATGGTGCCTTAAGACGCTACTCAGTATTAGCACTCTTAGGTCTGCAAGCACCTACACATGATTTACGAGATAAAGCCAGAGATTTCAAGTAGGGATCCCAAGTGTCAAAGAAATTCTGACCTGGTCTTTATGATTTCTTTACAACAGAAGAATTTCTGTAACTTTTTTCTATAATCAGAAAAAAAAGTGAATGCTAAAAAAGCTGGCATTTTCTGCAGGGTGCCTGGAGTCTAGTGAGGGCTCTGTGAATCAAACAGAGGGTGCCTTGAGTCTGAAAAGGTTGACAACCACTAGCCTCCAATAATAGTGCTTCTTTGAGCTGTTAGTCCATTTAGATCCTATAATGTGCCTTCTGTCACTGCTTTTGGAGTCATCAGCAAGGATTCTGCTTTCTCTGTTAAAAACCTGCAAATTCTATGATAAAATATTGCAAATTCTCTGATTAAAAAACCCAGAATCCATGAATAAAATAAAACACCACTATGTATATAGGTATCAATTGAACACAATGTTTTATTGATATATTTACTATTTTAAAGCAATTTGGAAGCCTGCCAGTGCCTAAATCACTACAATAAAATAAATTCTAAGTACCTGTACATTCTGGTATTTGATTTTGGGTTTTTATCATACAAAATCAGAGCTCCCCCTGATCCATTCACTCACCAGGATGCAGGTCCAGGCCCTTCACTTCCCCACCCCAGCCCTGCTGGAGAGGGCACCCAACTGCCGGGGCTATGGGGCCAGAGACCTGGGTCTGCAGCCTTCTGCCCCCCCAGCAGCACCCAAGCCCCAGCTGCCACCCACAGGAGGTGGCAGGTGCTGCGGCAGAGTGGAACACAGAGCCCATGGCCCCAACCCAGCAGGTGGCACAGTCAGAGCAGAGTCTGGTTGGGGCAGGCTACCTGCTGCTTGACCCCCACCCCAAGGGCCTCCATGGCACAGCAGGGCCAAGTGGGGAAGCTCCCTGCTGCTGCAAGCTCCACACCACCCTTGCAAAATGCCCTCTGCCTTCCCTGCAGCAGCAGGGGGCACAACTTCACACTGCCACCCCCGCTGCTGCTGGGCGGGCAGCGGGCACTTTACCAGGGCAGTGCAGGGCAGTGTCAACAAGCCTTTTCACCCTGCTCTGCCCCTCTCTGCCCTGCCGTGTTGGGTCCTGCCTGCTGGGCTGTGGAGGATCTGGAGGGAAGGCAGAGGGCTGGGAGCCCAAGCCCATTTGGACAGCCTGCCTTCACCTTGTGTACAGATCTAGGGAGCATGTGCGCTCAGCAGCAGGAAGCCAAAGCCCACCTCCTTCCCTACCCTACCCTACCCCGGATGACCTGCCCGCAGCCCCATCCCGCTCCCTGCTTGGGCCCTGCAGTCACATATGGCCCAGGGCCCCAAACCCCACACACCACCCACCTGGGCAGCAGCCCCAGCCCCAGCCCTACCCAACCGTTTGGATTTCCCCTCCACCCCCTTCTAGCTAGTCAATCTATACGACAGCATTGTGTGAACAGAAGGTTTGAGCTCCGTGCTGTTTGCTCAGTAGTAATTACACACCCCAGCTTTCATTATAATCAAGCAACTTGATGGAAATGTAGTGGAACTGAAGTCAGTGGACTGCATCTAAGTAATTGGAAGTCCAACTGCATGCATAGGTCAACATGGGAGCAGAATAAAGGTTGTAATTATGGGAAGCATTCCCCTGCTGCTCTTCAGAAGTACCTTGTATTAGCAGACATGCATCTCTTGCATGAAATCTGATATCACTTCTCCCTCATTTTTTCTCTCAGCATCACAAAACAGAGAGCCACTTAATTTACGTATAAATCTGGGTTTAAAGTTGAAGACTTACTCCCACTGTTAGGATTCATAGTTATACCAGTTTCTCCTTTGTTTCTGCTTAACTTCTAGTATCACTGAATGCTTTCAAAGTCAGCTACTTTTCCTTTGTAAAACAAATGCATTTTGAAACAGCATGGCATCCCTCCTCTCCCATATGTTGTACTGAACATATGGTTGTTTTTTATTACACAGCCTCTTGCATTCTAATAATACGATTTTAAAAATAATTTAACAAGTTTGTCACCTAATTTTTAGAAGACCAATGTTTCTTCTTTGTCATGTGTATATATAGGGTAAAAGGCATCTCTATGCAGGCTCAAATTCTGGTGTGGTTCAGTCTCCTGTTGCCTTTTGTGACAAGTACACCACTTGTGTTGACTGCGTTTTAGCAAGAGATCCTTACTGTGCTTGGAAACCACATGAAGCCTCCTGCACTGATATTCTTAAAGAAAGTGAAAGGTAATGGTACCTCTTGATTATTCTGTTGCAAACAATGAAAAATGTTCCACGTGTGTTCTGTAAATGTCTTCTAGCAAGATCATGCTAATATTTGTTGTATTTTAATTATTTATTTATTAACTTCAATTTTGAAAAATCCAGTTGGCATTAATGAACAGTGGAACAACAGATAAGGCAATCTTTTGTTTATTTTACCATTCTATTCACAAGCATATACCTTCATAAAAATACACCAATTTTTGTAGCAGTCTCCTGGAAGGAACTGTAAATGTCTGCCTACATTTAGAAAAAATGATCCTTCATTTAATATGTGTATGTCAGGGGTAGATTATTACAATTTCAAATGCTTTGATTATTTTTTATAGGGATTGGATTCAGAATATAGGTGGAGATGCCTCATTTTGTTCTGGTAAGTCTTGGTTTTTATAAAAGTAATTTAAAAATACCCATGTAATGCACTTAAAAGGGAGTGGAGTTCAACTTATTTTGCATTTTTACCTACCATTGTGTTTATACTTATTGTATAAAATTATGCTTTATATATTGTATTTGCAAATCTGTGTAGTGTACATCTCATCTTGGAATGTCTGTATTTGTATATATACATGTCATAACATTACACGCAATACAGTACACTCAGATGAATCCAGGCCACTTCAGCAGTAGCTTACGAAGTAGACTAATGCTTACCCTAAATAATTATATTAAAGAGCCCTCCATTAAATTCTAGGTAATTGCTTGATCACTTGGGAATTCTAATGGCAGCATTAATAAGAGTCAGAAGATTGTTCTTGCAGCAGAGGAAATGAATGTCAAAGAAGCTGATTTATGAATGGGAGAAAAGTTCTGAATACCATTTGAAATAAGACCTAGAGTAATTGAAATGATGCTTCAGTATGTTCACAGCTCAAATAATCATGTTTTTTTGGTTTATGTTTATTGCTGCTGTCATCAGGTCAAGGAAGCTTTGAGGAAAAGTAGACTTTTAGGAGACTTGCATTGTAGATTCCAAAGGGTTTATTTTTACTTTGTATTGTTATTAATATATATATAGTATGAACCACTGTGAAAGTGTCTCTTGATAATTTTACTGTGTTGTATGTTCTGTACGTACATATGTATTAGAAAAGAGTTACAACTGAGAAGTAGTATTTGGATAATGTTAGTTGTATTTGGATTTATTTTTAGATGTTTATAGTATGTACATACTCACAATGTACTACTGACACCTGGGAAGTCAAACTCATGTGGTCCCACAGGCCAGATGGGTGGCACAGGGACAGTCTGGGCCCACTGATCCCTTTCCCCTTCTCCTTCCCCTTCCCCTCCCCCTTCAATTGGCATACCTGATCCAGTGGCTGCTCCAGCCAGTCTGAACTCTGCACTGCTCATGGTGGCTGCCCCAGCTGGACTGCTCCACACATGGTGCCCAACCTGGCAATTCTGGAGACCCATGTCTGAAAGCACTGTCTGTAGCACAGGTCCCAGACTGGCTGGAGCAGGTGCTATGTCCAGCAGGCATCCCAGAGTGGGTGTTATGTATGATAAAGTCTGACAGGGCATGCACTGTGTGTGGTGCGGCTGCCACTCTGGCTGGAATGCACTGCACGTGGTGCCAATTCCAGCTACTTCAGGATCCTTGCCACATGCAGTGTGGGCCCCAGACTGGCTGGAGCGGTTGCTGGATTAGGTATGAAGAAGGAGAGGGACAGAGACAAGAAACAGGAGGGGGCCTGTGGTCCCAGATTGGCCCATGGACCACCCCCATGCCACAGGCGTGCTTCATGCCCCTGTGCGTCTGATCACATCCAGGGACAGCCCTGGGGGCCAGATGACAGGGCTCTGCAAGCTGTGTGTTTGACACTTTGACTTACACCTAAGAATTACCCTACTGCAGTAGACCTGTGGTCCATTTAGTTCAGTTTCCGGTCTCTGACTTTGGCTAGCACCAAATGTTTCGGAGGAGGATGCAGAGAAACCCCTCAATAGGCAGATGTTGGATTAATCAGTCCCTGTGGAGGTTTTTGCCTAATATTTGCAAGGTGGAGCTTGTTTCAAAACTTAGTCTCAGATTTTATATCCAGTAGTCCCTTAGTTTCTCAGGCGTAGCTATTCGGTGCTGACTTTGCATGTTGTCTTCTCCGTAGTTGTTGAGGAGGTAGCTTTAGTAGCATACACTTTATATTTCCAGTGTGACTAGAGGAATCACGAAACAATAGAGATTAGTGCAAACAGAAATTATTGCTGATACTTTGCACATTTATTTTGATGTTCCAGATAAAGTAAGAGAGAATTTTCTGCAGCATACATTCAAGCATGGGAGCACAGCAGAACTCAAATGTTCTCAAAAGTCCAACCTGGCACAGGTAGTTTGGAAGTTCAAGGATGACGTACTAAGAGTGGAGAGTCCTAAGTATCGTCTACTGGAGAAGGCACTGCTCATCTTCAATTTGTCAGAAGGAGACAGTGGTGTTTATCAGTGTTTGTCAGAAGAAAAAGTGAAGAATAAGAAGTTTTCTCAAGTGGTGGCTAAACATATTTTGGAACTGAAAAAAATCCAGCATACCACAGTGGGCCCAACCCACCCAGCAACACAGACAGAAGGTAATAACAATGTGCCAAAAGTGTCACCTGTACCAACAGAAGGGTCTACTTCTCAAACTTCAACCACTCAGATTGTACCACTAACAACAACAAGGACAATAACAAAGCCAGTTGTTCCCATTCTTACAAGTGCATCTTCCAACACTGGGATCTTCAATCCAGTTCCTGATGCAATCCCAGAAAAGACAATGTTCTTAAAGTCAAATGATAATTTCCTTTTAATGTTCCTATTTCTGTTTTTTTTTATTCTCTTCCTATGTCTGTTCACCTACAACTGTTACAAAGGGTATTTACCAGGCCAGTGTTTAAAATTCCGGTCTGCTATGTTATTTGGTAAGAAAAAATCGAAGGCAGATTTCTCTGATTGTGAGCAAAGTGCAAAAGAAACTCTAGTGGAGCAAGCCAGCATCAGCATTCAAAATGGGGAGCAGCCAAAGCCTGCACATGATACTGGCTACGAGACTGAACAAGACACTGGAAATGGCCAGCTTCGGCATCATGATGAATCGCAGGCTCTCAAAGAAGTCAAGGGCAAACCTTTTGATGTTAAGTGTGAACTAAAATATGCTGACTCAGATGCAGAGGGTGACTGAAGGAGACGTTCCTCCACTTTAATTGTGACAGTAACTGTGGTTCTTACAGCTAATTGTTTGAGTGCGGATAGTATGGATGTGACAGCTGAGCCATAGAAGGTTATGTGCGCTTAACCTATACAGCAAGCCAATCTCTCAAACTTTGCTAGAGTAGAAACATGGTTTTTATCTGCAAATCATAGTATTCATAGTGGTTCTTTTATTCTTTTTTACAAAATGGCCAGTTTCAGATCACCATTTGTTTATTCCCAAGATTTTTCGGAATACTCTTAAAGTTTGCAGGTAGAGTAACTGATTTTATTTAATCCCCATTTTCCATAAAATAACAATGACTCGAATGCAGTTGGCTTCAAAAAGTACCTCCAATCTGCACATGTTTTAGCTGCCATTAAAAAAAAAAATCTAATTTAATTTTAATTCCAAATTGGAAATGAAGTTTAGTTTATCAGATTGGTAAATTATAGTCTTTTGTCCAGATTGGGACATTTTTGTTTGCTTCTAGTTATTCTTAATATATGCTTTTAATTGCGTTCGTTGGCACACTGGGTAGCTTTACTTAGTCAAAATTTAATTTACAAAAATTACCTTTGTATACCTTTTAGATTTTAATGTATGCTGGGATGGATCTGGCTTGTCTCGCGTAAGATTCTCAGGGATAATCTTTCCTTCAGTGCTTTTTTTGTTGTTGCTGTTCTTTTTTTTTCATTCTAGAAATATAGGTACAACAGGAATTTGGATTCGTTGGGGGGAGGGAGTGTCATAGCTATAGGGAAGCTTTTTTGTTCTTAAACAAGCTTGGACAGTCACGTTTTGTTTCCATACAAAACTGGATGTCATGTGGTGAAAAAAGCAAAATGGTACAGGCAAGCAGCTGTCACTGAGCTATGACCCAGAGTGTTTTGCACTGTGGAATGGATTGAGAATTTGAGAAGAACTCTCTATAAACATTGGATGGGGTGAGCTTGCTGGAATTGCCTGTTGCAAACACAGCTGGACAAGAAAACATGGCAAGTAACTCAAGTTCCTTTTTGTAACAAAATTTCTGCTCCTTCACCATTTCTGGATAACTTCCACCAATCTCTTATGCAACTGGAGACTGAAACTGGATTTGCTCATCAATTACCTGGACTGTCACGTGAATCATGCCTGCACGTGCATTCTTATTCTAAGCCTGAGTCACAGAAGCACTGTTTGTCTGTAAAAGTTTCTTTTTGTGCAGTACAGTTCTAAAGCATTGTTCCTCTCACTGTGTCTTTCTGTAAATATTGTTAGAAGTAGAGAGAATATTCCTAGTGAATAGCAGTATGCCTGGGCTGCTTTTTTTTTTTATTTTTTTTTATGTTGACCTTCATTCAAACGTAGTATTATTAGACCGTCTTAGTGTAAACAGTTTATATTTTATAAGATTCAGTTTGGTTTTATTTTTCTATTTTTAATTGTGTACAAAAGAAATGTGATGGAATAAATATTAAAATAAATTGTATTATCCTTGTTTCCATGACCCTTGACACCTTGGTGCCATTTTGCACGTTCTAAGGCCTAACTTTCCTTGTGGTTTTCTGTAAGTGGGACGATGAAACCTTCTGTAATCATTTTCCACCAGGTTTTCTCTTCAGGTTTAAATCCTGGGGGTAGGGAGGAGAGTGAATGAAGCTGTTTTTCGGGAAGCTAGTGACATCTTCTTTTATTGCCCTTCTAAAATTCATTTATCCTTTTTTTGCATTATTTCTTCAGTGTGTGATGTATTTCTTACAACTTTTGTCCTTAGTGCCCTCTTTTTTTCTTTTCTGTCCTCTTCTGTCACACAGCCTCATCTCCTATACCTTTCCCTCCTACTGGTACCTCCTTTTTGTCCTGTGTGGGAAGTGATTCACCTCCTTCACCCACCAATAACCAGCCTGATGTTTGGTCTAGCACAGAGCTTGTAATGGTCATGTTATTGCCACCCTTCCTCAGTGACCAGGCACAGCATGTTAGTGTCCGTGGAAACTTTCACCTCTTCTGTCAAGCCACAGGTAAGCAGGAGGACCCTACGTAAATCAGCACCTTCCTCATTGCATATTTATGTCTGTTCCTACATTCTGATTTAACACATGTGATATAAAAAGCTGGCTTCAGGAGAGTTAGTCTAAGGACCTGTCCTGAAACCAGTGGAATAAGTCTCGGTCAGCACCTTTTCAAGATTAGACCCTAATACTGTACTGAAAACTCTACGTCCGGTTTAGCAAAGTTCATAAGTCCATGACGCACATTAAGTATGTGACTAGTCAGTTGACTTTAATAGACTTACTTACATAACTAATTTGCTGAGTCGCAAGTGTGTGTAAATTCACACATTTAAACAGTTTCAGCAGTATGTTTTGTGTGATTTGCATTTACTTTCATATCTTACCTTGCCCAGATATGTTTAGGTTTGTTTATATTAGGTGCTAAAATCCTCATGGTTTTGATAGCTTTCTTTGCACTATGTATACATCAGTGGAAGCATATAATGGTATGAAGCCTAAGCGGCTTCTGTGTATTTTTTTTTCCAGAAATTAATAGGTTTTCATTAAGTGAGCGTATGGTATAGTAGCTGACTATTTTGAATGAAAAATATTTTACTTCAGGACAGTGGAGTGTAAGATTAAGTTCAATGAATAGAAATATGTTATTTTAAACAATTTTATTACTTGTTTAGGAGATTAGGTTTGGACATGTTTTGTACACATTTTTTTCATGTTCATATTCTTTATTCACAGAAAACCATTAGACTGAATTTGACCAAAATATTTTTTACAAAATGGAAAGCCATGTTTTCGTGAATTCCGCTGTGGCGGAAACAGTTTTTATAATATACATTCCCTTCAGTGTTTGCTGTCCAAAGATTGTACCGAGTTGAGAATGTCATTAACTAATATTTAGTTTGTTGCCTAAGATGAGAAATACCAAACGATTAATAGCAGAAATAGGAAGAAGAAAATGCATGATCAGTAATCTTAAATTGATGTTGGTATGTATAAACATTGGCTCTAACTTGTTTTCATGTGTTTGCTCTTTTTAAATAGTTTTGTAAATTTAAAAGGAGTTGCTTTCCCCTGTGGCAGCAGGTAGAGACAAAGAATGTAATCAATCTTATTTTTAAAAGACTGGGTAGTGTCACCAGTTCTTATATTTGAAATCTTACAAATCAAAATAGCAATACAGGGAAGCCAAACACATTTTTATTCAGAAAATAAACTTGGTGTTGTAACTTAAACAAAATACATTACTTTCCTTTTAAAAGCACTGAACTATTATCTTATGTGGAGGATGAGTTGTTTCATTTTCTTCTGAAAATTAGGTCCTGCTGGCAGCTGCAGGACTCTTGCTCCCTGAATGGAAATTGTGAATTTCTGAAATTTCTGGAATTGACTGAAACAGTGCTAAACCACCAAATTGATGCTACCATGTGGAGGCTTCTAAAAATTGTGGGAATGTTCTTTGCTGCTAAGCAGCAGCAGTTACCTACCTAAGCAACTCTCTAGCCAGAGTTGTTCAAACATCTGCAGAAAATATTAATGATACTTTAGACTGAGGTGCTCAACTCCTGGCCTGTGGCCCAGAACTGGCCACCGGCACCATGTCACCTGGCCCACAATGGGGAGCCCCACAGACCCTAACCCTGTACGCCAGATCAGGTGTGCAGGGTGCAGAGGGTCCACAGCCCACAAGGATGGGGCAAGACCCTGGAGTCTGATCCTGGTGTACAGGGTTGGGTAGGACCAGTGTGGGGCCCTGAAGTCGGATCCTGGCACGTGGGACTGGGCAAGGACAGTGTAGGGTGACATACAGGTGCAAGGGGGCAGCATAAGACCTGATCAGGCCTGAGGACCCATCCTATGCCATTTCTTTGGCTCTCAGGGCCAAAACCTTGAGCACCTCTGTCTTAGAGAGAAGAAACTTAACTAAAGTTTCCTCTAGCACTACATACAATGTAAAATGCGTTTGGTAGGGAAGAATAATGTGACACATGGATGGAGAAGGAAATGTTAGATTCAAGCTTCTACAAAGGGCACCATGTATAATGCAGTCACATAACTGTGCTGTAGAATTTGAGCTCTAATTTAAGAAGTCTGGCTTGTATGAGAAACAAAAACTGTTGAATATGAATCAATGGTAGTATTTTCTGTAACCTAGTTGTGTTCCCCTCCTCATCCCCACCCCTCTAATGTTAGTCCCTCGCTCGGGCGATTTGTATTTTCCTACTGGCTTTGTCATCTTTTTGGATTCACAATCCTAAACATCTACTAATAAAATTAAATTTGCTTTGAGCAAACTTGAACAATAGTTAAAGGTATCAGTATCTTCCATCCTAGATGTTGGTAACACTAAAGTGTAAGGCTATATCTTGAATTGTTAACTGATCACTTAACAGCAAAATTAAGCTAAAGTAGGGGCTGGGGGACACTGGATATCAAATTTAGCTGCAGGGGGACTTCACAACCTCCTATCCCAGAATTAGCACCTCTGTCCTTGAAAGGCAATCAGATTTTACTTACCAACACCATGCACTAATAATTGTCTATTGTCTCCCTTAGTATGTTGTTGAGCATAAGGGAATTGGCTTCCTCCATAGGCCAGGTACCCTAATTGGATCCTCTTTCCCATGATGCCTGATGGCACGGTCTGTCTTCTTGAACCTCTGTGGTGCAATAGAGGATTCGTGTGACTATGGCACAAATGTCTGGCCAAGGAGCCCAACCCAAAAAGGAGAATGGAGGATAGAGGAACCCAATTACACAGCAGCTGAGAAGGATTAGTTGGGAGGAAGTAGGAGCAATTGAATTCAAGAATGTCAAATGAAGCATGTCCAAATCAGAACTATTTGGAGTTTTCAATTCTGCTGAAAAGCTCAGTAATTGAACTTTTCAAGAGACCTTTTGGAAAATTAGTTTTCCCGTAAGATGGAAATTGCAGTTTTTAGCCAGCTGTAGTTCTTCAAGTTTTATTCTAAGGATTATTCTGCAATAAAGATCTCCCTTTGGATCATGGCCAGTCATCACCCTTCGTTAAGCACTTTTCATTGACTACTGGTCCACAAAGTAAAACAGTCATTAATAGTGATTTACAGATTGGATTTTGAGGACAGTGCAGTAGACTGCTGGGCAACAGATGGCTTGTGAACAACCCTTCCAAGATCAAACCAGTAGAGGTGAAAAGCCTCATTTCTCCCAAAGTCACCTGGTTCTGTGGAAAAATATTGTAACAGTTCCTAAGCAGTTTAATTGGTTTTTTTGGACAGTAAATTAATGTTGATCTTAAAATGATATGATTTTAATTTTGACTTCACCCTTGATTCTAATCTCCGTAGTCATTTTTGATCCATGCTTGATTTTATTTTTATGCTCATCTGGGGATGGCAAATTTGTAACTTGCTAACCAGTTTTGTAGACTCCTTTATTGTTAGTTTGTGCCCAGACCTTTAGGATCTAATCTGTTGCTGGCTGAACTGAACAATTTAGTATGTGCATCTGTGGCTGTGGTAATCAGATAGGTTTATTTTATGAAGGCATCTTTGTGCTCTACATACAGATCTCTATTTCTCCTCTCCTTTTCACCCTGCTTTCCTCTCCCCTGTACCTCGATGCTTTTTTAATACTAAAAGCTGCTAGACTACTTCTACAAAAGTCCTGCCCCTAATATATGTTAACAGACAAGGATTTAAAAGCTGCCTTTCAAATAGTTTGCATCAAAATCCTGTAGTCATATGAACAAAAGCAAAGAAATCTAAGCTTAGCTTATTTCATGTCATGTTCTTTAATAGACCAAGGCTGTCACGGGCTTATCAAAATGTTAGATCAGCACTTCCCTTGCCCAGAGATTAGGCACTCTGCTTTGGCCCCTTACACTTCATCATGTATGCAGAACAACTGTTGAACGTCAGTATTCCCACCCCTGTTCTGAGAAGATACCTACTCAATTAATGAGGTCTTCAGGCAGACTGCAAACCTTTCTGTAGGGTCTGTGAAGCGAATGTGCTGTTTCTAAATCCTTGGTGATGGTGGTAGATCTGAGCAAGCAGGAAACACTTTCCAGGTTAGTGTTTTATCTTTAAATGCATCAGTGTACAGCAGCTGTCAGTCTGAGGACAATACATGATGGAACACTAAAAGTAAGTGGTGTGCCAGAGCACATTCATTTTAAGTGAATGTTTTCTTTAGGACCTTAACCCGCTGTTTAAATCTTCTTGCTAGACCTAGAGCACATTGGATTAAAGTTAAAACCCTGGACGGGGGTAGTGGAAATGGGTAAGAATCACTAGGGTTACACGATTCCTCCTTCAGGATATTAACACATCATATGTTCTGCTGAAATAGCAACAGTTTCTTTATGCTATAGTATTGTGCAGTTGGCTAGACTTACTGAGGTTTTCCCTCCCACTGAATAATTTGGTACAGAGGTAGTGCGCAGCAATCCTGCTTAGCCATGTTTAAATCCCAAACAAGCGGAGTGGAACAAGGCTAATATTTTTTGCCCCATAACTTTTTCATATTACCTCTTAGATATTAATAGGGTATTTTATACCCTGATTTTTGTCAAAGCACCAGTAAATTTTATATCTGAATGTTACACTTATTTGCTGGTAAGAGCTTAGATGATTTAGTTGGTATATCAGGCCAAATATCACAATCTTTTATTGTAACTTAAGGACATGAAGATGATCAATTAAGTTTCAAAGAGCTGGAGTACATTTTAAAAAAATTTTAGATGGTCTCTATCTAATACACTATGAATACAACTTTTGCCCTCTTTATGATGAATTCTTCTCTTAGGTTCTGCCTTTAGAGTGGCTTGCCTCCTGAGGCTCAGATCAATACACAGCTGCTGATATGTACCTTCTAACTTGAATAGAAAATGGCCAGGTGAATACTTGTACAAAATTTACTGTTTTGCTGTTTAGTGTATTACATGTTTTTAGCCTTTGGATCAAGTGCGGTACGGACTTTGTCTCAGCTATTCATATTGGTGTAATTGCTGAAATAGAAGTGTTCCTGTTGCCAAGTTAGCATGTACACACAGTTTAATATCAGTGATTTGTTCTCTTACAAATTGGGGAGTGTGGGATGTTTTGAGCTGGCAAACCAGTGTGGGACAACAGAAGTGGTCTGCAGACTCTTCCTCTAGCTTTATATTCTGCCAAACTATAACGTGAGACTGGCAATAGCAGATTTTGTTTGTGGAGTCTATGTTCCTAGTAAACTTGGAGTAAACCCCATGATTTGTAGGTGCTCTTCCAGTGAACTCTCAAATGAGAAGGGGATTTTTAGTTTTCTCACTGTTAGTGAGTTATTAATCTTAATGGATTTCATAACTTAGTGTATCTCTTGTAATACAACTAAAGTTCTCAACCCCCTGCCTGCTGTACTCTTCAGTCTCTGTAATATCTTGGCTCAGACGAAGTTAAAATTTATTGGCATTGCTAGAATTTTGATTTCACAGCACTGGATGGTAAAATGCAGTAGAGCTAGGTGATGCATCTGGATGTGTGTTAGAGCAACAGAGCTTTACGTGATGACCTTACTGGGAGTAAGGACCACAGGCACTCCCAATTTTCATGTTTTTTGTTTTCCGTCTGATGATGAAACACCAGTGTTTAGCTTTGGACTGTGCATTGTTATGATCCAGTTGTTTGCCCCTTGCTACTATCCGTGTTTTTCATGGGAAATCCCTGTCTCTCTGACTGCTAATTGATGTTTACTATTCAGGGTATAATTAGGCCCTGTTAACTTTTACTATCCCAGGTGAAATCACATATCATGTCCCTCTTGGGAAAGATAAAAACTGGCATGTCCACCTTTTTCCAGTCTTCTTCATGCCATAAATCCCCTTTGGCAGGAGATCAAGCCAAGGTGATAGGAGACATGTTGTTGTTCCCTTTAGGGCACAACAGTTTAGCATTTGCTGCACGTTCTTTTCTCCTTCAATTGCTTCTGGACAGTGATTATTTACAAGCTGCCCCTAAAATACTATGGAACTGAATGTTTAACTTGCCTCGAAACTTAAGAAGTTAGCATGGGAGACTAGATACGAGATGTGAGATGTAACCAAACTGTTAAGGTGAATTTAAATCAATAAGCCCACAAACTGGGAACGACCTCATCCTACTAACTCTTAACTCCTAGCTTTAGATTTCTAACATTGATGTTTAATTATTTTGCAGACTTTAGCTGGGTGCCTTTTTACAAGACCTTTTTTTTAGACCCACTTAGCTGTTACTTAAACACTTACTGTTGGCACATTTGAAGCAATGGATCATTCATATATTGGCTGTTTCACCTTATAGACAGGTCGGCTGTCCCTGTGTGCTTATTTCATTTTTACCATTTAGATAGATGCCTTTTTTTATTCCCTGTGCGTGTCCTGTGCAGTGGTTACTGTATATTTTTCTTTTTGCACATTTAGTCTTTCACAGACAATGTTTCATGTGCAGCTCATTGCCTTTGATAAGGCTGCAACATCTTTTTTCAGTGTTGCAATTCTGTAAATTCAGCGGCAGGTCAACAAAGAATTCAAGTTCTGTGCAAGCAGTGCCACATGTTCTTCAGATATGACATGGCTGCTGCTTGAAATGAACTGTACGTAGACAGAAAGGTAGTCCTCTTCCCCAGAGTTTGGAGAGGAACATTTCCCTCCTGTTTTCTCACTGATTTTTAGCTGCTCTTCAGACTATGGTCAGCCATGTTCAAGAGCTTAGACCCTGTTACAAACATCTCCATCATGCTTGCCCAAAATAAGAGTATCATACCATACTAAGTTGGCTGCAAACCCGTTCTCTCTGCTGACTGGGTTTCCTTTTTGTACTATAAAGAATATAAAGATGAGTTGTTAGAACCTTCATAACTTCAAGATGTTTCCTTTTTTCCCCTCTTTCACTATCAGTTCCTTACCTCTTACTCATTGTTCTCATGTTTGCTGAGTTGCAAACTCTTACTTCTGCCTTTGCCAGTTTATCCGGAGTGACTGATGCTTACTGATCACCTGGCTTTTAGGCACAGCCAGCCAACTGAGCTTTCATTTTCCCAACATTCAGATCCTAGCTCCCTCTGAAACTTGCTGTCCCTTAACAGCCATAAAAGCCCCAACATTTTACCCTGCTCACTTTGACCTGTGACTCCCAGTCATCTTCTCTGTGCCCAGGTTGAAACCTAATTCCTGTTCTGAGTGAAGGGGTTTCTCAGTGGTTCTGAAGTTCAGAAATTTCTTTGTAAGACAGTATATTTATTCAAACCAGAGCTGCAGGTGAGTCTCTGGGCATTACTCAATTTTGAGATTAAGAGATGTGACTTCTTGTACAAATTTTTTTAAACAAATTCTGCTGATGCAATCTCCTGTTGTCTTTCTGTATACGCTCTGTTACAGAACAGCAATTTCCATAACTACATATCTGTCATGAATAGGGCAGCTTCTCTCAGCGGTTGGGATAATTACTGAAAGGGCCTGTCAGGACAAAGACCTCTTCCTGTTACCCTACTCTAACACCTGAGATGCCAGAGATTTTTTTTGGGTTTTTTTATGAAGCTAGTACAAAAGCCCTTGTCCGAGAGGTTTCTCTAATTCCTTTGCAGGCGGAGAAACGACTAACCAGTAAAATGCATTGGATTTCAGTTTCTGGAGATTAGCTTAGGTACAACTCTTAAATTCTACTCTTTGTTTTTACCTGATTATTAGTCACATTCTCCTTCTCTTGCAACTTAATTTCCACCCTTGATAAATCTTATTTGCGTGTTCTTCAGGGAAACCTAAGATAAGCTTCATCATTTTAATTCCAGGACTAGCACAGTGGTGTTACACTGAGTAAGTAGAATGGGTGGTGAGGCAGTTTTGTGTGGTCTCAATTTCTGCATCTTTATGTGGTTTATTAAATGTTGCACACTCCTGTTCACTTTTCTGCCAGGGAAGCCAGGGTTTTCTAGCATTTATCCCGTTCCCCACGAACAGAATGCTAAATTCTTTTGTCCTAGTTCTGGTGCCAGAGAAACCTCTACTAAGGACCTCTGTTGCATCCATCATCTCTTGCTTCTAAATTAATATCTTGGAGCTTTTATCAGAAGCACTCAGGATTACACACACGTGCACAATCTTTTAACTCCAAAAATATTTTTGCCAAGTGAAGCAGCACGCACCGTTCAAAATCTGCTTCCAGTGTGGCCATAACTCCTGCAGCTGTATACTTCACTCGCAGTACAGCCTGATCGCACTCTTGTCTTCCTTATTTATTGCAGATTTTTATGCCTTTTATGTAAAGTTAAATTAAGCCAAAATTGCACTGACTTCAGTAACACACTTGCAACTTGATTGACGTGTTAGAGGTGTTATAGGATTTGTTGTTCCCACTGGAGTTAAGGGGAGCTTTGAGTACTTTTGAAAATCAAAATCCAGACACTGAAAAAATCTTGGCTATTATGTTTGTGAATTATGTTAGAGTGGAAGTCATGGAAAGTATTAAATTTTTGCACAGGCAGGTAGCACAAAATTTTCGTTAACTTATGTCAGGGGCTGGCAACCTTTTTGTCAAAACAGGCCACTGCTTACAAGCCAGCCCCTGCTCCAGGTCCCCTCTCCTCCCTGCAGAGTGATCATCAGAGTTGGTTAAGAGAATAGATAGGAAAAAATGCAGGCACTGGGACTCCAGATACTGCTCTGCAAATGGAGAGAACACACTGGACACGATTGGCAGTAGGACCCTGAGAGCACCTCCTCTTCTGCCAATGAAGAAGCATGCTGCCAATTGTCTGAGGTGCTGTGGGACAGATCTAATCTCTTCACATGCTAGATCTAGCCTACAGGCTGTAGGTTCCTTACCCCTATGTGATTCGTTACTGCCCTGAAGGGCCTTTCTCTACAGCAGTGGTTCTCAACCTTTTTAGTCTCAATGCACACCATGGAAATAGGTTTGCCAACTCTGTTTGAATCTGTTCCAGGAGGTTTCTGAAATGCCAATGTGCCCATGACAACACGAACATGTCCGTGTGCTTGGGTATATCAGTTACGGATTACAGTGCGTAGACTTTACGTCAGCAAGGCAAATGCAGATTACTTTTACATTGGAGTTGGATGTTAGGTTCAAATTCAAATGTTGGGTTCAACATTTAATATTAATTTTAATAAATGCCCTATCATTTATCTCGAGTGACTCTCAGCAGTCTCCTGGAGATTTATATGCAACTCCTGGAGACTTGTTTCTTGAATATAGAAAGATATCAAAGCAATTCTTCTGTTGCAGAGAACTCAGACCGCAATAGGGCCAAATATTTTCAACACTGTGGATTCCTACTTGAAATTTCTGGGTTTATCTTGTGCAGGTGTTTGCACACCTAAAAGTGCTCATTTTGTGCACCATGCTTAAAAGGATCTTGCTACACCCTGTTTGAGAATCATTGCTTTAGGGGAAAAGGGTAGTTCAGTCTGTGCCTGGACTACAGACATGGGTACCAGGTGGGATAACGAGTTTTTTATGTGAACATAGGATGGACAGTAAGTTCTCTGTTTTCAAATACTGTAAATCTTCAAATAGTTATTCAGGTAATAAGTTGAGTCACCAGTGACTGATAGCCATTGAGTTTTAAACAGTCAGGTCAATCCTTGGAGAAATCTGTTCTCCAACCGTGTCAGTATCTATCTGTACAATAAAACCAACAGCTGCAGAAAGGATTTTGATGTATATTAGAACCTTATTATATGTAAGTATATGCATGTATTTAATTCCCTGCCTATTTTTTGCATTTTATAACCTTCTTTTTTGATCTTGCAAGCATTCAAAAAGAGGATGACTGTAAGTATTTTTTTAAATGGTTTAAGATTAAATATTTAGAGTCTTGGCATCCACAGAGTCTGTATTATATCATTTCTAATCTAATTCATAAATACTGAAGACACGTAGAATTTTTCCAGTGGTGGCATCTGTTGTCCAAATATCGTACAGTTTCTTTTCAACAACAACTTCCAACAATATGGTGTAGTGGCATCATTTAGTTTAAGGAGGAGTATATACTTCTTTGTGTTAGTTTATAGCAGATAGACGCTGGTAAAATAAGGTTTTTGTTTGTTTCTTCAAGAAATCCATTGAATTTAGATCTTAATGAACAGTGTGCCCTACAGGATTGTGACAGCTAAATTGTGCATTATATATGAATCAAGGTATGTGTAAATGAAATTATTTATGATATTAAGCCGTTTCACAGCAAGTGTTTTTTATCCTGTTATACTGCCCTGGGAAATGAAGTAAACAAAAGTGATCAAAGTGGAGAAAGTGATTTAGACAGAAGTAGTGAAGAATAAGCACTGAACTGCAGTGAAACATGAAGAAAGAATATCAGAGGCTCTCCCCCACCCCCCAAAGAAATCCAAAGAAACAGTTGTGCTCACATCTAGATTTTGCTGTTGCAAAAGTTAGAGATGTAATACTTTCTGTGCAGAGGGGGGAAACCTCCCAACTCAGTTGGTTGTGTATATAATGGACATGTGGGAAAAAAAGCAAAATGACTTGGTTATAACTTGGTCAGTGATTCCCCAGGGTGCTGACCCAGGACCACATTGCTTGTGATACAGCCACAACAAGGAAACCAAGTTTTCCTTAAGAAAGAAATTTAAAATGTCTGAGTTAAACTCTTGAAGGACTTTAGGACCATTCAACAAGTCTCAGTGTTCTTTGGCAACCCTTCTGGCTTTTAATGTAAATGTGCAATAATAGCAGGAAATCATGCAGACTTGCATTTCTAATTGCCTGGGAATAATCTTGGGGAAATGGCTTTTGGGACTGAACACTGCTGCCTCCATAATACAGTCTATTTCACTGGTATAGGAAACAAGGACACTCCAGATAAACTTAGTAATTGAGCCATTTGTTATTTAAGAATTACTCTCAACTCCTTATAGTCCTCGTCATAGATTCTGAGCATGTCAGTCTTAATTTTTTTTCACAACACTCCAGCAGCTGTTTTTAATCTCACCCTTGTAAAAAATCCTTCTTTGTGCCTTGAAATCTTTTCCCTGGCACCAACTCCTGCCTTGTTTGTAATTAATTGTGAACATAGGATTAAATAATTATGTATGATGGTAGAATTTTGTTTCTCAATTTCCAGGGGAATATTGACTTTGGATACTGAGGAACTCCTAGTTAAATCTAGCCTAAACCATTTGATTCTGGTTTTTGCTAAGAGAGTAGCCAGCAATATTGTTTACACAATGTTAAGGAACATTGGGTGCTTGCACCAACAACACATGTTCTGTATCTTAAAAATACTTAAAAGCCTTTTTAGAATCAAAGCCCAAATTGTATTTGAAGATATGCTTTCCTAAAGTATTGGTATCCTTGTACCGTGGTGGCCTCTGGTACCAGTAATAAGAATTGAGAGCAAATTTTATTTTAACAAGCCTGCATTCAAGTTTTTTCATGGTCAGTACTCCTGGACTTCCTTTAAATATCTGTCACTACATAGATGCAGGATGAATTTTCATCTGGCTGTAGTTTTTGCTTCCTTGATACCAACGTGGCCATCTTTTATGGAAGTACTTCAATAATATTAGTTGACCTACAGAAACAGGGTAGCTAAAACACCCCAAAATGGCTTGCAACTGGTTCAGGAAATTTTGTTCTTCTGTTATCCTTGTTGGCTGTGGCTGATGGCAGTAGTTGGCTGCTTTCAGTTCATTATAGATTTCCCTAAGTAATTCTTTTTTCTCCCTCTGCTTGTCAGATTTTCTTAGAGGCATTGTCAGTACTTTTAAATGCATCTTGCCAACCTTTTTTCTCTTCCTTTCAGAATTATCCTACCGAGTTTTAATTAGATCAAAATCTCCATCATTCATCTCCACTATTACTACTGCTTTATTTCTTTGCATTTGTGTAAAGGTATTTTAATACAAACTTCATTTCTGTTTTACTACAGTTTTTTGCCTCTTCAAGTCCAAAATCTTCCTGTTTGTGAAAATAGTTCTAGGATCCCTGATTTTTTTCATGTCAGTTAAAGCCTACCTGACACAATCTGCCTATTTTTAGTTTAGTTCAGTATCTGCCTGCTTATGTAAATATTAACTCTTCCAAACCAATTCAAAACAAGTCATGTCAATTTTCAGTAACTCCTGAGAATGTAAGTTGGTCTCTAGTTTTTTCATCAAATAATCATTTTATATGTAGTGTACACTGAAAGGTTAGAGAGAGCTTCAGACCCTCTCTTTTTTAATCTGGGCCACAGAGGTCTTAAACTTCTTAACTGTGGCTACCAACCAGAATTTCTTCCTTTTTTCTTGGTGGCAATCTTTTGGCAACTTGGGCTGCTGTCAGTCTTTTGGTTTGTTCACTTTTTGCTCCATGCAGGCGAAATGAACATTGATGATTAGATTAAAATGTTTGATACCCATTTGGCTTTCGCTCTTAGTATTAATTCAAAGATGCTGGATTTTCACTTACTTACTTTTTGATCTACTCTGTGATTGGTCAACATTGTACCAGTTCCAGATAGGATTACCTAGGGTTCATTACAGACCAGGTTATAATCCCATTTTTACTTCATCCCACTTGTGAGAAAGAAATGTCTAGATTCTGCCATTCTCACTTCCAAACTCTTTCATAACTTCTTCTAGTTACCGAGTCCTAGGGCTTCTGAGTCTCATTATCAACACTGGCTCATTTTCCCCAGCTTCTGACCACTCTCAGAAGCCAAGGGCACATCTACATGTCTTCATATGGTGATGTTGCTACGGTGCCATGCTTTAGTATTTCCTTTTGGTACTTCCAAAAGGAAGTACTAAAGCATGGCACAGTCTGGGTGGTTACTGCACTGTGCCCGCAGCACATGGTTAAATTTTGCCACTACGTCACTGTAGCAGCACATTATACTTGAGCGCACTGCTACAGTGACGTGTCTGGCAATCACGTGTAGACACGTGTGATCATTATGTTGCCATAGGGCAATATGTAGATGTGCCCACAAAGAACTAGGCTTGGAAGAGAACTCCAGGGATTACCTTATCCAACTCGCTGCCTGAGGTAGGATCACCCCTATCCAAACAATCTTGTACAAATCCATTGTTGAACCTATTAGCAAAACTACACAGTCAAACCTGACACAAGGCTAGACATAACACCCCCTAATCTGTCACAGGTAAAGTAGGGGGACCACAGCAGCCAACATCCTGCTGCTGCTGCTGCAAACACTGTTAAAAACCACTCTAGAGATCCTGAGAAGAGGATAAGATTCCTTTTGGACCCCAAATATAGTGATTGGCTTTACCCTTAGCAGAGGGGCAAGACCCATTAGCCAGGAACCTCCAGGTTTAAGGCCCAGCAGGAGCTTTGGCACACCCCGGTCAAAAACCCCAGCCTTGGCTGCAGCCAACACTCAATGTTTCAGCACTCAGCTCAAGAACTATAGCAACACACAAAACCCTAGCACAACTAGTTTCAGCCATTAATGTTCCTAAATCTATAATCAATTCCCTGCATGTAATCTCATGAATAAATGTTGGTTTTCATATTACTGTTTCATTCTCCATTGAATGTGGTCATCAGTGTTAGTCAGAAATGTTCATTCTTGTAATTTGGTGATTGACGTTTTCACAGGTCCAAGTGATGCACATTTTGTTTGGAAGAAGAATGGACAGAATATGGAAGCGTGTGTCAATAAACAATCACATGCACTGCCTGATGGTAGAGTGCATATTCTCAGTTGGGTAAAAGATGCTGTAGAAGAAAATACAGAATACCACTGTTCAGTCATCTCCAAAGCTGGAAGCAAAACATCAAAAGTGCTCATCACAGTGGAAAATAAAGGCAGGTGGTTGCAAACTGAATGCACTGTCAGCCTGGCCATGGTCTTGGGATGAGCAAAACAATTAGCTCATCTGTAAAAACATTTATACAACTGAAAGTCAAGTCCTCTAGTTTCTAGAGGAAATTAGCTGTATTGAGTGCCCACTTCAGATGCATCCTATGGAAAGAATCCAGTATTCAGATCCTCGTAAACATTATTTTAAAAAGCAGATTTGTTCCCACAAAGGTTGCATTTTTATAGTAGCGTAAGTGCAACTAAACCTATCTCCACACAGACTACCATGTTTGCGATTTGTGGTTTGTTTCCTAAACCATAATTGCCTTCTTATTAAACAAAGTCTGCTGTTGGGCACTCTTTGAAGACAATCGTAAAACATGGTCATGTACACAAACTTACGTTTTATTTTATTGACTTGGTTGAATATAGCTGTCAGCTTTCTACGGTCATCTACTGCCGCTTTGGGTTTGGTAGTTGCTTCAAATCCCTGACATCTATGTTACAGAAGCCACTTAAAATCCAAAGTAAACTTCTGGCCAAGATTTTCAAATCGATTCGAGATAGTAATTCAAATCACTGTCCCCCAAATCAGCCAAATCCGAAGCGAATACCAGCCGCTTTGCACAGGCCTAATACGAACTTTTGTGTTCTCACCATATCCGAAAATCTGACTTGTAGACACTGGGGGAGACTTGGCTTCAGCCCCGTCAGCATGCCAGTGCTGTGTCAGACAAAGATGTCTTTTGAAGCTGTTGCAGAACTAGATGGTAGATCCACCTCCTTTTGATCACTAATCACTTATATAACTTGTCCCATTACTTAATTTTCAGACTCTGCTCGTCAAGATGGATGGACAAAGGAATTTGATAGCTGGCGAAGTGCCATCAGTGAACATGATAAAATGATGCAAAACTGGAAGAAGACCTGGGTAAGACGCTTTGTGACAGGTGTATTTGTTAGTGGGCGTGTTTACGCATGCCATTATTGCCCTGGAGTTTGTTGTTCCTGGGAAGCTCCCAGGCATACCATTTAGATGCGTGCCTGAAATGCAGCACATTCAGCAGGTCTGAGCAGCCCTGGTTGGCAGAGGATCAGGGGTAGGGGGGTCAGCCTGCCAGTTGGGGGTTGCTCCAACCATGCTCACTCTGCTGCAGAGGGGCTGCCTAGGGCACAAGGGTGCTTCAGTATGGGGCTAGACCTTGCACTGAAGCACACTCGTGCCCCAGCCAGCCAGCTCAGCATCTACACATGTGCTGCTGCTCATGAAAAACTTTGCAGCAGGGTAGGATTTGTAAATACATTTACAAGTTCTACCCTGTTGCAGTTTATTCGTTTCCTGCACCCTAATAGGGGCACACATGTAGACAATGAGACATTGACTGTGGAGTTAATTAGCTCCGCAGTCAATGTCTTATGTAGATGCGCCTGGTATGTGCTTGATTGCTTTAGTTAAGGACTGGGAAAATCCGTATTGTGGCCCACTGATAAAATGGAGTAGGCAGAATTCCCATTATAGCTCATCTCCATGTAAAGCACTTATAGACAACAGGGTGTTCAAGATAAAGATGCTTGAGATGCTAACGTCTTTCCCTCTCTCCTTTAATCACTTATTTTTCTTCTTTCCCTTGGAAATGAATCTTGCTGTCGGTGAACTCACCTCTGCTCTGTAAAGGATCTGTTATATAAAGCAGCCATATACTGCCTTTATGCCTACTCCCGCCCGTTTTGGGCTAGCACAGAGCTGATTTGGTTGTTGTAAGGCCCATGTGATTACAGTCCTAAGACTGAATAACTGGGACACAGGGGTGCTTCCTATGCACATCCCTTCAGCTCAGCTGTCCTGCTTTTCCTCCTCTCCTTCCCTTCCCCGCAAACAAGGCCTATAACTCTATTCTCAGTGTAATCCTCTTACATCGGCATTGCTGCCCCCTTGCACCACCAGCGTAACAAAGTAGCATTACCAAACCAATAAATCTGGCATTGTGGAGGAAGGGAAACACAGTACCTTTGCATCCTTATCTAGTGAGGACTGACTAGCAGTTTTGTGCATCAGAAACCGTCATCAAGAGGTGCGATAGTTCACATGACTAGAGATGGGAGTAACATTGACCATGAAACACATTTTTCAATATATTGTAAAGTTATTTTGAGATTGCTTAAGTATAAGCAAAGTATATTTCTATATTTAAATAAGTATATTTAAAAACAAAGATTTGCTCTAAGCAGACTGCACTGCCTTGACCCCACAGGTTCAGCTAGATTTATCTATTTACCACAATTTTTTCTATAATGAATTGGGTTTCATTGCATTTTTATATAGCGGATAAAAATATGAACTGGGAGCACAGGGTACATTGGACACAAGTGTATACAAATAATATACTAGCAGGCACGGCATGTGCTTTCCCAACCCATTGACGGGTAACATGGACCAAAATGTTCAGGATGAAAGTATGAATGCCATTTTCTAGAGTGAAACTTAACTCTTGTTCCCTCAGGAGAGCTGCAACAAGAAAGACACCCTGTAATGGAAAGAGGCAGAAACAAGAATTGGCCAAAAAGGAAATGTGTGCAAATCAGAGCTTCCACTACTCTAACCGCTGAATTTGGAAAGGAATTCAGCAAGTGCTGGCACTGGCATTGGGGCTTGCTATTCAGGAGGCTCTGATTAGATGAAACATGATTTTCTCAGTGCACAGAAGAATGTTTTCTCTGCTGCCATGGAGACTACGGATCTCATATTTGATCACAATATGCTTTCTTCGTACCAGCTTTTTCTGCTGATTATTGAGGAACAGAAGTGATCCTGGTGAGACTTGCTTATACACTGTAACATGATCGATGGCTTCATTTTATTCAGTTAGTTAAGCACATCACTGAAGTCCAGGTTTGATGTTCTTCTGGCATAAGAATCTATTCAAAAGCAGTGAATCCTTAACAAGAACTTGGATCACTTATTTGAAGTGTTTGTTCAACAATTTAACTGGAGGAGTGGAGGCATCTTGTTTGTCTTGAAACCCTGTTCTGGCATTTTAAAGAGCATTCCTTTTGGGTGCAAGCAAATGTACTGTGTAATGCTGAAATGGTATTTCAGACAAAAGAAACCCCCCCCTACTCTGTGCCTCCTTTATTGTCATGTATGTTAACACTTTTCCTTTAAATATTTTGATAAAAATGTAGCTTGAACAGTTAATTAGTTACTTAAGCTTCTGTACCAAGCAAAGAACTCATTTGATGAGCTGTAAGGTACAGAATTTTTTATACAGCGCTCAAACAGCACACTGTAAAATGAAGCACTGTGCAGTTGCTACGACATTTTATTTGATAGATTTAGAGCTGTGAGGAGCCTAATCTGATTTTATGCTAAATATTTCAACCACCATTAAAATTCAGCGAACCTAAGTACTCGGCAAGTGATTTAAAGCTGAAGTGGTATCAGGATAAAGTCTGCTGTTATACTTAGTAACATCTGCAAGACTTATGAGCCAGCCAGTCAGAAATGTGGAGACCTACCCATTCCACACTGAAGTGCTGTGTTTTACTGCACTGCTGTTCTACATTAATAGTTTTGTCTTTCTGCAAATGAACAACAATAATAAGAATAATAAAGAAAGTTTTGGGGCATGTTTTCAGTGTTCCTTCTTTTAATACTTCTTATCCCAAAATTACAGGGCTTACTTGTATAAGCTTGGCTTTCATTGTGTGGGGAACGTTAGTCGTTCACAGGTAATGGACAATGTTCAAACTCCTTAAACTTAAAGCACATCATAAGAGAATTTGTGCTGACCTGAAAATTTCTATAGATCAGTTAGAACGATCATTTAATCAGCTGCAGGAGGGAGAACCAGACCTGTTAGTTGCTGGTACTGGGATGAGGGCTGCAATTCCCCATCTCCTAAACTGCAATCACCAAGATAAATCCAATTTACTTTCATAACTGCAGTTTCAACCAATACACTTTGAAGAAAACTATTTCTTCTAATGCAAGCATGGCCAATTCAACCTGAACAAGCAGCCAGAACCCACAGAGGTCACCATCTTTTTCTGTTCGAGACGTTCCATTCGCCTCCGGGAGGATCTGTGCTGATCGTCCTTAAAGAAGCGACATTTTCAGGTACGCGTGAATTTCCCTATTCTTTGTGCTAACATCCACGGATCTGCAATAATGGGATTTTGCCTATTAAAGTCAGAATTTCCAACAGGCTGCAACAGGAATTGAACTTTTGGTGACTTTCTGTTTTTCATTATGGCCTTCTCTATCTTTGGAAATGACACTTTGTACTTGATGGTATTCATCCTTATTCCACACCTCCAATTAACTTTCTGGCATCACATGTCTGTCCTGAATCCAAGATATGCCAACTAGATTACCCTGCATTTACTTTGGTTTTATCTGAGTACAAAACCCCGACAAGAAATTTTTTTTCCCTTAATAAAAAAAGGATTCTTTTTACCCTAAAACCAGTCTCTGCTATGACCTAGACAGTATATGTAAGATTAAATGGTAAATGGACACAGCTGGGAAAAAGAACAGCTGCCTTCCATCTTCAAAACAGCTGTCTAAGGATGGTAAAATGGGAATGCTTTGAAGTAGAGTCAAACATTGGGTGTCAGCTCTCCCTTTGCAGGGACGTCTATGTCCATTTAAAGGAATTGGCAAAATTCCAAGGCTTGGTCTTTTCTCCACATGCGAAGTACAGACAATCCCCTGCTTAATGCTGTTCCACTTAGCACTATTTTGCTATAACACTTATTTGAAATTGATACAATTTCACTTAGCGCTCAGCAAGTTTCATTATAATGCTCACTGTCGCCATCTTGGGTCATCAAATACTTTCGGTTAATGCTATTTTTCAGGAACCAATTAAGAGCGCTAAGCAGGGGTTGCCTGTATGTATAGGGATAGACTTATGCATCTGACATAGAGCTGTGACACTCCAGAAAGGCAAATGATGGAATTACTGCCAATTTGAATTCCTTTTGGAGGTTTCCCCAGTAACCCTTTTTCAAATGGGGGAACAAAACCAAGATTATATTAAAAAATCAAGTGGCAGGCAGTCTCTCTGAGTACAGACTGGTCTGATGTCTCACTTCTCCACTGTGGGTCCTTTCTAGTTTTCACAGGAAAGATGGTAGGCATAGACTTCCAAGAACCTCCTTCCCTGTCGTTTCCGTGGCAGTCACAGGGGCTAGAAATGTCTGTTTTCACTTGGATCATTTTAGGATATGAATAAGGATGTGTGTGTGTGCGCACATGTGCCCAAGAGAAGGGAGGCAGGAAATGAACCTGAGTCCCCTAACAGCGCTGGTGTTGGCAGGATCCATGCCCTCCATCTGCAGCTCAGGGGGAGAGGAGATGGCAGGGCTTACTGTTGCAGACTGTATGAGTTCAGGAACAAGCTTCCAGCTGGCATGCTGCCCTTTTGGCTGCACTTACCACATGAGATTGGGGAGGGAGGGACTGCTTGTCCTGGACACAGTTTTTTCTATATGGCCTTGTTCGTTTGCTGTTGAGTAGAGCAAGGCAATGCTGCTGCAGTGGAAATTGCACTCTGCTAACAGACCCTTGGAGGTAGTGGTGATGAGGGAGATGGTGGAGGCCGCAAGGGCTAACAGGAGAGTTGCTTCCACTCATCCTTGGCTTTTCACAGCCTAATTGCTGAGAAGCTCAGTATCAGCCCCTGCAAGCACCTTAGAAAAGGAAGTGGAGCTTTAAGAGGCAGTGGCTGCTTATTACTACTGTGCAGTAAGCATCACCAAAAAGCCGTTTGGGGATGCTACTGCGCAATAACACTAGTTACTGTGCAATCATTTAGTACTTGTGTATGCAAGTACTAAAAGGACTGCACAGTCACAACTGCACAGGCAGTGCCTCGTGTAGATTTGTCTCGGTGCTCCTAAACTAGTCGTGCTCAATCTATGGCTGCCACGTCACTCAGCCTGTCGGCTCCCCATGGGTCCAGAAACTTGGCAGTAGGGGGAGCAGTGGCAATGACTGTCACTGCTCCCATGACGCTAAACTCCAGACCCCTGGGAAGCCCCAGTGTTGTAACTGAGGGGGGTGGGGGTGACTGGAGCATACAAATACCCACCAATACAGAAGCAGTGGGCCATACTACCATGGCAGCTGCCCTAGGCACAGAGCTACCTTTGGCCAGATGATACAGCTTCATGTGCTGGGATCAGGCACACTCATACAGCCAGTCTGCAGGCTTAATCCATGGCCTGATATGACCCATTGGCCAGCTCTGTGCCGCTCATGCAGCCTGTGGGGCCGGGTGGGTCAGCACTGCCACCCTAAACTAAATACAGCCCTGTCATCACTGGACTTCATAGTTCTGCTAAGCGTCTCTCTAAAGCTGGGAACTCACAGCTCTGAGGTGAGACCAGCTACTGGGCATTCCCCTACTCCTAAATGACAGACAAGCCTGGCTCTGCCCTCAAACCTATGTACTACTGCAATAAATTGCCAGACTTCCACTTGAAGAAATGAGCTCTCTCTCAGCTTTCAGCTTTGAAAGTAGGTTATCGGGAGTTCTTCCCCTTCGGCTTGTCTGGTTTTAGTCGGTTGAAAGTTTGGCATTACTGAGTTATACCTAGAGCACATCTTATATGCAGAACAAAGGGAAAGAGGGGCAACCTGGTTCTGTACTACTGATGTAAGTGGAGTCTTTAGATTGTGCTTGGACACTGATAAATTAGGGCTACTTGGCTATGCAGTGGCTAATCAAGACAAGTACTTGATTACCAGTTTTTAGGGTATCCAGGTTGTAGCTGTATTGGTCTACAAGAAAAAGCAATCGGGGCTGATGGTAGAGATGATATCTTTTATTAGACCAACTTAAAAAAAAAAATCAGTTGCAAGCTTTCGGGCACAAACACCCTTCATCAGGCATTGGAGAAGAGATTGTGTTTGTCTGAAAGCTTGCAACTGATTTTTGTTGTTGTTGTTGTTGCAAAAATCTAGTTGGTCCAATAAAAGATATCACCTCTACCATGAGCCCTGATCAGTTTTTAGGGTACTTTGCAACATTAAAGAAATGAACTCACTTAAGTATAGGTAGGAGGGAAGCTCTGGAGGGCTATGTATTTGTTTGAACTTGCCTCTGAAACCAGAAAACATTTTGAGAACTAGGTTACTTTACATCTCACCTCACGGTACTCTGCTTCTATCACTATCATAAATTTGAAGAACAGGCCAATTCCTCTTCTGCCTGGTCTGGGACAGGGCTTTGCCGAAGTACTTCTTAAGCCAGACCAATAGTTTCTTTAGACTATTTCTATTTTATACTCTGGGAGAGCGAGCATGTATAGTTGCTACACTTGATGTCCCACACTATATGAAGGTGAAAGGAAGTGCAAGGAAAAGCAGACTTTGCATCTGGTAAACTAATTGAGCAGATCACAGGCAAGCAGACTTTGCTTCCCGCCAGACTCCATTCTGGGACTTCTGAACAGCAAGCTGGGACTGATGTATGTAATCCGGGAGTGTCCTGGCCACACCAGGACCTAAGGTCACCCTATAATTGCAAAGTAGAGACAACAGCTGCTTTGACTTTTCATAACTAGTTTACTTTCTAAATGTCACTTGATAGAAGGAAAAAAACACCCTATATACAAGTTTTGACTGGCAGCAGTGAGGTTTCACTAAGCACTAGACTTTCAAGCTATGAAATACATTTGAGAATAGTTTCACTTGGTGGTAAGCTACCCTAGCTTTGCTTGCACTTGCTGCAGTATAGAAGACACCAAAGTATTACTACAGAACAGCCATCGTGAACTAAGTCCCCTTAAACCTAATATAATTCATTCATCTATCCAGTGCCTTAGTTAGGCAAATCTTATTGTTAATATCTCCCATTTATAATCCACTCAAGAGGGAAAGGGAAAATACCTCCTAAAGAAACTGTGCTTGTGTGGCAAGACCCACCTACCCAGTCACTTAGTTTAGTTCCTAAAATTTCATTTTGTGCATCATGCCAAAAGGCTCTGCTTCTCAACTGGAAAATGTACAGTATGTTGAAACAAGGGTAAGTTGCCCTGGTTTAGCTTCTACTTTCTATAGCCTAAAAGCATGAAACTTAACATGCATCAGCTGTTTCATCGTAAGAAGGGTCTTGATTTGGTATCATTTGTTAATCTGTCCATATCTTAAATCACCTTTCTGCCCTACCATGGAAGCAGAGAACAGGCTGTGCACGGGCTAAGCCATACAAGTTCTGGACCCTCTTCAGCTGCTGGCCCCCTTTTCTTCATACAATGACTTAAAAGGAAAGTAGCGTGGCAGGAGCAGCTGTAAACAAACCAAAAAAGAATGTAGCAACCACTACCTTCACATAGGACCATTAATGTTTCTATCAGCACACACAAGAAACCTAACCAGAGCCATGAACCATGGCTATCTGCTGCCAGCCACAGCCAACTTGTATTGTTAGACTCTGCCCTTAGCACCTTTGAGTCCATTTAAGGTCAGAAACAACTATGTAAAAGTGAAATCACCACATCAATAGTGAAGAGTTCTGAGTTTTAAAGCACAGGAGCTTTGCTTGCTTTATCAATACGATTCCCTGAAGCATAAACATCTGGTTCATCTACCTCTGGCAAGTGTATGCTAGGCCCTCAGCACAGGGGTTATGCAAATCTTATAAAAAAAGATGATGGCTCAACCATACTTTGGTTTAATAATCATGGTATAACAGATCATTTCTCTCTTACGTGCTACAAAATGGCTTTGGTTTTACACGGCAAAATAATTTCAGGACTCATTTTTATTGTTGCCTCATTTGCTTTTTACTTCTCTCTCACTCCCTCTGGCCACTAGTTTGGAGGAGAGCAGTGCTAGAAAAGCTAAAACAGAAGCTACTCTAGGCATTTAGAAGTAGTGTAGGACAGACTACAGACACCAGCAGGATCTGAGTCATACCCATTTCATGAACACCAAAATCCCAACTTTAATTTTCATTCTTTAAAGTGGTTGCACATCTGAATCCTCTTCTGCAGAATTCGGCTCCCCCCCACCTCTGCAAGACAAACCCATCTTAAAAGAAAGAGAGTAAACTTGCAGTTTGTAAAGGAAACACCAACTAAAGTGCTCCATCAAATTAGCTGAAAGAAGAAAATCTACTCTATATATCAAAAGTAAGGCCACAGTTTTCAGAAAACTTCTCTACATTTGAGACAGTTTTATACGATCAGAGTCTTGGTTCTAATATATTTACAGTATCGTCATTGATTTCATTATGCAAATCATAATTCACCATTGCAGATAACCAATAACAAAGTAAGAATGACCAGAAGTTCAGCTGGGAGGGGGCTAAATCCCTCCCCTCCCCCTTACACTGGTTAAGGAACTATGGACATCCTGTATTATTTCCCTTATACTAAGAGACCACAGAAATGGCTGCCTCTGTGGCTTGGGCAAGGTGACTGAAGAAACTGAAGACAGGATACCTGCTTTTCCTGGAGAGCTTAGTACCCTTGCTGTTTTTCTTGTAAAACAAAGTGGGAGAGGGATTTTGCCAGAGGAGCTCCATGGCCCATCTCTTGCCCTGCAGAGTTGCTTAACAGCACCTGACCAGATCCAGCCTTTCTCCCCTCAAGCACCCAGTCATGGGAGATACCTATCCTGCTCCCAGTCCACAAGACGATGGGGGAGGGGGGAAAAAAACAGACCTCCCCCTACCAAAAACAAATATTAGTGACTTGGGGCTAGAACTTGTTGGGAAATTTCTGCCAGGATGGTTTGCCCAATAGAAAAAGATGCCTCTTTCCCCCCTTCTTTTTTCAAGAAGGGGAAAAAAAACTGGGGAAAGTTTCAATTTGAATAATAACATTGATTTTTCTGCAAGAAAAAGAAAAGAACCCAAGGCAGTGGTGTCTAAGTTGCCAGAGAGTAAAAGTCTTTTCCATTTCACTTTCTGCCTGTTGGAGGGGGGGGAAGAACTGACAAAAGCCCTCCAGATTAGCAAATGCAAGCTGAGACAGTCCAATTCCATTCTCTCAATATGAATTTTTTTGAGAATTTCTCTCCCTTGAAAATAGATTTTTCATCATCCCCACTGAAATTTTTTTCCCCCGACACTCGATTTTCCATGAGACAAATTCCATTTTTCAGCCTGCTGTGTGGCATCAGATACTAGCAGTGATCAGCTCAAGCAAGCCCTTAATGTGCCATGTATTGAAATAGCTATTCAAGTAAGTCATTTCCTTGTCCTGCCTCCTCTCTACAAGTTCATTCTCTACGAACAAATGAAGCATCACCAGCTTTATCAGCTAGTCACATACACGGAAACCTAAGAATTAGCTAAATGGTCCAGTGTGCATTTTGTTTCAATATGAATCAGAGTATTTCGCTTAGCCAACTTGAGAAGTTTCCTACATTTAGACTTTATTCACTACACCCTGTTTCCCAGCTGGGACATTCATTTCAGAGAACTCAGTATTTGCATATCTCTATAAAAAGTGTTAAGGCCATGAAGTGCGCAGGGTTACTGAGGTTCTTCTAAGTTCAAGGTCAACATTTCCGCAGTTGCACTCTTTTCTAATTCCAAAGCATAAGGGCTATACTCCTCCTCAAGTTTTCTCCTCCAGATTTTAACTAAAAGCAAAGAGAAGAAAGTTAGCGAGAAAATCATTTTAACCTTTTGCACAGTTTAATGCAGACACATCCCCTGCTGTGCAGTATCCTTAGTCACCACAGTTAAGCTCCAAAATGCCTCTCTCTGCAGCAGTGGTTCTCAGCCTTACTGGACTCAAGGCACCCCCTTCCATAACTTTGTTAATTGAGTGGCACCCAATTTCAAAAACTGTTTATTACATTGCTCATCTTCTTGCAGAGGGGCTGGACAGTGGGAGATCATTTAGGCAGGGACAAGCCTGAGCCTATGTTTATGTACTTTGCTTATCTCTTCACACATTGCAACATGCTCCAAAGCATCTAGTGGCATCCCAGGGTGCCCTGTCACCCTGAGTGAGAGTCACTGCTCTACAGTGTGAAAGAGAAATCAATATAAGGCTTTCAAGTCAACATATACCTATTTTCTAATAGAAAATAGCATACTTATTCAAATCTAAGATGAGGCTTTTCTTCCCATTCAACATGGGAGGAAAAAGAAACCTTGTCCTGGATTTGATTACCAGCTGGGGCAGGCACTGCATCTGTGGCCCTGACCCAGGGAAGACGGCATGGTGCAGGGTGGCAGGGCAAGCCTGGGAGAAGACTGTGCAATGGCAGGGGAGCTGGAGCCAGGGTCAGAGCTACAAAATGCTCTGTGGCAGCTTCAACTCCAGCCTCGGGCACAGAGTAAGTAATATTTTGTGTGGGCGTGGGGTGCAAAGCACAGGTGCCAGCATGGGCAAGCAGTAAAGCGATAGGCTATCAGGGGAAGGGAGAGGCAAAAAGCAGAGCAGGGCTGGCTGTGTCCCGTCTGTGCCCTCCCACCCCCACTTTCACCTTTATAGCTGTGGGAGGAAACAAATTTAAGAAAACCTTCCTATAATTGGATTCTCTACATGGAAAATTATAACCAATTTATACATTTTTCATACAGAGAGTCTAATTATTGAGGGGTCATTTTAAAAACACAAAGTCATCTCTGATTTGGGCAAATAGGGTACTTTCTCCATTCAGCATCTGCTGAAGAAGTTTGAACCTATCTTTACTAAGCCCTCAGCCTGAAGTTGTCTTTTGGGGACTAATAATAGCTCATAATCTTACTACTCTCTGAAAGTAATGATTTAAAGAATACACTTCCAGTGCTATCACAGCCACTTTTAAAAGCCCTTAAAATCTGTATGTATTCACATGGAGATCACTGTATTTACAATGCCAAGGAAGTGATCTCCATGGTAGGAGGCCCTTGTGCAGTGTGCACTGTGAAGACAGAAAGAAGACTTTTGTAGCTGAAGCTCCAGCACAAGATTGAAATTCCAGAACAACTAACATTAAGCCAATAGCCATAGACTAGTCATTCTTACAAGAAGGGCCAGTGGATGATTAAGTCTGATCTGAAAAAGCAGTGCATGCTACCTGCTGCCAGGTCAACTATTTCAGAAAAGACAGAGGAAGAGATTGCCATCTACTGAGTCACAGATACTACATCATGAAAAACTGGGCTTTTCTCGCATGGTTCCCAGCCAAGCAGACAGTGGGTCTGACTTCAATTTATGAAATCTGGAAATTTCAGACTAAAATGGTATGTTTGCACTTTCTGATTATACATCTCGTAAGTCTGCTCTACAACAAAGGAAAACTTGAGTGCAGAAAAAGGAAAGCAAAACAAGGTACCGAGCACTCACTGTAATTTGGAACGTCATCATCAGATTCGACGTGGGGTGCTTTACTGGTCTCTGGCAAACTCTCTTCATGAGTGCTGTTGCATTTTTCACTTCCTCCTTCAGCTGCCTCTTCCTCCAATGCTGCTATCATTGCTTTATATGCTGTCCTGGCTTCCACTGTAAGCTGCACCATTCTGTGAAAGTGGTCCTACAGTGGAAAAAATTTTGGAAGCACCAGTGGTAAGATAGATATGGAGGTGCTTTGTATTAAGTCTGTAAAGAAAAGAGTGTATTTGTATCCTCACTCTATTAAATGTAAGCACCAAGATGGACAAACAGAATATCATGGGCTATCGTTTTAGTAAAGTAACTATTCCATATGGTTATTTAGTTAGCCCAAGAGAAGTGCAGTGTATAAGGAACTGAATGGTATATCTTCTGAAGCAACATGTACTGCTTTAGCCATACAGACACATGACTAGTTAGAACAGAGCATATTTTGAATTCAAAGCACTATTGTATATTATGCACCAGCTTGAAAAAGTAAGCCTCCTTGCCACAGTGCTCCATTTCAGCTAGCATTCTGTTACCAGAAGAGGAAATTAATCTAAATTTTCAAGTGTCAGTTTAAATGACTTTCAGTATTTCCTTTTAACTGTAGCTGCTCCCTACAGTGAGATGAAGCCTGTTAGAAAGCATAAGGGCTACTACGAGGTAGGTCCTCCACACAGATCATTGGACACTTATGAGGCAGCAAAGCTTTTTGGAGAGCAGATCTGAGGGGAGAAGAAGCAGGGACCAGAATACACGTGAACAATATGGAGTAAGTCAGCTGAGGGAGAGCAGTGGAAGCAAACAAAAATGTTAACTATTCTGAATGGCATCCAGGTTGTAGCCGTATTGGTCTAAAGGAAAAGGCAATCAGGACTCGTAGTAGAGAAGATATCTTTTATTAGACCAACAAAATTTTTGCAAAAAAATTTCTTTAATTGCAAGCTTTTGCACACAAACACCCTTCACCAGGCATTGGAGACAAGATTGTAAAAGTTTTCCTGGGTAGAAATGAAAGTTCATAAAAGATATTGTATCTCTACCATTAGTCCTGATTGCCTTTAAATATTCTGAATAACATTCAAATAATCAAACCTTTTAAAATGTATAAACATAAGCGAAGACCATCTCAGACTTTGCTCGGTATATTATACACCCAGCATAATACTAATGACTGATGCAAACCAATACCTTTGTTCAACTCACCTGAGCACCATCATAGCTGAAAATTCCCACCACGCTGACAGGCACGGCTTTGTTCACACAATGCCCTAGAGCTTTGCGATTGAGGGCAAAAACAAACGGGATATTCTGTTCGCAAGCACAGTCAATAATGGTATGTAGAGTCTCATCCAACCCACCTGGAACAGGCCAAAAACTGAATGAACGGAAACTGAGACCAATCAAAAGTATCATTTATTCAAAGGCACTACTGCCAGAAATCCTTTAACAGCTACAGGATTATAGCATGGTATTTAAAAGATGCCAAAACGTTATTTAAAAACAAAAAAAAAAAAAAAAAAGAGCAAAGCGCCCAGGAACAATACATCAAGTTCAGTGGTGCATTGTGGGCTCTATTATTCTGAAGGAAATCTTAAAATACTCCTTGAATCTGTGAGAATCCTCAGCGTGCACTGCTACTACTAAACTCCCTGTTTTTTATGAGGAACAAAAATTGCACGCAAGACATTATTCATGATTAGGAATTTTCTAAAATATACAAGTTAAACAACATAGCAAGGCTGAAGATAGAAAATGAGCCTTTAAGAACCAAAAAAAAAAAAAGGCAGTGGTCAGTGACAGTGTTCTGAATAGCAATTTAAACAAAATGTTGGACAACAGCTGCCTGTTCCTCTGATCGACCACTTCCTTTCAAATGCTTCACCATGAATAATGTGATTTGCTTTAAGACTTCAAATTCTTGGACTTCAATGCCAGGGCAGGACAAGGCCTCAAACCAGTGCTTCTCAGCATACCTGATCCTGCAGCCAGCCATTTTTCCCTGCTACCCCACTAATGGACCTCTCCAGTCCCCAAACCTCAACCCAGGCACAGCTCCACCTTGCTTTGACTTCCCTTGGGGTCCCCTTGCCAGACACGCTGCAGATATCCAAGCTAGCTCTTCACCCACTAGCTCCAGAATAAAAACTGCATGGCTATGTTCATCCAGAGCTAAGCTTTGGTTAAATGCTCTTCCTGCAGTACTCCATTAAAAGGTGACTATTTTGTTTCTGTGCTGGAGATGCTACACGCAAACAACCTAGGGCTGGCAATATTAAGAGCAGTGGGGGAAGGGTTACATGGGTCACCTGCCATACCTCTGTGACTCACCAGTCCAGAACCACCGCTCTGGACAACACTGTTGCCAACAGAACAAATGTCTGCTCTTCTACCTTCATATGACTGAAAAAATCTGGTTCTTTGGTAGTACACATTTACCCTTTGACTGAATCTTTTCACAGTTGGGAGAGATGATGACACATTTCAGTTTTTTCAGCTTCAGGTGTTTCAAAACTTCTCGAAGCCCCATAACAAGCCTGCGTTTTGTCTTGGCCTTTACTGGGTCTTTCTGATACAAGCGATCTTGGAAACGAACCAGTTCCTTTAAGAGATCTGTCACACAACTGTCGACTTCTTTACTAAGCACCTGGCTGCAGTAACTGGAAGAAAGAATCAATGGTTTAGGTGTTTAAAATGCTCTGCAATCACAAGCATACCTATACGACCCCCACCCCTCTCCCCTGAAAACAAACACATACACTGCGTCAAGAATGAAAATCTATTCCAGGTTTCCTAGTACCTGAGAAGTTATGGAAAAGTTTATTACCATCTCCCATATCAAGCTAAATCAAAAAATGCACATGGAGACAAAGTAGTTTTCCTAAGGATGCCATTTTCGACCATAAAAAGACAGATAAAAGGCAACTCAATCAAAAAATTGCTACTTGATTTCTATAACAAGACTGAAACAGTAAAACTAGAGCATAGCCCAAAGCACTGAGATTTAATACTGAAAGGGGAAGATAAGTTATGTCATCCTTTCACTAAATCTTTGGGCGACTCTGCCTTTGTGATCTATAAATGTGAAGGGGATTCACAGGAAGAGAGAGGACTTACCACATCTCTTAGCATCCAGCAGAAGTCGGGGGGGAGGGGAAAGAGGCAGCTCCAATCTAATTTTGCTTGTCAATGCTAAAAAGGAGGTAGGAAAGGAACCTATGTGGAAAGTATTGCCCTAAAACCCTTTTAAATGCGAATATAAAAGGGAGAATTGCTAATAGTGCTGTAAGAGTTGTGCCACAAGGAAAGTGAGATTCACAGGGACTTTGCTCCTTATGCCCAAGATCCATCCTGATCTGAAAGTTAGTTATATATCATGGGGGGGGTGTTAAGAGCTTTAGTTAGCCATCTCAGATTTCAGTCTCTCATTGTGAGCTCATTGAAACAGTGCAACATGAATACAGAATAAAGTCTCTACCTTATTGAAGCCCAAGGGGACAATCACCCATTCTCCTCTGCATGCCCCATCCTCACAGACTGAGTAGCACCTGGCATACCCAGCTCCATATGGCAGTGTCAGTGAAATACTGCTGGGTTGCTATGAAGCTAAGTAATTGGTTCCTTTCCCATCTTCCAAAAAAGGCAATAGGAAAAAGCTAGCTTTTATTTAAAACTTTGGGCATCAGAGGAAAGACTGAAATGGCATCTTTCTTATGTTCACTAAAGCAGGAGGTACAGAAAGGCCAACAGGAAAGAAGAAAAAAAAAAAAGCAACACATAGTTTAAATTTTCCTGTTCTGGATCCCTGACCTGCTGTGTCTCAAACATGGTAATCGGCATTCTTCCTTCACAAGGAACCATGTGCACACAGCTGTTATAGCAAAATTTTCAAGTGTTTGTACAAAAGGGCAATTAACCTTTTTTAGAATTCTCCTCCCAACCCCAGCATGAATGTGTCGTCTGGATAATCGCACACTGCTTTTTTCTCCGCTCCATCTTTCTGGCTGGCAGTACAGTCCTGAAGGAGCCATTCTAGCCATAAGGGTGTTTTGGAGTCTGACTCCAATGGTCTTTAATATTAAAGATAACATAATTTATTCATCATAAAACATTCACATTTCTAAGAGCAACTTCTCTTCCTTTAACCCTACCCTTTCACTTCTCTAGTGAATGTGGATGTATATACAACTGCACTGAATTGCAACATGGAATATTGCACTGGCCACGTATGCGTGTATCTTGCTGGTCAAAGTGCCAGGTTACAGGAAAACAGAAGTGATTTCAGAATCCTGAGTTTAAAATTCAATTAGGGTTTTACAGATTGCTACTGACCTTGGTTAAGCAATGTCACAGCTGTAATACTGTTGCACAAAAAGGCACCAGGACTAGCGTACTTACTCTCTAAATCTTCTGCTGTGGATTTTTGGAAGATTGGTATTTAGCTGGTTTACAGTGGGAACACTTATGCTCGAATCTTTGAACTCTGTACATGCCAGAAGTACTTCTGAACTGTCTTGAATCACATCAAGGGATGTCGCAGGAATATCTTCTGTAATAGCTAAACATAAAGATAGATCTTTAAAAGATGTTATAAAAGGCACAGACCAAAGACAGATCTGTAACTGAGAATATAATCCAGGACTCTACAAGGACAGACCAGTTACGAAGCAGTGACCCAAGTACAGGGAACATGAAAGGCTCTAGTTATCATTTACCTATTTTAGGATTATTAGGTAGTGACACTCCTATAATAGTGAAGTGAATGACCTGCAAGAAAAGTATTCAGTCGTGAGCAGTGCGCTTTAAAATCTAGTCCCTTCAGAGTCAGGTCTTGCCACTTTAGTCCTTGGCAGGGGACAGGCAACAAACTCACTGCTAAAAACCTTAGCATGGAGTCAAGGTCGACCGGCAGTGCCTTGCACCCTTCTGAAGCACTGGATGTTGGCCTTTACATTTACTGGTTTTAAGAGGTAAGCAAAGTTAATGTCATTATCAGCCTTGACCCACCCATCCATTGGAACGGTCAAGAGCAACGGGGATACACTGGAGTGTTTCAGTTAGCTGTCTTTTAATAAAGGCCTGAGAAATAACTAGTAAACGTACATTTGATGATAAGCTGTTATGTTCCCTACAGAAATCTACTCTCTTATTCACCTGCACATACTTCAATTGCTCTTCAGTTATTAGGAAAACTAATTGACTGGTGCAGCACTAACTTACAGAAGGTTGCCAGAGCTTATGCTGCAGTATGAGGAGATGCATCTGCATCTAAAGGGGTCACAGATCCCCCTTTCTGAGTTGCACTAGCTTTGGAAGTAGTTGACCAACTTCTATCCTCAGCCACTCCACTGGAATCTTGTTCAAGAAATGGACGAGGAGTCTGCAGCATGAACGTGCACCTTGATGGGGTCATCTGACCCCAGCAGTCTTTCCTGCCCAAGTGCAGGGGGGCTGAACCCAATGATCTTGTGAGGTCCCTTCCAGCCCCTAACACCCATGAATTTATGATCCTATTAGCCTCAGAGCTAACGATAAGCAACTCCTTCCATCTTCCCTGTAATGATACTACTATAGGAATATCTACTCATATATTCTGATTTCAGAGCACTTTGGCTCTGGCAAACTCCTGGCAAATCAGTATTTTAATTTTTAAACAAAAAAACCAAAAAATGCTGGAAACTTGACACAGCCCCTCCATCATCACAGTGACAATATCATCTCAGATGCATCAGAGATGACAGCATTAAATCTGTCATGTTTCCAAACACCTGCCTTCCTGGATATTTCTCAGGCTTTCAAATACAGGGATGCATGGTACAGTTTGCTTCAGGTTTAGATATGGAGCATCTCTATTTCCTCATGTGCCCACAGCTTTTGCAATATCAGCTCAAACCAAAAAAAACCAACTTGCTCTTGGGGCTAAAATTCCCCAAATACCTGCCAAATGCAGATACACAGCAAGGAACGTGCACAACACACATTCTGAGAAAGCTGTCAAAGGCAGAACTCAAACTCACAGTAGGTGGGTATTGCTCAGATTCAAGGTCCACAGCATGTCATTTTGAGCTATCCATTTACTTCAACACCAGAGTGCCTGTAAGAGCTCTACTTTGCAACAGAGTCTTAGTCCTGCTGCAAACATGCAAATGACTTCCTCTGGCTTGTTTAGCTGACATAAATCACACTGCAGATCAGTGCGCTTTTACTCTGAATAATTTAAAAACACAGCTTTCCCAAGGGGCAGTGGTATCAAATACTAGCTGAGACCAATACCAAGTCCTAGTCTGAGCCCCACCTGTGCACAAAAAAAGAGTAATAATAAAATGTAGAACACATTATTTATATACATTTCTATATATTACTATGTATTCATCTTTATGCCCATTATTGTTTATATATTTATATTAGTCACATTTATATTTTAATAAACAACTATATTTATCTGTGTTTGTTTAATAATGGATTACTTATTAACGTTATTCATTTATATGATTTATATTTGCGTTCATGTTATTCACATTATATTTATATATACATGCAAATAATTAGAGAGAGACAGATGGATAGAATGCGTGTGTTGGGCATGATGTTTCAGAAACTCATTGCTCCACTGATGTCTAACTAATGACTATTAGCACTCATGGAAGCAGAGGGTGCAGCATTTAAAACCACTTGGGTATTTTTCCTGGATTTTGAAGCACCTAGAAAAAGCAGCCACTTAAAATACCAGTCAACAAATTATATATAGTAAAGCTGTCATCCCCTTAGAAGAGGAACAGGAAAAACAGTATTTACTGTAAGGAAAATTTATATTTTCATGTCTTCAGATTTATCTTGATATTTTATAATATCAAAGTGTACTGGACTGAAATTCAGTTTGCTATAACTAGTCACCCCATACAAAAGACAATGTCTAACATTAGTGCAGGTTAAAGATATACAAGAAAATGGAATCAAATTGGTGGGGGGGGAGTGTAGCTGAATGTGGAACAAATGCCATAGACAATAAAATGTATTATCAAACGATATAGCCTTCTATTGGAACTGGAGAAGGAGAAGCTTCATTTGGTAAGCTACACAAAAAAGTGGTAGAATATGATGTGTAGTGGTTTTTTTTGGGGGGGGGGGTGAGTTTGTAACATCACTTCTTTTTTAATCAGATTGCTAGATACAGATATTTAAGATCTACCTCCAGTACCCCAATATTCTGGTTCTACAATTAAAAAGAGTAAATACAATGTGGGCAGGAAGAGGGCAACAACTAGAATTCAGATTGCGCAACAGTACAGACCCAGGCTTTCAGCTGACATGCTCTGCAAAGAACCTTTTAGGAAAGCATGCCAGATGCCTGAGCCACATGCCAGTTTGTTTTGCTAGACTTGTACAGAAGTTTTATAGGTGCAAGTGCCATCACACCCACCTCTTTGATGACTATTATAACAATAAGAAAGCACGACAGCACTGATACCATGTTGGTGTGGTACAAAAGCCTCTCCCACACCAGGAAAACATGAAGCAAGAGGAAATACCTGCTTTGGTATCCTGAGCCTGATCTTCAGCAGAAGATTCGACACGCTGATGAACAGTATCTTCATCTTTTGGAACTGCAGCCTGTTCTAACAGGTGCTGTTGCTTCCTTTGTTCTCTCTCTTTCAAAATAATCTTAAAAATTAAAGATCAGAGAAAGGGCTTATTTGCCTAATACTGGTAATCAGACCATCTTTACCTTGAATGAACACAAAAAGTGGCTTAAAACACAAAACAAAACACATGGCTTTTGCCTTGTCCCATCTACTCCAGTCCTAGAGTGAGCATGGCTTGGCTCAACTGACGTCAATGTACCATATTTTCTCTCATACAATATCCACCTTTGCCCCAAAAATCAGCTCCCCTGAATTCAGGTGCGTGCATTAAGCAGGGAAGTAGTTTTCTTGGCTGAAAAAGAAGCATATTTGGCCACACTATGCAGCTGCCAAAATACTTGCTTCCTGTCTGGGTCAGCAATCTAAAAGGGCAGAGTCCTGTATTAACAGTTGTAACTACTGGCTACGCACTGTAGCTTGGGCCTGAAGAAGCAAGTGAGCTGCTGGGAGTATCTTGATGGTATGTGGAAACAACACTTTATTATTTACAGGCACTTACATGAAGAACTAAAAGGTCTTACTACTCCCTTGCAAGGATCTTAGGCCTAACCTTGTGTGATACAGAGTAAATCCTCTTGAAAACAGCATCTAAGAAGTATGCATCCCAAGAGAGGCAACAGGCAGCAAGACGTTCCTACCCCTCTCTCAAACTGTCTCCTGGGACACCATGCTTCCTGGACAGATCTGTTTCCAGGAGGACTTACACTATATCACGCAGTCAGTCACAACACTAGAAAAATCTTTTCCTTTTACTTACTATAATTTTTTAAAATTCTATCTTCCAAAAATAAGATACATATTTTATTTGGGGCATGTTATATCTAGGAAATATGGTATTTCCCTCCCATAACAATTATTTAAATGAAATAGGGGGTGTGGAGTTGAAACTAATTAATTATTTAACATGACTGTATCCACATTTTTTTGTTAATTAAACCCCCTAAAAAACCCAGGATTTATATTGAATTTGTAGCAAAGTGGAAATGCAGGTCAAGAAATTTTATGATGCCAATGTTTCAAAAGAATCAAATCAGAGGAACAGTCAGGTTATACTAGCTTTTAATAAAAGGGTAAAAAGTTAGAGCACCTTTTTAAGCGGTGTTGGTTTCTTTGCCTTGGGGACTTCTCTCTGTTTTCCCTTCTTTACCAAAGGAGCGCTGGAGTCCAGTGGATTATGAGGTGTTTTTCCTTGGTTCAACTGCTGATTTTTTGTAACCGTGTTAGCCTCCTTTGAAAGAAGTGGTATGGCACCACCAACTGAAATTAAGAAAACAGTAAGCATCAGACACCTGTAACTTAACATTAGCACCTAACAAAATCCACATCCAGTTAAAGTTTGCCTCTGCACTAGTAAAACACAATAAAATCGTGATGGAGCAATATAAAGAACACTTTCAGTCAGTGCAGCATCACCAGGAAACAAAAATCCACCTGTCCACTTTTCTCTCCCCCAAAGTAAGGTTACTTCATCTATGTCCTATGCCACCAGCTTAATTAGCTCTGATTCCTCCACCTCAAACACATATAGGAAAATTAAGCAACTTATTGTAATTAAGACTCTGTTTCAAATTATGCCAATCTGGTAAGCTTTAGGAAATCTGAAATTCTACTGGATTCATCAATTGGGATTTCCACCCCCCTGTTTCCATATACTCTGTGATACTTCCAGGGTTGTGCTGGACTTCAGCACTAGAGTCCCTAGAATTATTTGTTGTGGATACCTTAAAATCAGGGAGGTATCAGCTGCTGCGGCCGGAGCAGAGCGCAGAGCCCAGCTGCACCCCTCCCCATCCCGTCCCACGCGGGTGGCATGGCTGGAGCAGAGCCCGTGGAGGAGAGGATGCGGGTTGCCCACTGCAGACTTGGGGCTTCCCACCCTGCTGCCCTCCCCCTTGGGACTCTGCAGTGCAGCAGGCAGGACCCAGTGCAGGAGGGAGGGCCACACCACCATGGCCACTAAGCTGATGCACCCCCTGCCACCCCCTGCCCACCCAGCAGCAGTGGGGGCACAACTCTGTGCTGCTACCACTGCCACACCCCACCTTGGTGGCCATGGTAGTGTGGCACTCCCTCTCATGCCAGGTACTGCCCTCTGGGCTGTGGAAGTGGTTTCTGCCTGCAGCAGGTTCAGCCAAGCTGCAGCCCCATGTCTCACTGTGGGCACAGAAATCTTGGGGGGGGGGAACTTGCTCCCCACCCATTACATTGTCTTGGCCCCCCTGGCCCTCTTTGCCACATCACCTGTGCTTCCCACCCCACACCTCCAAGGCTACGCCTGGAACCCCTCCCGTTCCCTCCCCACCCCGATAGACTTACCTGGAGGGACCTGCAGGAACTGCTCTCCACCACTGCTTGGCTGCTATATGCATGCGTCCACACACATGCATGTGGCACCCCCCTGTGTCCAATCACTCTCCCCCACACCCCCAGCAGCCCCTTGCAGGTTGGAACTCTGCCAGCCTGCAAAGGGAAACCTGCATTTTCTGTGTTCTTCTGGAGCAAACAGAAAATCTGGGTCCCTGTTTATTGTGACCCCATCCTCTGATGTTGTGACCCTGTTTGGGAACCACTGCCTTAGCCCTCCTTCCCCTCCTACTAGTGGCAAATAATTTGCCAAATAGCTTCAACCAATTCCTACTAAAATGAAATAAATAGTGAGTAATCTCAGGAACCTATTACATCAAATCTGCTCCACAAACAAGCTGACGTACATTGCACTGTGTAGCATGCAGTTGTACAAGTGGCAAAATGCGCGTCAGCATGCAGAAAATGGTGGCAGTGCGCTTTTGAACTAAAGCACCTTTGATGGGTTTCAGTTCAAAAGTGTCCTGCTGCTATTTTCTCTGCACTGATGCACATTTTGCTGTTTATATAAATTTATGTGCTGCAGTGCCGGGCACTTTTAAAAGCATGTAGCGCTGCATCACGAGCATGTCCACAAATGCCCTATAAGCTTCCACATCCACTGCAAAACTTCACATTCTTTCACAATACCCCTATGAGACAAAGAAGTACTGTTATCCCCATTATAATGAAATGTGATGCTAAGATACCAAGTAACTTTCCAATGCCACACAGGAAGCCTGTTGGCAAAGCAGTTAACTGAACCTGGATCTCCCAAGGCCCAAAGTTACTGTCTTAACAACAGGAGTCTCCTTCCTCTTGGATTTCATACCAGTTACATGACTGCAGTGCAGTAACATTTGTAAAACTTTCAGGATTTGCAAACATAAATCAGTGTGCAAGTCTAAGTGTATCTGTATAAATTAACTGATTTAGAAAAACTGACACCGCAGACTGGGCAAAGATAATGACAAAGTAAACTTTGGTGGGAGGTTGATCACAAGAGATAAGTAAGTGGTTGCTAGGACCAATTAATCTACTAGTGTTAGTCTCAACCTGTCACACCAACTTCCAGTCATATATCACAGCAAGGGTGTGACTGCTTTCTAGATGATACATATACAACTGCTCATGATTGAGCCACTCTCCCACCTATACAGTAGTAGTAATTCACAAAATGAAGTACCAGTTAAAAAGGGCAGTAATGTATTGCACCCAGCAATGCACCCATTACTGCATTTTACTGACTTTTTGTGCTCTCTTTTACTTTGCATGTTACCATAATGGCATGGGACAAAGTCTAAGCCAGACTCAAACTTTTGGTTCCTACCCTGAAGTGATTTATTGTATGTATCCAAGTCCCCACAAAAGCTCTTGCTGATGCAACGATGGTGTTATCCCTTCCTGGGTACAACCAAACATTTTCGTCCCTCTTAGGCCATAATGCCTGGCTCATATAGTCCAACGTTACTAATACTAAAGATCAGACATTCTGATCCCCGAATGCTTGCTCCTCCCAAGTCCCAGCATGAGTACTTGCATCAGAGTAATTTGTACTATTATAAGATTGATGACTGTTAATAATATATCTAACTGCCTTAATAACAGAAGAGAAATTATTTGCAGAGTAAGAGACATTTAATTCTTTTACTAAGTTTTCATAATGGGACTAGATAAATCCTACCAACATGTTAATGTTTTTGCCTATCCCTCAAAAACCTAAAGGCAACTATGGTATTAAAAGTAATTTCTTTCTGGTTTTGATTTTCTTTCCCTTCAGTGTAGCTTTCTTCACACTTCCAAAACAAGGAGACCAATTTATGACAGCAAACTTAATACCTCATTTTGTGAAACAGATCTTAAAATTGTTTAATTGGTTTAGGTTCCAGGATTCTCATTTGGTGTTAAAATCTTACTGGCTCTTTAATTGTCAACAAGATCTTAATCAAAAGCCAGAGAAGACAAGGTTTGATACTTTTATTTTTTAAAATAACGTGATGCTATGAAGCCAAAATGAACTTTGATGTTTGCATCAAAGCAGAAAAAGGGCCAAAAATACCAACCCGCTGCCCTCTGGGTTAACTTTCAACCATATTCCCTACCCTCTGAAAAATGTCTTTTTAATTGTATCGTGGTTTTCTTCCTCTAGCACTTCAAGTTACTGTTCATTTTCTCATATCCATTTTGTTTTTCTTGTATGTTCCTTTTGGCAAGCCCATTATCACACTGTCACAGGGCACTAAGGTGGCTGCTCCTCTTAGAGCAGAGATTGCCTGGGGAAGGAACACACAGAGCCAGAGCGGGAGCCAGATAAGAGCCCAGGTGCAGGTTGCCGTGACTAATGAGGGAATTGGCTGCACCTGCACCTGGTTAGCTGGCTGGACGACGCAGGGACCTAGGTCCATGTAAACCTCAGGGCTGGGATCACGCAGTTCAGTTCCCTGCCAGCAGCTGAAGGAGAAGGAGCCATCAGGAAGGAAGGGCTCAGAGACACTACAGTCATCAGATATGCTACCTTTAGGTCTAATGGGGCACCAGGAGCCCATAAGGTACCGTCGCCTACAGGTGCCTAGTATTAGAGAAGAAGTTTTACTCTTTTAAAGGGGCAGAGCATGCCTTGAACTCTGCGTTACGTAATAGCCCAGGGGCTCATGTTTGATTACCTTGAAGACCCGAAGATCAAGGGCACCCTCCCTATATCAATTTTAACAACAAGACGTGGTGGGCGAGATAGAGGGTGCCTGTAGGGCAAGACTGGCACAGTTAAGGAGCCTAGGGGTAACGCTGCCACCCCTAGGGACTTCGCCCTGCTACATGCATATTAGAAGGTTCTCATTATTGAGATTCATTGCAATTCATTTGAAGAAAGCACTTCATACCTGAAAGCACCACAGGTTTGGAGGACTGTTTTGATTTCTCTGCTTGCTGTTTTTGCTCCAAGACAGCCAGCATATCTCCCAAATCCAACTTTACTGGAATCTGACTCTTCTTACCACTGGTCTTAGAACTTTCCTGGGAAAGTTAGGTGCAAAAAAAGGTTAAGGATGAATTTTTGTGGCATATGAATACTTGAGTTACAAAATAAGCGTGTGCTTAAAAGTCGAACCAAATTTTAATGTGGAAAAATGCATCAAAACTTAATAGAACAGTAATTGTTCAGACTACAGATGTCTATTATTTTTACACGTACTAGAACACCACATTAATAAATCATTGTGTCCTAGCACCAGCAGACATCTCCTAATAGGCTCCTGCTCTAGCAAATGCATCTAAAAAGAAAACTTGCTCTTGTATCAATTTCCATAGGTGCTGGCTGCTTTCCTAAGATGTCTGGTCACTTGTTTGGGGTGCAGAAATATGAACAGTTTCATATAAAGCTTGAACCTCTTGGTCCTGATCCTTGAATATGTCAATTCCTTCCACAATTTTCAGCTGTGAAAGTTAACTTTCAATGGAAGTTGGCTTACCTGCGTTTTCTTTCTTTCCAGGGTAGCAGATGCAGCTTGTTTCCTTCCTGCTATATGCAACTTAGGGGATGTTGAATCATTTCGAGGATGGCTATCATAATAATCTTTGGCCAGAAGTACCTTTTGAAATGTAACGGAAGTGAAAAGAAGGAAAATAAATGTTTAGAAACTTCTAATATATACACGGATAGTAGCAAAATGAACAACATGAATAACTGCAGGAGGACAGAAAGTAAGTAGGGCTGTCCAAGTGGTGTTCTGTGGGTTGTACATGGCCCAAGAGGCACCTGGGCACCCACCCAGATACCACTCTACCTACTGCTCCAGCTGCAGCAGCCAGGGTCTCTGGTCTTCCCTTTCCTCCTCTAGTTTTTGCTTCCACCAAATCACCACTAATACAAAGTATCAACAGTAAATGTTTTTCCTTTTTTTTTTTTTTTAATTTTGTGTTCTTTTAATTTGGTCTTTGAGCATTCAAGGGAGCTAAGAAAGGTAATTGCCAAGATTTCTTACTTCACACTGCTTCACACTGACACCAGGGGCAATGCAAGATGAATGTTGAGATTTCATCCTGCTTTTTCCGTCAGAAGCAGCTGCCAGGTCAGGGAACTCTTCAGCATCCTAAATAAAAAAATAATAATAAAACACTTGATTTTAAAAGAACACTCAATTCCAAAGTCCCTGTTACGCTCAAATATATGTTTTTCCTTCCCTTTCCCATCTAATAATAAAGGGTCACAGACAAGACTAAGTGCAGTTCCATTTATAGCTAACACCTCACTGATTAAAAAGCCAGTGAGGAGGCCCATTTGCTAATTGGAAGCAAATAATTCCAGGGTTAATGTTTTTTAAAAATAGCTTAAACAGCAGCCAGACCTGGAAGTCTCTCCAGCACTTCAAGTGCAGGTTTACTGCCAACTAGCCTAAGCAACTGTAAGCAGAAGAACCACTTCTAAGTGTATTTTAAATCCTCCTAAAGGTCACATTTCCTGCTCTGAGCTTCTGTTTTACCATCTTGCCTTTGCATATCTGGGCGCAGGAGAAAAGAAACAAGAGAGCAGGCCAGCATCACAAGCTTTTTTGACTATGGAATTGTGAATCTGCAGAGAAGTCAGTCAAAGATGTGCACAGGTTTTGATACTATGTTCCTTTACATAGAACCAAAGACACAAGACTATGTCTCGTTTAACAAAAGCAATAAGAACAATCATAGATATGGTCTTTCCCAAAATGTCGACAGTTTTATTGCATGGTCTTTACTAGTAATTTAAAGAAGGTAAAAGATTGCAGTTTCCTCTCCTCCTCTACCAAACACAAACTCTCACTATCTCACTGAACCACTAGCATTCTGGAAGTCATTCACATATAAAGCCTCTGGCTTTTTGCTGTCTGGTGTCCTCTACTGCTGTATACATGTAGTGCAGGCAGCATAAGAACGTAAAAAACTAGGGCTGAAAAGGGGCCTTACAACATCATCTCGTCCAGCACCCAGCTTAAGGCACCCCAGCCAAGTGTCCATCTAGCCTGCTCTTAAAACTGTCTAAGGATGGAAAATCCACAACCTTTCTGGGGAACCTGTTCCAATGACTGACTAGCCCCATAGTGAGTAGGTTCCTTTTAATCTCCAAACATAAATTTCCCCTGCTGTAGTTTGAGGCCATTGCTAACAGTTCTTTCCCTTACAGCCACAGAAAAGAGCCCCATCTCCATCCTCCTTATAACTGACCTTCAGGTATTTGAAAACTGTTTGTTATCAACTCCTCCCCCCCCTTTCTCCAGACTAAATAATCCTAGCTCTTTCAGTCTTTTCACAGAAGTCACGTTTTCTGGGTGTCATGCTGGATAATGGACAGCCAGATGTGAGGGCCACCCAAGGTCAGAAGAAGCAACCAAGATCCAAGGAGAGTGCACAGAGCCTAGCTGTAGGGGAGCAGGATGCCAGATGATTCATCTGGGGAACCAAGTCAGAGATGCAGAGAGTTGGGCAGAAGGGTAAGGTGGCCAGCCAGATCAGGTATTGAGATCAAACTGGAGTCAGGTTACAGAGCCAAAAGGTCAGATCAGACTCAGGGTTCACGGGCAAGCTGGGTCGGGTACCCAGAAAACTCGTCAGAGGGCCAGTAGAGGCACCAGCCAAGGGTGAGGCAGCCTGGGTACAACACTGGGCTTCGATGCCTGGAAAAATCCTCTTCCAGGTCAAGTCTTTTTAAAGGAAGGGGTAAAGAGTCGGCTCACCCTAGTTGGCCACTCCGATTGCAGGAAGTGGATAGATGGTTAAGCCCAGATACCATGTTCTGGCCACTTACATCCACACCAATGCTCAGCTGAGGTAGCAGCAGATTGGGATGAGTGGCTGTGCCACCAGGCCACTAATCATTTTTGTCACTCCCCCATAGTCTCCTATCTGCTCACATCTTTCTTGAAGGGTGGAGCCCAAAACTGAACACAGCACTCCAGCTGAGGACTCACGGATGGCAAACAGAGCAGAAGAATCAGTTCCCTTGATTTGCAAGTGACATTTCTGTTATTACAACATGATATCATGTTGGCTTTTCTTTTCCCCTCCCCTGCAAAAAGAGCACATTGTTCACTCATATTCAGCTGCTGGTCCACCGTAATCCCCTGATTCTTCACTGCAGTACTGCGGCATAACCAATCAATTCTCAGTTGGCATTTGTGCATGCAGTTATTTCGTCCCAAGTGCACTTTGTACTTGTCCTTGTTCACTTTCATCTGGCTGACTGTGGATCATTTCTCCAGTTTTTCCAAGTCATTCTGGATTCCAACTCTACTTTACAGGGTGTCTACAACTCCATCCTACTTGGTGTCACTCATAAAAGTGCAAAGTGTGTATTCAAGTTGCATCCTCCAAATCATTCATGAAGATACTAAACAACAACAGACCCAGGACAAAGCCCAGTGAAAGCTCGCTTAACAACCCCTCCAAACTAAACACTAAGCCACAGAAAATTACTCACTGAGCAAAATGATGCAACAAGTTGTACATCCACCTTACAGTACTTCATTCTGTCTGTATTTCCTGAGCTTATTAATGAGAATGTCATAGAAGACACCAAAGCTGTGCTAAAAGTCAAGGTATAGCATATCCATGGCTCTCCCTGCATCCACAAAGCCTGTCATTCATCCCAGAAGGAAGTACATTGATCAGGAATGATTCCCGGTGGTGAATACATGCTGACTGTTCCTGATCACCCTGTTCCCCTCCAGATGCAAAGTAGATTCCCTGATGACCTGCTCCACAATCTTTCCAGACGCTGATGTCAGACTGTAATTCCCTAGACACTGCTTCTTCTCTTAAAGGTGGGCACTACATTTTCTGGTTATCCAGGACCTCACCTATACTTAACAAGTTCTCAAAGATGTTAGCCTGCAGTTCTGAAATTCCCTCAGTACTCAAGAGCACATCCCATCCAGCCCTCCCAATTTGAAAACACCTAATTTCTCAAAGTATTCCCTAACTACTGCTTCCACTACTCTAGGCTACTTACCTCCTTTCCCATCTTTGCTGAGAACTGTACTTGTCATCTGGCAGCTGACTTGATCTGTGAAGACTTAGCGGAGGAACACAAGGAATATCTATACCATGTCTGTGACATTCCCATGAACACCGCTCTCAATTCCCCTCCCACTCCACCCACACACTTCTGTTCCACATGTATCAATACTAGGACTGAAACTGGTGATGGGAAGAGTGCTCTCAAGGCAATCTCAAGCATGTTAGAGAGAGGTCTTAAGAATGGCTGCAGGGAAGCCCCTAATTGCTGGGTCTGACATGAGAAGGGCATGCTTGATAACTGCACCCTCAGAAAGCCCCTGGGAAGCAGCAGAAACGTGGCCATACTTCCTTCTTACAAAAGTCCAAGACATGCACTGAACCAGACTCTGCATTCGCAACCAGTTGAGTTCCCCCAGCCCTGCAGGGGTGCCACACCTTAATTTTGCATTTTCTGATTTTCAGAGGTTTAGATCCGAATTGCCTTCAGGCTCCCCTCCATATGCTCACTGCCTAGGTTGGGAAAGGAGTTCAGATCTTCCAGAACAACAAGGCCCCCAAGAATCTTGCGTCTCAAATCGACAAGTAGTGGGGCTTATGCTGTATTTCTGATAGAGATTACACATTATCTAAAGAGTATGAAGAAAGTCTCAGATAAAGTCAGAGGGAAACACCCCAAGAATTAGGCCTCAAATTTGTTGACGATCATGTTCAGTACCACATTCCTCAAAAGACTAGTGGGTATCATGTAACAGATGGAGTAAACATCAAACAAGACATTTTGGGGCATGACTAGAAAAATTAAATGTCAGTAGAATCTGTCACCCTTTAATACACATTGTGTGTGCTCATGGAAGTGGCAGGCATATCTTACAGAACCCTGCCTCAAAATAATCCTAAATGTGGATCACCAATGTTACACTAAGTTCCATGAGATAAAAACTTATCCAGGCAATCAAGATGTCTCCACAAAGCCTCTGCAGACGCATACACCTGTAAATTATACAGAATAAATGCGAAGCCCGATTTCTACAGATTACATTAGGACATTTCCTAATATACAGCTTTGGGGTGAAGCATGCATACTATACCTCAATTCTTGGTGGTGCTTGTACGATGATGTTTTCATTTTGAAGTTCAGAAGATGGTTTTGGTTTCTTTTTCTTTTTTTCCCTTTTCTTCTTCTTTCCTGACACTTCTTCAGGCTCGGTTTCACTAGCATTATTTCTTGTTTCTGGCTGTTGACAGACAGCAATAAATGAAGTCACCTTCTAATAAATGGCCAATATCAGAATACAGGTAAAAGAAAAGATTAAAAAGTAAGCCTACATTAATGATAAGCTCAAACAAAAAAGGATGAACCAACCAACCTATGCTGAGATACCAAATGGACAGAGCAAACTTCATGTAAGACCCAACAGCAATTTAGAAAGGCATAGTCAGGAATACATAACTGCAAATATGCTGTACACAGTTACTACAATGCATCTTGGCAGATAACAACTTGCCAAAATGAGGCTAAGTTTCCCAGTTTCAGCTTCTGAGGTCAGGAATGTGAAACAAGCACAACTCAGAATTTTTCATATTGAAATAAGCAAAGAAGTCAAAAGATGCAGATAATCTGGAATCACTTAGCACTGCTTAAAGTATGCTGCCTTCCTGGGCACTTTTACACATGTTCCAGGGGTGAGGGAGAGAGGAGGTCAGAATCAGCTGGAGGTCAGAGAATTAGCTGATCCTGATGATCTCCACCCCAGAGTGCTGAAGAAATTAGCAGAGGTCATTGCGGGACCCCTGGCGCGGCGTTACGAGCACTCGTGGTGCTCTGGTGTGGTGCCAGAGGACTGGAAAAGGGCCAATGTGGTTCCCATTTTAAAAAAAGGGAGGAAGGAAGACCCAGGAAATTATAGGCCAGTTAGCCTTACCTTGATCCTGGGGAAGCTTTTTGAGAGAATTATCCTGGCACATGTCCACGAGAGGCCAGCAAGGGAAATCATGCTTAGGGGCAACCAACATGGGTTCATCAGTGGCAGGTCTTGTCAGACCAACCTGGTGGCCTTCTATGACCACCACAAAATCCTTAGATGCAGGGGTAGCAGTGGACATAGTCTTTCTGGACTTTAGGAAGGCCTTCGACACTGTCTCTCACCCTGTTCTCATTAAAAAACTGGGGGGCTGTGGTGTCGACACCTACACAGTCAAATGGGTCGCCAACTGGCTGGAGGGCCGCACACAGAGAGTGGTGGTGGACGGCTCTTATTTGACCTGGAGGGATGTGGGCAGTGGGGTTCCGCAGGGCTCGGTCCTTGGGCCTGCACTGTTCAGCATCTTCGTCAGCGACTTGGACAAGGGGGTAAAAAGCACCCTGTTCAAATTTGCTGATGACACTAACATGTGGAGGGATGTGGGCACGCTAGAAGGGAGGAATATGCTGCAATCAGACCCATACAGGTTACAAGGGTGGGCGGATGAGAACAGGACGGGATTCAACACTGACAAGTGCAAGGTGATGCACCTGGGGAGGAAGAACCAGCACCATACCTACAGGCTGGGGAACTCCCTTCTCGTCAGTGCAGAGGTGAAAAGGATCTTGGAGTCATTACTAATGCCAAAACGAACATGGGCTGGCAGTGCGGGGACACGGTCAGGAATGCCAACCGTACCTTGTCATGCATCCACAGATGCATCTCAAGTAGGTCCAAGGAGATGATCCTCCCCCTCTGTGCGGCACCTGTCAGGCCGCAGCTAGAGTACTCTGTCCAGTTCTGGGTGCCGCACTTCAGGAGGGATGTGGACAACATGGAGAGGGTCCAGAAGAGGGCCACTCACATGATAGGGGGGCAGCAGGGCAGGCCGTATGATAGGCTATGAGACCTGAACTTGTTCAGCCTCCACAAGAGGAGGCTGAGGGGGGATCTAGTGGCCATTTACAAACTAGTCAGAGGGGACCAGCAGGCACTGGGGGAGTCCCTGTTCCCCTGAGCACTACCAGGAGTGACTAGAAATAACAGACACAAGCTGGCAGAGGGTAGATTCAGACTAGATATCAGGAGGGGCTACTTCACTGTCAAGGCGGCTAGGATCTGGAGCCAACTTCCAAGGGAAGTGGTGGTCGCTTCTAACCTGGGGGTCTTCAAAAGGAGGCTAGATGTACACCTTGCCGGGGTTGTTTGACATGCCATGGCAGGGGGTCAGACTTGATGATCTGCTCAGGTCCCTTCCGGCCCTACCAACTATGAAACTATTGATTCTAAGAGTCACTCTAATTAAAGCACTGTAACATCTCACGTATTAGTGTCTTCGTGCTTTAAAATGGCAGCAGGGGTGCTTGAACTAAATGCTTGCTCAATGAGGTTTAGCTAGAGCACCCCGCCACCGTTTTGAAGCACAGGGATGCTAATGCATGAGATGCGGAGGTTGGCTGGAGCATGGTAATTACCACACTCCATTATATATATCATGCATCCTATAATACCATCCTGATTTTCCTTCACTTTGAAAAGAGACATGCAGTTGTCAGAAACTACCAAGAGGAAAATACCACTACAACGTGTAAATTGATTCCATTAGACCATCAAAGCTTAGAGCAAATATTTCCGTGAATACCTTACTATTTGTCTGAATATCTTGTTTTTCTTTGCTGTCAGAATGGCTTCTGGATAGAACATCAGAAGCTGGTGTTGAAACAACTTTTTTTGGAGGCTGTGCTGGTATGGTTGCCCAAGATAAATGTGAATGAGTGGAGCTCTTTGCAGATGCTTGAGGAAGTACTGCTGGAAAAGAAAAGCAATGGTTGAAGATGTTAAATTTGAAGTACTTCTCTAATGACTCAATAAGCAGGAGGTTCAGAAACAAGCCTTCAGTAATGCACAAAGGGCTAAATAACAAATGAATCAAGGACTTCAAGTCTATGTTTGCCAAGTTACTTTGACTAAGAAATTTAGATAAAAATCACAATTTGTTCTTTGAACTAAGTACCAGGTTCATCTGTCCTTCATCATGCATGAGTATGGGTGTCTTATGTAGATTTTGGGCTGTGACACTGTTTTGTTTTTTTACAAATAAAACAAGTGAAAATTACATGGGGGGGATGGAAATCAGAGAAACTCCCTCTAGACCGGGGTGGGCAATTATTTCGGCTGCAGGGCCGCTTAACAAGTTTTGGTAAGCTGCTGAGGGCCGCAAGGGTAGCCCCGCACCTTGTCAGATGCCCCACCACCTGGTTGTCATCTTGGGACTGCAAGTCCCATCCCTAACCCCTAACCTTTGCCACAGGAAGCCCCTACTCCTGCCCCAAGTATACCTTTTCAGATGGGGGTTTGCCATCTTGAAACTGGGGAAAACAAACAAATTATATACTAAAAATCAAACATCTACAATGACATATTTTAATTTTATTTTAAAAAAATATTTTTGTCCTGATTTGTGTGCAGGTGTGTGTATGGGTGAGTATGGGGTTTGTGGGGGATGTTTGTGGGGATGTGTGAGGGTGGGTGGGTATGGGGTTTATAAAGTGTATGGGGGTGTGCGTGAGTGACTGTGTATATACTGGGTTGTGCGTATAGCCCTCCCCTCCCCCCAAACATGCCCCCACACTGAGCATAGCCCCCGCTACCAGTGGCAGCAGCAGGCAGAGGACCCTCATGGTACTCATGGCCCACAGCAGGTGGAGCCCCCGGTGCTGCGTGGTCCCAGTGAGCCTCAGGACTGCACGTGGCCGGGCTCACACGTCTGAACTCTGCACCGGACAGTGGTGCAGATCATGGGGCTCAGCTGAGGCAGCAGGGAGAGGGGCAGAGCTGGCCAGGCTCCACAGCATGAAGGTCCCTGCCATTCCCCATGACCTGCTCATAGCAGTGAGTAGGGCTGAGCCACCAGCTTTATTGTGTAGGGCTCCCCCTAGAGACACGAGGCTCGGGCAGAGAACACAGGAACTACATGCGAACCCCACACAATGAAGCCAGGCAAACCCTGCATCCCCACTGGCCTGGGCTCCACGCTGCTGCTGCCCTGCCCCGTGTCCCTGCCTGACCCGGCCCCAGACTTGGGGCACTGATGCGGGCTATGTGCTCCCACCCAACTACTGCTTCACTCCCCACACTATCACTGGTGTCTCTCCCCTACCCACCTCCACCACTTTCCCAGACTCTTTAACCTGCCACTCCCCTATCTTCCCTGCTGCCTGCCTACTGCTGCTCCCTACCCTTCACCACTGCCGTTCCCCTGCCTGCCACTACTGCTTCTCTAATTGTGTGGCTGTGGTTAGAAGTAGTAGTGCAACGCAAGCTGCCCCTGCAGGAGTGAGTGGCCCAAGAGTCAGAGATGAAAGAGAATCCAAAAACTGGAAGTAACCCTCAGCAAGCACGGCATGCCAACATCATCCTTCTGCCAACTTACCAACACTATGAGTTATCTAACGCAAATAAAATCAGGTAGGTTTTACTGATGCCTAGTCACAGTCATATAAAAGCATTGAGCCACATGTCTGGACAGCTCCGGCAGGTTTTGGTGACCAGACAGACCCGAGCAGTATCATACTACAAGGATCTCAAGTCATACCTCTTTAGCAGCCCTCCTATTGACAACACCTACACATTCAAATCCCAGCTACTCCTGCAATGGGCCCATAGTCAAAAGATCAACATCTCCAATACTAGCACAGTTGTCAGAAGCTTATCTGTCAATGCAACCAGTTCCTGTACTCAAGTTTGTATCGAGATTGACAGAAGTGAAAGAGGTTGGGAGGTAACATTTTATATCCCAATTAGAAATGGAAAATTATATCCTGGTGGTTTTCAGTTTCTTCAAAAGAACATCTGCCAACACACTGCTAAAGAGTCTGTCAACAAGTTGAACCACTTCTTTTAATTAAAAGACGCTATTTGAAGAAAAAAAAACAACCTTGCTCTGTAATTCAGCAAGAAATGCTACACAATTATTTTTATTTTCTCACTGGCTCTGAGATTAATTGAAATTCATTGTTTTACACTAATTCACCTTGTAGCAAGTATTTTTACTTTTCTGAAACAATACAGAGAAAAGTCAAAATGCTCGGTTCATAGGTAATTTGTCTTGATTAAAGTGGAGAAGTGACCAGAAGACTGATGTCCAAAAGATTAATCAAGAAGTCAGAGAATGAAAAGTGGTGTTTGATGTTGTAGAAATGCACATGTGGTTCAACAGCCATTTCAACTTATTTTTTGCTACTAACCAAACAAATGAGCGCCTTATTCCAATAACAAAAATTGGGTCCAAATGAGACCATGCAAGGCAAGGAAGTTGTCTCTCCCCTACTTTCACTCTGGGGACTAGAGTGGTACAGGTGCTCAGGCACAGGGTTGGCAGCCCAGAGATCACAAGATCGTGGCCAGCGCAGAAACGTTCACAGTGTGGCCCTGTCAGATTCCAACAGATCTGTGAATTCTCCTAAAACACTGTCACAAGGACACGGGAAAGAAAGATATTGCTAACCAATACACTCCACCAATTCTTTGTTGCTTTATCAAGTGTCCCATTAGGCTCTCAGACCATGCTGTAAAAGTATTCCTTTCTTGACACTGTTGGGAAAGAGGTGGCCTTTGCTGGCCTTCTGCCAGCAAGGAACACTAGTTCAGAGCATTTCCAGTGATTCAGGGAGAGACTCAAACAGAGAAGTCTTCCCATATGCCCCCTAAAGATACTGATCTGCATTTCATAAACAGACAATGGAGCCTGAACTGCACCCATTTTACCTGCAAAGCAATATAAAACATACTTGCACATCTGCAAGGACTTATAGTGACCACTGAAAAAAGACAGCTCTTTACTATACTGCCAGCTACTCAAAAAAGTTTGTATATCAACACAGAGCAAATACTTTGTGAACTTCAAATTTTCTACTGAATATACATAAAAACTACTTAAGTTGATAGAGACATACAAAAAACTAGAACTCTTGGTTCCAAAATGATACCTTTTATTAGACTAACCAGGAAATTGCAAGCTTTCGGGATCAAAGCCCCTTTGTCAGGCTCTGGGAAAAGTACAGATGGTGCAAGATGGTAAGAAGTCCCCATAAGTAGGAAATAAACTTCATTTTTGCACAGAGGGAGCTGAAGATGGAAGGCTGTCCCTCTGAGTCCATGAGAGTGTCTTTGTGAGCTGTGCTGAGTAGCTTTTTGATGTGCAGATCAGGTAGAATTCCTTCCCTGGAGGTGTCAGATGGCAGGCAGGGAGGTAAAAAAAAGTCTTTCTTGTTGTTCTGCAATGAAGTTTAAAATCCAAAATCGGCTAAAATTCAGCATCTCCCATGTTTCCGGGGTGTACATGGAAGCCGTGTTGGTCTGAGACATCCAAAAAAACAGAACTCTTGGTTCCAAAATGATACCTTTTATTAGACCAACTGGGAAATCACAAGATTTTTTACCTCCCTGGCTGCCATCTGACACCTCCAGACACTTTCTAAATATCTATGATACCAAAGAAAAATCTAGACAGTCATCTTGATTAAAACAGCTACTAAAATGTATAAGAAGCTTGTGGTTACCTCAGCTGAGAGAGCAGATAATTCTGCTGCGTTACAAAATGATGCAGTTTTATAATTGCTAAAAATGGATCATACAGACAATATGCAATGTACCCCAAACCTCATGGTAAGTTTACATATTAAGCTTGAAGACAAGAAAAATGCAATAAAATTGTGTTTTATATTTTTTCCTTGTGCCATTTTACACTTGAAGATTTACAGTGAATTTTTTTTTTTTTTAATAAAAGCTGGACATCTATAGAAGTTGCTTATACTAAGAAATCCTCTGCACAGGATCCAGAAGTAGTTGGCCTTAATTCAAAAACCATTAACATAGCAATTAAAAAATACTTCAAATTATGGAACACCTCAAAGGCACACAAACACTACCAGGAATGAGAAATCTCAAGTTTGCTTTATCGTGTCTCGCTGAATTAGTTCTCACATTTTAGGTTTTTTCCAAACTTCTACATTTACTCTATACTTGAGAACAGTTCAGCAATACTTTCAAATAATGAGATGCAGACACGGCTCAAACCCAACAAGCAGTAGATATTTTGGGGCTTCTGCAGCACTTACTTCTAGTGTCAAAAGACGAGAAAACGGAACCAGCTTCTTTGTTAGTTAAGGTTTTTACTGCAGCTTTGTTATCCACTGAGGCTTCTTCCTACAAAAGAGTGGCTTTTTTATTCTTAAACATAAAAATAAGAATGAAGGGGTCTCAAATCATGCAACTTTTTAATAAATATATACATTGCGTAAAACTACAAGGTAAGAAGGACAGAAAGCTTCTAGAAGAGAGTCACTGTGTCATATTGTATTATAAAACAAAAGCTGATGCCTCTTTATAACTCTCTAATAGCATGAAGAGATTAAATTTACTTCTTGGGAGTACCTCCTGTCCACGGCTCTTCCCCACTACCGATTTATCATAAATGCTCCCAGACTTCAGCAACTTTGTTAATGAAACATGAATTGGAACAGGTTTGGCTTGCTTTAAGCAACAAAGATGAAGTGCAGAGTATTTCCTGGGTATTAATACCGTCTGGGAACTAATCAAAGAAATGCCATGCATAGAAGGTGCTACCTTATTTTTTAATTTAAACAACAGCTGGAGGGAACAGAAGAAAGGATAGGTCACTGATGTATGCAAGATGTGGGTATCATATACAGGTGTTTTGTTGCAGGTGTCAGGTATCCAGGTTGTAGCTGTATTGGTCTAGTGGCAAAAGCAATCAGGACTTCCGGTAGAGGTGATATCTTTTATTAGACTAACTAGATTTTTGCAAAGGGAAAAAAAATATTTAATTGGAAACTTTGGGGCAAAAGCACCCTTCATCAGGCATAGCAGAAAAGACTGTAAACGCTTCCTGGGAGATTTTACCATACCTTCAACTCTTCTATGAAATATGAACTTTCATTTCTACCCAGGAGAATGCTTACAATCTTTTCTCCTATGCCTGATGAAGGGTGTTTCTGCCCAAAAGCTTGCAACTGAACTATTTTTTTTTGTTGCAAATATCTAGTTGGTCTAAATAAAATCACCTCTACCACAAGTCCTGATTGCTTTTGGTGCAAAATGCATTTCTGGAAAATAAATATCAGCCCTTTACTAAGACTATGTTCAGAAAAACTTGATTTCTATCAAAGCAATATAAATGGATTTGGGACATAAAATCAGTCTTTAACTGACATATGTAAGGAGAAGGTTTTCCAAAGGATAACCTTTTTGTAAGTCCTTTTAGACAACTTTGTGCTTAAGTTTGTTACTAGCAACCAGACATGCAGCCCAGCAACCACTAAAACTCTATTCTTATGAGTTTAAATTAACAGCAAAAAAGGAAACTGGATGAAAATATCAAATAATTTCTTCTTTCAAAGTGCTACACTATTTGTATCGCTTACAGAAAGGCTGATCAAAGTATAAGTATTGTTGATGTTTCTAGCTCCAAAATACCTGACCTGATGGTGGACACATTTACAATAAGTTTTGTTTGAGTGCTGCAATCAGCTAGTGAGAAACGAGCATTTGGATCAAGTGCATTTTACCCTTCTCTATCAATCCCATTTCTTTATCTTTTCATATTTTTACTTTTAGCAAATCTCCATTAAAAACTCAGTACAGCAGACTTACAAAAGAGGAACTTTATTTGGTAAAACAATAATTAAAAAGGAAGTCTGCACTTCTTAACCCAACTTAAAAGAAGAAATCAGTACAGCCACAAACAAAATTCAGGAAATGAAAATTTCTCTGTCACCAATTTAATCCTAAACCGTAATTTCCTACTTTATTACAGCAGACCTCTATCTGTCTAGCCCTATCCTTGTTCTTTCCCTACAATTTATTTGAAAAGATACCTGTTGCTTGTTTATGAAATCTCCTGTTTCCTCCTTTTAATAATTTGTTTTATAAAATATCATATAAGGTTTTAACATGTAATCAGCAACTCACCCTTGTGGTCCCCAATGCAGAAGTCTGCTTTCTCAGTGGTTGTTGTGGGAGTGTAACCTCATCTTCAACTGGACTTGATGGCCCATGTTTGTGTTTTGGTAGGTCCAATACATTACCCTTTCCTAAGCTCTGCAACTCGGGGAAATCCGAAAGGGTAACTTGAAAGGCAGGTTTTGGAACAATTTCACTTTTTGGAACCTGTTTTGATTTCCTGTTCCCAAATTTATTACACCTGTCTGTTTAAAACACACAAAGTCAAAAAAGCAAACTGTTTCTTTAGAAATCATTAAATTATATCTACATTTTTATTGCGCCCATCTGCAATCTAGGCACCATGATAACTATTTTAGCTCAAACAATACCTTATGTAGAAAATTCTGCAAAAGTTGCAACACAGGTTACATCATCCAGTTATTTTGCAGTAAGTAAATTAGTTTATTATAGTTAGGGATCTACTTAAGTTGAGGCGAGTGAAAGGGATTTCCACAGGCCACATACAGAGCTGATTTCACAGCCTTTTTGTGGTGAGCCCGCCCCTCACTGCTGACTGGCCAAAGGGGTCCGCCCTTGCCACTGACTGGCCAAGAAGGCTGTCTGTTGTCTGCCACCCGCCCCTCACTGCTAACTGGCTAAGTCAGCTGTTCATCATGCACCTCCACCCTTCACCACTAATTGGTGGAGAGGTGTGGCCATGTGATGGGCAGCCCTCTCAGCAAATAAGTGGTGAGGACTGGTCGGCAGGGCAGGTGGCCACCATCTTGGCTGTTCCCCTTTGCATTGGCAACCCCCTCCCCCAGCAGGCTGCAAGGCCAAGAGGAACACTGGCTCCCACTGGAAAGCCAGCATTTTCTTTTTAGTAAGTTTTTTTTATTTCACGGATTTTACAGACAATGCCCGATTCCATAGTTTCTGCAAAATCACAAATTAAGTACGTCCCTAATTATAGTTCTCTCTCAAAAAGTGAGTCACCTGAAGAAGTCATTTTTCCACATCTCTAAATCCGTGAATTTGGCACCTCTGGATTTGGAAGCATGCACTCAAACTCAACTAGGAGCTAATAAATAGCCAAGAATTTTAATTTTCACTCTATATACTTTGTAATCAGGAAATACGTTATTTGTACCTTGAGTCAAAGAATTTCTGCCATATGCAGCAGTTTGAAGAGATCTTCTATTTGCCATTTTGTCAAATGTGTCATTTCCTTCAGGCTTCTTCTTATCCAATTTCTGCTCATCATCTTTAGAACTCCTCTGTAGGAAATACAGCAATACATTAAATGACACACTTTTCAAGATTGGTGAAGCCCTGACCAAATGCAATGGAAAGCAATGTCAGGAGGCCTTGACACAAGAGCAAATGTCCACACAAAGTGATTGGATGCAATTGCAGGAATGGTGGCCTGGACTAAAAAGCTCACCCACACCCCCAATTGCAAAAGGCATGACAGATCAGTGATAATACAAATGGCTCAACACTGCATTTTTGTTAGTTTCCCAGTTTTTGAACTTGCGGAAGAACTCGCCCATTTTTCTCAAGGTATTTCAGCAAATTCATCCTGAGATGCCCACAAAAATTGGAAGCACAGTTGTGAGGCCTCCTCTGTTTTAATCCTAAGGGCTGGAGGAGGGGATAAGATGACGAGGGAGAACTTCCAGCATCCACCCTTCCCCAGGCACCCATCTAATCCCTCTCCTTTGTGCCCTGCCTTCTCCTCCTCCTCCTCAATGGGGGGTGCTCCAATAGGCCCTCTTCTCCTCCTGGTTCTTTCTACTTAACTCTTGGACATGGAGCCAACCAGGTGAATGACAGCAGCTATTCCCAGCTCTCTTTTCACCCAGTGTCCAGTCCCTCCTTCTCATCCCATCCCCCAAAAAACTATTCTTGGCCAGTGTTTCCCTTATGCTCTGAATGTAACTCAGACCCAATTTTGTCCACTGCTATATATTACCTCTGGCCAATTCTGGGACAGCTTAGCTAAGCTGATGTGAACTATCTACAAAGGGTAGGCACCCACATTTACCCCAATGCTCATCCATCCTCCTACCACTTATCTGTACTGTTCTCACACCCCTTTTAGAGCTGGCAAAGGAAAACAGTAAAGAGGCTTCTCCTCTTTACTTCAGGCCAACTTGCTGCTTCTCTATTGCCTCGACTGTTTGTTACAGGCAGTCTAAACAAGGAAACTGAGATTCACTTGGCAGAGATGAGTGATGCTTTTACTGAATTTCAATCTAAAACTTGTAGTTTAGTCTTCCAGCATTTGTCCTGTTGGCTGCAGCCAGAATTGCACCATCAGTTTAACTTTGGGCAGAGATTTCACTTTAGGCAATATACATTCTTTGGCCAATATTAATGTAACAAACTGCAGTACTTGTGAAACTACTGCAAGAACTGGCAGCCCTACACAGCACAATGCATATAAATAAAAATCTGTTTACTTGAATCTTAGAAGTTTCATGCAATGATTTCTACTGGCCAAGGTTCTCTTACTGTACAAAACCTGAATTTAAAGCCAACAACAGGTATAGACCAAAGACGTCAACATCATTTTAAATGCTATTCACTGTTTTTACAAGACCGAATCATTATTAATTGTTATTAACAAGTATAAAGTGTTAAGTTAACAAAATATGAGAAAGACTGACTTAAGGTCATTTCTTTTTAAAGCGCTGAATGTGCTCACCTTAGAAATATTCCTAGTCCCATGTCTGACTGGACACGTTTGTTCGATGTAGTCCTTAGCTATCTTGGAACGACTGTGGTATTTAGAGTCATTATGATCATAGTGTGAGCTGGTTATGGGATATATATTTGGTGCAACATCAGATGAGTAAGGCGAGCTGGAGTATTCACCAAGCGGAGCACTTCCCATAACACTATGAGATGTACTTTGAGAGAAAGATGAAGAGCCATCCCAGGACACGTCTTCAGTACCCACATGTTGCCTAAATAAACATACCATCCCTTAATGGAAGAATGTGTTCAATACCAAGGAAGATGTTTTACTAAGAACAGAATTCTACACAAATATCATTAGATATTTATTCATTGTTAGGTAACAGCTTACCAACAAAGGCACTACCAACATTGCCTAAAAATTAAACTGTTTTGGTATTGCTGAGGTGCTGCTGCTGTGATGGTCCAGGAAACATGTGAGAAGCAAGAATTCTTGTGGGTATTATCTTTATCTGGCCTCAGGAAAGAAGCTTGCTTATGGCTTCGTACATGAGCCACAAGTCTACAGACATTCAGGCTTTTTCTTTCAAGATAAAAATGGCCACTCCAAGAGAAAAATAACCTGGGAACAACCAAAGTTAAATAATTTCTAGGAGAGTTTCTCCTTGGAGAGCAAATGTCTGTACATGCTATATGTCTACACCAGACAAAGTTGGTTCAATATAAGATATCACTCACAAGAATTCTTGCCCCTCCAAAATTTAAAATGTTTTCCTTTAACAGATGATTGAGAAATGTTATTAATGTTTCTTTCTTGATATTTGAAAATATAAAAGTTCTCAAATAAGTTACTCATAGTTTTTAGCTTTCTTTAAAGTTACACTTCCTTATTTCAGTTTTAAAATTTGTCACCAAATCCTTTATTTAATTCTGGCAAGCTTCCTGTGGTGAAGAGATAGCTTAAAATGACATGGGCTTGTAATTCTAATCTAAGTGGTAAAACTACTGCACTTAACTTCAGAAAACCAGAAAACTAAGTAAGGAACCTTGTTGTACAATAATATTTAAATCCAGAAGCATGAATATTGCAATCTAGAAAAGGAGATAATCTGATAAAATATAATAAGGAATGCTTTAGATGGCAAGTGGTTGAATTGCATTTCATGACTTAAAAAAAAAGTCTTAAATATGGCTTCTGAAAATACAAGATGATCAGTATGGAAAAAATGGTACTTTCATAGGAGACATGTATAGAGAGGGGTAAGGGGGGGGCGGGAAACATACCCCCTGTGAGACTGGCCCTTGCCAGCCAGGGAGTGGGGGCACTGAGAGAAGCACTGACTGGTGCCCACCTTGATATTAGCGCCAGCCAAGGAGCGGGGACTCCGAGAGAAGCGCCACCAGCACTCCTCCCCCCCCGGTCAGAGATTGGCCGCTGGTGCCCCTCTCACAAACTCAGGAGGCACCAGTCACCCTTGGTTAACTTATGCACGTCCAATTTGAAAAAAAATTTAAGAATGCACCAAATTCAAAGATTTAACGACTTCCTATTATCAGTTATCTATTCCATTCCAAAAATACAAGATATTTTGGATAATGTATTTTACATTGTCTGTTGCATTTTTCTGGTAATAAGTTATTTTGACTTCAGTCCATCAAAATTTATACTCAGAAAGGGAAAGGATAACAACGATTAAGGTTTGACAAATCCTTAACAATTGAAACTTAATATAAATGCATCTGGATCACAATGCTGGTGCTTGCCACTAATTCTTTAATTCAGAAAATGTCATAAATCAAGCTGTAGTCACTCACTCACTGATTAAGTAACAACAATATATTATTTGTTAACAATACCAAAATTGCCTATATGGGAAAAAGAATCAGTCAAATATAAAAAAAAAAAAAAGGGAGAGAGAGAGACAGAGAGAGAGAACACAACATTTATAGGCTTTCAAAGATATAAATGAGCTTATTAGGCTACTGCCATTATGATCAAAATTAAACCAAAGATAACAGCGTCAAGAATCTACAATGGATTCCACAGAATATTATGAATAAACAACTCTTACAAGACTTGCTCACTATATTTTCCTGCATCTCATTTTCCTGCCAAATAACACAAACACCTTGCTTTGGGAAGACAGAATGAAGGAACGAAAAGGTTTTCCCAGAATCGTGGCTGAGTCCTGACTGCAGGGGCAGAGTTAGCTCTTCAGTAGAGTGCACCAATACATCAGTCCATATCATATCGGCACCGATAAAAGGAAAATTGACATTATCGGCAATCATCTTTTTTGGCTGATGTGACTAATAATGTTGCTGATAAATGCTGCATGCAGGGGCACAGCTGCAAGCATGCATATGGCCAGGAGTGCAGCCCGGCAGCTTAGAGAGCAGTGTCCATCTGGTACGTCTGTTGTGGGGAAGGAACGTGGGGAAGGGAAAGCAGCTTGTGTGGGGCAGATTGAGGCACCCATGGTGAGGGAGGAAGTGGAGCTGGGGCAGGGGCAGGTGCTGAACAGCTGGGGCGCGACATGGGACAGAGCCGCAGCTCATCTGGGGGCTGCTACCACCACTGTAAGTGCCCCTGGAGGAGGCATGGAGGGCATGTGGCCCCCAGAGCTGTGCGCAGGTAAGGACAGGCTGCCTACTGCGGGCTGGGCCAGGGCTGTGCTCAGGCCGGGTGGAGTGGGCAGTGTTGGGAGGGGGGCTACGGGGTGGGCTATGGTGAATTTTGGGGTAGCTGTAGCTCCCCCCCCACCAAGTACAGCCTGGCCCAGCCCC
>NW_017728950.1:6654129-6732316 GCF_001723895.1 Crocodylus porosus | reverse complement strand
CACCAAGTACAGCCTGGCCCAGCCCCACCCCCACTGGGAAGAGGCCAGCGGCAGCTCCTAGGCCCGAGTGCACAGCAGCAGCCCGCCCTTGCCCCATGCACAGATCTAGGGGGCACACACAACGGTGGGAGCCATTGCCCCCTCCCTGCACCCCAGACAAGTCATGACTCCACCCCACGCCCCACCCCAGCTGGACAGCACCTGCCCCTGTCCCAACAGACCTCTCCCCCAACAGACTTACTAGTCCGACTACTTTCCAAGCTGCCCAGCTATGTATTGGCAATTGGATCGGTATTAGCCAATATGGCTGGTTAATAATCAGCTATCAGCCCAGAAAATCTTTATCAGTGCACCCCTACACTTCAGCAAAAGCTAGTTTTAACCCTCTTGTAGCTGCTGTAAAGTTTTTCCTCAGCCAAAAGCCCCTGTCAATTTAGCAGGAGCTGTGAGAAGGTTAAAGCTGTAGCTCTGAATCTCCTTTTTCCTGCATGGGGCCTACGGGGAGACAAGCAAAGCAGCCATTACAGTGTCTCTGAACTTTCATTCCCCCACTTCAGTGAAGAAAAAAATCAACCTCCCCACTTAAGAAACAAACCCAAATTTTGGAGGGCTGATTTTTGAGGATAACTGCATGTGGCATGGGAGTAAATACAGTAATTCTTATCCTAATGCACGTTAAAACAAAAATATAGTGCTGTATTTCTAGATTTCTACACCTGAATAAAAAACAGGAATATTCAATGTATATTCTTGATACTATTCTTACTAATTTCACCTTATAAACAACATTTTGCCAAAAAATTAAGGACCTTGAAGTCTCTTTATTAGACAATGGATGCTCACTTTATAGTAAGCATTCACCCAAAGACAGGTTCCTCTATAGTTCCTCATTACAAGTACCCATTATTTCTCCCAGCCATATTCATGGTGGCCATTCTACCACCTAAGGACTGACACTACATCTTCACTAAGATGCCTCTGACACTAGAAATTCTGACAACAGTGAGCAGTCACTACTATCAAACCGCTAGGGCAGGGGCCGGCAACCTTTAAAAGCCATGGGCTGGAACAACCTGGCTCCAGTCCAACACAGGCCAAGAGGCTTTGGTGGTGTATCAGTGACAGGGGATTCTGCCTGAACCCATGCCAGCCAAACAACTGGGAACTGTGCCCACACTGCCATCAATTCTCCTTGGCCCCAGCTCCCTGGCAGTGGCACTGGCACAATTTTCATCTGGTGAGGAGCTACACTAGGGCCAGGCATCTGGCAGCTGAGTCTGCGCTGCTCTTGCTTCTCCCCACCCCACCACCCCAGCCTCCTGGCTTGGGCATGAATGCAGCAGGAAGCTGCCCAGTCCTGGAGCAGATCCATACCAGCTGGAAGATATGCCTATGCCAGTTTGAGAAGTAGAAGGGAGGCAGGGAGAAGTGACAGGTGCAGCTTCCAGCTGCCTAGCCCTTGTACAGAGGCTTGCTACCCAGCCCCAGCTTGGGGCACAGGCACTGGCAAAGCCCTTCAGCCCCACAGGCCAGATCCAAAGGCTGTATGTTACTGACCCCTGGACTAGAGCGTTTGAACATTCAGATAATCTGGCAGATCCATGCAACTGCACAATAGCAGCTATGCCATCAGAGATCAAAAAACGCTGTGCAAGGACACCAGTTGCTGAACAGAACAGTACCCAGCTGCAGGCACAGGAATATCATCCTTCACCTTCAGGCTGGATGCCAGAAGCCTTGCTCTACTAGGCAGTTAAAATAAATGCCTGTAGGATGGAGAATTCTGCTGCCACAAGGGCCACTATACGTGCACTCAAAACTGAGTCCCACCAGGAAAACCGTAGTGTAGATTAGGCCTTCCAGAGCCAGAGAGCACAACTGAACTAAGTAGAGAAGTCATTTCAATGGAACAAGACTCCTCCTTTCTCTGTCATGCTCCACAGCAATGTCAGGCCCTTGGGAATACATCCTGTGTAAGGGTACAGTCCCAAGACCAGAAAAGGCTATGCCTTTACCCAGACTATGCACTTCTCTGACTGCAATATAAATATTAATTTTTATGAACACTGCACTATCAGCGATAACTAGCTCCCCTCCTTGGCTTTCTATCAGCAGCCTTGTAAATGAAGGGAGCCAGTTAATTTCATAGTTGCTAATACCCTAGTGCTGACAACATTATAAATAATGTTATCAGCAGTCCTATTAGTGCTATGTTATCAACAGCCCCAAAACTGACTAGCTCTCCTCATTCTCCAAAATTTGTAGTAGCAGCTTTTAAACTATAAACAGGAAACTGGCACTGTGTTTTGCAATTAGCCAAATTGCACCCTTATCTGGTAGGCATGTAAGTGGAATGTACTGTACCAAACTTATAAGCCTCTGATAGAAATGCAAAAGTCTACACCATTAAATCACTAAACAATCGCTTCTATGGTTTGAAATTCTATAGCACCAGAGCTTCTAATTTAATTAGTATTCATATGTTAATTAGTCCTTCTAATTTAACTAGAAGTATTAAAAGTCAAGACACCAGAAGGCTAAAATCCCCCAAGAAACAAGATTCAGAAAAAAATACATACTTATCCATAGATGGTTCCTGAACAAATGGGTAGCATGTAGTTAAGTACCTAGGCAAGACACATGCTTCTGAGGGTTCTGACCATGCCACTGTTACCGTCGCATATTTTGGGACAAACGGTTTGACCTCTGCTGATAACTTGATGCCCTGAGAAACAAAAGGGTTTTTGGCTACATGCATTTTGAGATTAATAAAATAAGCAAAAAAACCTCATCTCAAACTAACTCAGAAAACAGTTAGTTTGTTCACTATCACTAATAAAATAGGTGGAAAACAACAAAGTTCTCAAGAAAGGATTGAAAGTGTGGGGATGGAGGGGAGGAGGGGGGTGGGGAACAAACACCAAGGAAGATTTGATCGCTCTACAACAGAGGTGCTCGAACTCGGGCCTGCGGACCAGATCCAGCCCTGAGGTCATGTCATTCAGCCTTTGGGTCTTCCCACAGGCCTGAAAAGTTGAGGCAGGTGAGTAGTGGCAGCATTAATTGCAGCTTTCCCACTGCCAAGTTCCTGGACCTGACGGGAGCCCTGCGGGCCGGATGACATGACCCTGTGCACTAGAGCATGCTGGCTACATATCAGAAATGCTAAGAGTATATTTAACACACAAGAGTAAAATAATTAATATAAGAATCATTCAGTTTTAAAATCAGTCACTTTCTTTGCAGTCTTCCCAGCACATGATTAGCAATTCAGTAAGAAACATATCTACACTTGTAGCAACTACAGAGATCAGTGTGTTTTTAAAGTTGGATCAAATCTGAGAGTTGCACTGATTTTTAATGTGGCTTTCAAAGCACTAATTTACTGGTAATAACATTCATGATTCTGTACTTCTTCTGGAGTGCCATCAGCATCAACAGGACATACGTTTGTGAAGAAGCTTCTAAATTAGGCCCAGCATGTATTTATAATGGCATTACCTGTGGCACACCAGTTTGAGCTTGGAGGAAGTAAAGTATTGAATAACGTATTTTAACAGACGCTGTTTATACTAACATAACTGTTTATATAACTGAGATACTATGGGAAAATGTCATTTTTTGTTCTCATTATTTAAGCAGTTAAAAATATAATTTTAATTAATTACTGTATGCATGCAAGAGCACATTAAACTTTGCTTGTAAAACATCTGATCAACACTGGATCAAGTATGTACATAAATTTATTGGACTAAGTATGCCCTCTGGTGGTTAAGCGAACACTAGGAAAACTGGGAATTTACTAAAGAGGTTTGCATAACTCAGTGGTGCTCAAGGTTTTTGCCCAGCGGGCAGGATGAGCAATGCCTGGTCCGTCTGCGAGTCAGATGCAGCCGGTGGTCCTAATCTGGCACCTGCCGCTGGCACAGCAGGGCTCCATCTGGCCATACGGAGAAGGAGCAGGAGATAGGCTAGCCCCAAACTGGCACAGGAGGCAGTGGGGAGCCAATGGCCATAGCCCAGCCCTTTGGCGGGTGGGGTGAGGCATAGCCTGGCTCTGATCTGCTGCAGAGCTTGGGAATTTGGCAGCAGGGAAGCATGGCAGTATTAATGGCTACTACTCTCCCACCTGCAAATTCCCCAACCTATGGGGAGTCCAGTGGGCTGGATGCCATTGCTCTGCAAGACACATTTGGCCTCTGAGCTGGAGGTCTGAGCAGCCCTGGGGTAACCCAATACACAATGCAGATAATCATTTTCTCTTTCATTCATGAGTTAGTCAGGAAGGTTTACCTCAGTTGCTCTCATGCTTATCCTGGCTGTTTTGAAATACGATGTGAATGTAACAAGGAAAACAAAGACGTGAAACATTTATGCCTATTTGAACATAACAACTCTACGTTATGTTGAAGTCAGTACTTAGTTACTGGTCTGATGAGGTTAGCACAGAACAGCAATAGTACAATTACTTCTGATTTGGGGTTGATCCTGAATGTCAACGAGACCTCAGCCTGACTGGAAACCACACTGGGAAATCTCTAGGGCATCCAGTGCCCTGCACATTATTGCAGCATGTTGTATGTGAAGTGTAACTATGAGGGCATGGCTCCACAAACAAGAGGAGCATGAGAACAGTCTACAGGCCTTGTCACATGGTCACAGCAGGTGGCCCCTGGAGCTCTGCACCCCTGGCTGTCCGCACCGCAGCACCTGAAACTGGTCTGAAGCATCCGTTAGGCAGCGCAAAGCGACACAGCCCCACGACAAAGATCTCAGACCCGCAGTACCCAGCTCCTGTCATGGGCAGGGGTGGCCGCACTGGGCTCCCCTGTTACATAAACACTCTCCACCCAGTGCTGCCAGGTGTCCGATAATTATTGTATTTGTACAATAATTTCAATCCTTGTGTAATGTACCACCAACAGTAACAAAAGTGTTCAAAAAGTAGGATAATTTTTGAGGCAGCTAATGAATACAGCATATGCAAAACCTAAATCAGTCTTGGAAAGTCTTAACCAACTTTTGGGTTTGCTGCCAGCCCTTCCTTATTAACGCTTGCCTCGAAATAAAGAAATGCTTCTTCAGTTTTGATGACCCAGTTCTCCCTGGCTCACTGGGGAGTGGCGATATAAAGTACCGACGACTTATTTGCATACTGATTTGCATACTTTTTCAGCGTACAACAGTTATAGGAAATGTGATCAATTTTGAGCTTCCGATATATAATTTCGTATTTACGACATGGCAACAAAGTCGTCCAACCCCCCCACCCTTGTGGCTGCCGCTCCGGGGGGTGGGGGTGGGGGACGGGCGCTGGCAGCAGTGGGCGGGAGGGGAGGCGGCTTAACCCTCCCCTCCCCGCCGCCCGGACACGCAGCGAGCAGCCGGTGAGGGAGAGAAGCGGGGGGCGGGGGTCCGGGGGCGGGAGCCGCTGTGCTCGGCCTCTGGGAGTGCGGCGCTCCCTTACCTGCGCGTGACTACCCGGGCCCAGCTGCCCCCGCGAGGACATGGCAGGAGTGAGTCCCCTTTATTGTCCCGCACAGCCCCAGCTCCGACTCGAGGACCCTCAGCCGCGCGCCAGAAAGACGTCAGCGGCGCAGTTCGATGACGTCGCGCAGCCGAGCCAGAAGCCGGGAGGGGCTGAGAAATGCTCGTGGCTGGGGTTTGGCTCCGCGCTGAGGCTGTGCAGGGGGTTTGGGGCCGGGTGTGGAAGATGAGAAAGATGCTGTAGATGGAAAGTGCTTGGAAATCTGGCGTTGGGCACAGAGGTTTCGTGCGGACTCCCCTCAGCGTTTGACTCTTGTGGACTGTGACCAAAGACGTGCCGGAACTGAGGGCCCTTCATTCACCCCTGAAGGGCCTCGTGTGGTTTTGTTTTATTTGACCAGATCTTCCCACCCATTTCTGCACGTACTTCCCAGGGCGAGAACTGCTCAAGACCAGGGGCAGCTGAAGGCTTCTTGCCTCTTTCCTGTTAAAAACTAAGGCAAGGGTTTATCCCAGCTCCTAGTCTCAGAATTTAGCCTAATGAGGAGCTAATCCCTACAGCTGGTACTCAAATCCTAATTTCAGTTTCTGGGAGGGAATCACACCCATCGTGTGCCAGATACCAAGTCTGACAGGCCTATCCACAAGATGCTCTGCTTGAGCCACTCTGCCATCACCCTGGGAAGAAATCCTAGTGCCTCCAAAGAGGCAGTGATGTTTGTAAAGGCAACAAGAGGCAGTGACATGAAAATTGTTTTAAGAGCCAGACTTCAGATGTCCATATGCAGATATTATTCCTGCAAAATATATTAAAGCAAAGATATAAGCAGGTATGTACAGCAACTTTCCTGATAACATACTTTGAAACAGAGTAAGTTAAGTGTAATATAGTACATAAGCATCCCAAAACTACCCTCTGCAGGCTCATTTGACATGGGTGAAGTGGCTGCTGCTCGTTGCTTCTTTAGTGCTCACTGCACATTTTAGTCCTAACCTGGGTGGTTTGTCATGTGAGAAGACCAAATAATGCAAGTCAAGGTGATCAGCAGGCTGGTGAGCTTCCCCAAGCATAGGTCCTATTAGGTTAAGACATTTAGACTAGCACCCCACTATAATTTTTAGACATTGGTCTAAAGTTATTTTCCATGGTTTTAGAAATTCAATGAATGCAGTTTATTCTTTCAGACTCAAACCTTAAAGATAAGCAACACAATATGCAACATTTAAACTTTATTAAACAAAGTAGTTCATTGAAAAGACAAATAGGCACTTATATTAAGAGTAAAGAAAAGATAACTTCATTAGTCTGAACACCATAGCAGCCTACTTGGAATTGCATTTGACTGAGCTCTGTTGCTGTGAATAATACAGCTCATGCACAGGTATGGATGTAGGTTTCATACATTTTTCAAGTATTCACTGAATACTACCAACATATATACACTCATATACATAAAGTTCCAGAAGATTTGAAAGAAGATTTCCAGAAATAAAATTTCACTTTTGCTGTTCTTTCGGAAGTGGTCTTCTAAAGAGAAGGATGTGTGGTTCTGTGGAAATAAGAAAACAAAACTAAGCCAAACCAAGTTTAAGTACACTACCCATACAGAGCTGGAGGTAATTCCATTTAATCCATCTCACCTATGCTTGAGCATTCACAGAAATGTAATGGGTAGTGAGGGGGCACCCTAGGTTGTGGCCCTGGCCCCGGCCCCGGCCCCGGCGCATGTGATGTATAATGGTGCCTGTGCTGGATCATTCCCACTACCCACTCTATGCCCTGGACTGGCCCACCGTGCTTTGTGGAGGGCATGCTTGGTCCTGGCCATACAGCAGCAGCTTTTGGGTCAGTACTTAAATTCAAGACAAGGCTGTCTCTCATGTTGTAGAGTTGGTGTGGGGTACACCTTTGGCTTGGATCTGAGTAAATATGGTATTTGCAAAGATCTAATTCTTCACAGATATAAACTGCATGGCCATTGCCCTGCTAGCAAACTCTTCTGTGGATGCAGCTTATTAGAAAAACATTTTTTGCTGGGATGGCCTATACCAATATAAACACATCCATACAGTATTGTAAAGTTTTGTTTTTGTGTTTTGTTTGTTTGGTTTTTTACGGCAGCACCACACAGCTTCAACATGGATTTGTTAGTACAGTAAAGCTCTCTAATTCTTGGTATAGACCTGACCTCTAAAACTGGTACAACTTGAGACAAAGCTAAAGAACTGATCAGTTATTTTTGTTTAGTAACAGTGCTGCTTATATCACTTGGCATTCTAAGTCTCCAGGGATGCCCTCCACACAACATACTGGGCCAATCCAGGGCATGAAGTGCGTAGTGGGAGTGATCCAGCACAGGCACCATTATACATCACATGCCAGGTTAGCTCCATGCTCTGGGGCCAGGGCCACAGCCTAGGGTGCCCCCCCCCCCCCAACTACTTAGCAGCCATAGAGGGGCAGGCAATAGAGAGCTTTCCCCACTGCAGCAGTGATGGGAAGAAACTTAGGACAACTTTCTTTCTAATAATTAGATTTTATACATGGAAAGTTATTTTAAATGATTTTCTCATGTATAGAAAAATGTGATGGGACAAGGTAATCTTAAATAAGGCAAATATGGTAAATAAAAGATCAACAGAAGTGGGCTGCACCAACTGCAAATTAGCATGTATACTAGTTAACTTTTGGGATGTCTGATCAAGTAAAGAGGCATATTTGTAGTCTCAGTATGTTAGCCAAGTGATGTTTTCAAGGATTTCCATACCGCACCCAACTTAATAGAGAAAAGTTAAGTGATTCTTTTAAGATGTAATAAGGGATTCAGGTTTTTCCTACTGCCACAAAAATCACCTGCAGTTCGTCACTGCCTTTTAAAATTCAGTTCATGACAGTATTATCGATATCGCTGTAACAAGAACCAAAAATAAAGGTCTGGACTCTGGACATTTGTACATAGATAATCTAAAGCAGGGATGGGCACTTATTTTGGGCAGAGGGCCACATGACAGGCAGCCCAGGGCAGATAAATATTAAATTTTCTAAATTTTTTTAGGTGCCCTGCGGACTGGATAGAATGGCCTGGTGTGTTGCATCTGGCCCCCGGGCCACATTTGGCCCACCCCCAATCTAAAGTGTTAAACTGCATAAACGTCTGTTCAGAGTTTAATTTCCAGTACCAATTTGTTAGAAGCAATCCTACTCAGTAAGGCATATTCATAGCATCTTAAGAAAGGCTTACGAAAGTTCATGCCTCTCTGAATCAAGTGTACAAGAGGCGCCATTCTGCCCTGCCTTGTACATGACTTCGGGTACAGATAACTCCCCCCTTGTAGAATTGTTATGTCTATACTTTCAAGAGTTAGACCAGAGTAATCTGACAAGCTATTGATTCTACAAATCCACATTTTAAAACAACAGTTTCAAATAAGGTATGCATGATGCCTACTGATAAGAACCAGGGACAATGAGCAACTGAGTAATTATACTTGAAGGATTCAGAGGATTTGTTAGCCTCCAGAAGAGATTAAAGAAATTCAAAAATGATCCGTGAGCAAAAAACCCACCAACTTTCTTCATTCCTTTTAAGACCACCGTAGGGCTAGAGTACTGCAAGTGTCAGGTCTGTCCTTATCCGTGCTTGAAGCTTCTCTTGTGGATACAAAGGTGTACCTCTAGACTCCCCTCTACAGTATAGAGGGGTACGGTTAAATAAGACAGTCGCTTATCACTGGAGTCATCTAAACCAGCATTTCTCAACACATGGGTCAACTTAAAAGCGGGCTGCAAGAATATCTGAAAAGGTCATGAACAATCACAGAAAGATGTGGGAAAGAGCTATGGCCCAGCACACATGCAGCTGGTGGCAGGAGGAAGCAAGGGTAGCATGGCCAACCCCACCACCCATTAGTCCTCATGCTGCTGGCACTACAACTGGCACAGGGTTCATGGCAGTGGCCAGGCCCCTCTCCATCCAGAAGTGGCTCCTGTCCGTGCTGGTCCAGCCAGGCTGTAGCCCCATGCCTGTTGTGGGCACTCAAATCAGTGGGGGGGGAGGGGGAGGGGGAAAACTTACCCATGTACTCCCCATCCTCACACACTGGGTGAGTGGGGGGGCGGACAACAACAGGACTGTGGGTTGGGAGTGAGGGCTGTTTTTTTTACTTAAACTATTTACTGGGTCAAGACTGGCCACTGATGTTTAGAGATAGGTACCGGTACAAAAAAGTTTGCATGAGAAGCACTGATCTAAGGAGTGCTATCAAGTGTAAAGCAGTAAGAAACGTTCTCCAAATTCCTTCTCTTTTTTGTGGGATACATAAGTAAGCATATTTCAGAGTGTATTCTTCAAGACTAAAAGAACCTCTTGAGTCTGTTACTTTCCAGACCAGTTATATTTGCAGCTACAAAATTCTTTATTTACCTGGCTCATGGATCATGTAGTGAACCCACCCAAGACTTTGCTGGACACCAAGTCTTCTCCATTCCTCTTCAGTCATCAGATGCGTTTTTGGTACTTGCTTTGAAAGTTCTCTGGGCAACATAACATGTCTGTTGGAGACATCACCATCAGTTTTGTTGATTACCCTAGGAGCCTGCTGACTAAAACTATACTGCTATCCCTCAGACGCACTCTTTAAGCAGAGATCTGAGTTTGCCAGGTACCAAGACCAGCATGAACTTCAACCAATTAAGAACCCATACACAAACCCTTTTGCCCATATCAATTCATATGAAAAAATTGAAAGCTAGATTTCGTACAAGTTTAGAACAATTCCGCTAAGTATTAGAGGTGCACTGATATCTGCCCAATATCAGCTCGGCACTGATATAAAGAAGATTGATAGCATCGGAAATTGCCCCGATGTGGCCAATAAATGTTCTGCATATGTACAGCCACAGCACGGTATGCAGGCAGCAAGGAGCACAGGTTGGCAGCTTAAAAAGCTGGTAAGTCTGCTGTGGTGGAAGGGGAGGCTCCCACAGCCACTCAGCCCGAGCCCCGTGCAGATCTGGGGGCACATGCACCCTCCCCTCCCCCCAATGCCCTCCTGGGGTGTGTGCAGCAGTGGGAGCTGCCCCCCACTCTACACCCCTTGGACAAGCCATGGCCCCGTATGATGCTCCGCCAGGGCAGCGCCTGCCCCATTCCATCCTTCACTGCAAGGTCTTTATCTGCATCCCATCCTCCACACACATTCCCTTCCACCACAGACTTACCAGCTGCACGCACCTGTAATCGGAAGTCGGATTAGTATCGGTTGACATGCCTCCTTAAAAATCAGCTATCAATATTGGCCCCCAAAATCTGTTGGTGCACCCCCAAGTATTGTGCATTCCTTGTCTTGCAAGGTTTCTGCTACGCTGCCCTCATTGAAATATATGTCAGATGTTTACTCCCATGTCTTTCAAACTATTTAGAACAGAACACTTCCCAGAATTAATTGTCACATTATCTAATAAAATAAGGAAAACAGAGGGGAAGGAGTATAAAAGCAACACTTATGCTACCTGACAAAGTGAATAACAGCATCTGCAATTTATTTGCCAGTGATCAAAGTTTGACCTTTGGTTACTGTTTACTTATATGCAGATCATCAGCACTCTCTCAAGACTAGGACTTCATTGATCTACAAAGCACTGTAGTGTCATTACTAAATGCCCTATTAGACATTACTAATGTCTAACAGGGCATTTAGTAACTCAAGCCGAAAAACTTGTATAACAAGAAATTCAGCCAACTGCTAACTCAGGAGACTTTAACACTCCCATGGATGGCTTCCTCCGACAATCACATAATAGGGGTGGAGTGTTGCAACAGTGAGGGTTCAGGAAATAAGACAAGAAATGCATGTAATTTTCTACTTGAAAGTTTGTCTCCTCAATCTTCTATCTAGAGTTGATCCAAGCACAAAATTGGGAAGAACACTGTGCCTGAAAGCATCTCATGTCTTCTAAATATAGAGTTGATTAATTGGGATAAAAACCCACCAGACTTGCACAAAATCCTTTGAAATATGTTTTGACAGCATCAAGATCCTGTGTTACAGAAGCACAGCCAGGAAATAGGAACTCTTAAGCCACACTGTGATCAGGGAATAGGAGAGATTCAGCCAACACCATCTCACTTCAAGTACAACCACAGCCCAGTGTTGTGAAGGCAGCTTACCCTTGGGGTGAGGGGATGAAAGGTATTCTAACACTGTGTTTTTCAACCCACAGCTCTTGGGCCAGAATTGGGTCACAAGAATATATATGAGGGTCGCAAACAAACTTTTCAAATGGATTCTCCTTATAGAAGAAAAACTTGGGAAACTGTCTCTTTTCCCTTGCAGATTGGCAGAGTTCCTGTGAGAGGCTGCTTGGGGCCCCCCCTTCTTCACACACTAGGGGGTGGGGCCTAGAGGCAGGGGGTCAGGAGCGAGGTGCACTGGGTTGGGCCTGGCCACTCATTCATTAATGGGTCCTGGTACAAAACAGGGTGAAAACCACTGTTCCAACAGACTGAAGTTTCACCTAATCTCTTTAAATACAATTAAGATAAAGCTACCTATGCAACAGTCTTGCTAGCAGGACTAGCCCACAGCTTTATCTGTGCAGGGTAACACAAGTGGTGCCCTGTCTTGATGGCTCCTTATGACCCCAGTGCAGAGCTTCCCCCATGGGAGTTGAGACTTACAACAGACCTTTAAGTTAAAAAAAAAAAATACCACCCCCACCATGAAATAAAAACCCTTACGGCTCTGGCTACCCTGACAGGGACCATAAGGCAGGCACAGCTTTCCAGGGCAGGTGCTCTGGCCTGAACCCCGAAGCAAGGGCTTCCTGGAGAGGAAACTAGACTAGCTCAGGAGCTGTGCTGAGGGCTCAAACCCGAGGTAGGACCCAGGCACCGGGGGGGCGGGGGGGCTCAGCAGCAGCTCTCTTCATGCCCCGCACAGAAGGGGCAGCTTCTGCCCCTCCCGCCCCAAACTGCTGCTTTCCCTTCGGCCAAGAAGTGAGCAAGCAATTCCCCCGGCCGTCGCGACGCCAGGCACCTCCCCCCCGCCAGCCCGCGGCGCCCCCTCCGCCCAGGCCCGTTGTTCCATCCCGCTGCAGCCACGCCCTGGCCGCCCCTCCCGGGAAGGCGCCCTCTCAGTAGGGGGGGGGCCCTGCGCAACAAAGCGGGAATGGCCCAGGCTCGCACCGGTACTCGTACTGCTCGTCGAAGTACTTGTCCGAGTAGTAGATCTGCTTGTGGGCCATAGCGAAGGCGGCAGCGCAGACACAGCTCCAACTCCCCTCACGCACGACACTCGCCGACTAACTGCCTGCCCTCGCGCCCGACCCGGTTTGAATCCAGCTGCTCATCGCCCATTGGCGAGCAGCGCCAGCCAATCGCGGGCAGCGCGGCCCCGGCACCCGCGTGTGCCGCGCGCCCCACTCACAGGCCTCTGCGGTAAGTGAGGAGGGTGACGTCAGTATGTGCCGGTTGGGGGAGGGGCGTAGAGCTCTAGCTGGTGGTAGTGGAGGGTGTTCCTGGAGACTCGGCGCTACTGCGAGTGCGCCCCGGCTGCGCTGTGATTGGCTAGCCCGGGCTGCAGGCGGTTGGGGAGCAGAGCGGTTGCAGAGGTTTGTGGAGCGGGCTTTAGCCGCGGGGCGCGGGCGCGTGCAGCCAATGGACTCCCGAGCCCCGCCCCCTTCGCCGGCCACTGCGGTCCTGCTCACCTCGTAGGCGCGCGTAGCGGAGGCCTTCTGTCTGCCTGGGGCGCGCGGCCGGCCTGGGTACCGGACTCGGCAGCGCCTATAGCGGGCTGCAGCCCCTGAGGCAGATGGGCGAGTCGTCAGTGACTTGCCAGACAGAAACCCTCCTTGGAGCATGAGACAAGACTCATGTCTAGTGCCTTTGTTCAACCCTGGACGAGCCGCGTAGTGTGCCTCGACTCCTCCCAGTTGTGAAATGGGTACAAGGGCAAGTTAGGACCTCACAAAGGAGGCATGAGGGAAATGTGTGAGACCCATGCGTCCATTTTTCCAACTGTTCAGTTGATCTAATGAGCGATACTACGTTTACGCAAAGATCCTGGTCTGCCTATAACCTTAGACCAACAGGGCTACAACCAACAACCCTGCACTCAGGCAATGGGACCCTCTTTAGACATTATATGATTATGGTTAGTTCTTCTCCAAACCCAGTGGTTCTTAACCTTTTTTGTACCAGGACCCACTTGTAAATATCATGGCCAGTCCCAACCCTGGTGCCCCTCGCTCCTGACCACTGCCCCCAGTTGCCCAGTGTGTGGGCCAGGAGAGGGTGTGTGGGGTATGGGGCACACCAAGCAGCCCCTTGCAGGAACTCTGCCAGCCTGCAAAGGAAAAGCCATGGTTTCCCATGCTTTTCTCCTTTAAAGGAGAATCCATTTTTAAAGTTCGTCTGCAACCGACTTTTGGGTCGTGACTGATAGGTTGCGAAATGCTGTCTAATCTACCAACAGTGTAAGCATTTTATCTTATTTGAGCTTGAGGGCTTGTCTACACTGCAATTTAATTTAATTTAATTTTACTGCTGTGGTTATGATTGTAAGTTGAAACCCTTGTCTAGTCAGCCATCTCTAAAATCAGTCTCCACATCCCTGTGTTCCTCCATATCTGTGGGATCAGTTGACCCAGTACTGCTTCTGAATTTGGTGGTGTCAAACAGGTGGTAGACCTCGCAACTACTCTCCCTTTCTTTCAGGCTTGTGGGAGAGGCACCAGAATAGTTTAGGATAATACGGCATCATGGTTTGGAAAAGGATGAGAAATACTGCAATAAGACCTAGTGCTATCTATCAGTTTACTTAAAGATATTTTATTCAGTCTCCTTTAATAACCCTCCCAGTTGCCTCATATATGTGTTAAACAGGAGTCCGACTGAAACAGAACCTTATCACATCTAGTAAAAAGAGAAGAAAAAATAGAGGACAAAATCAGGGAAGCTGTTTAGTGAAGCTTAATGATTTTTTGATCTCTGTATTAGTGTGGGGAAAAAAAATAATAAGGCCACTGATAGAGTGGTTTGTTAACGTACTTAACATATTTTTTCAGAGCTGTCTGGACCTGGTGTGTTCCTTCAGTGTTTTTAGGCATGTTTTCTAACGACTTTTATTGCTCTGAAAGGAAGGGATGTTTCAATGATTATAGCCTTTTTAAACTTTTTCTTCTTTGAAGCATCATTAAGCTTATTTTCCATTAGAGGGCTGGATAAACATATTTGTATTCTAGATGGGGTTTTGTAGATAACTGTATTTTTTAGATGGTTATGTAAGCATGTTCTAATGCTATTGAGGGAGGGATAAAGAGTCAACTCATTTCAAAATATTTTGTTGTCATGACAAAGCTATTTAAATGCCCTTTACCAGTCCACAGCTCCAGCAGCCAATAAGAAGTGCCAAGATACAAAGAAGAACAGACTGACTTCACCAGCAGATGATCTATAGTTATTTTATGTTAGCATAGTTATAGGTTTCCATAGCTAATGACTAAATGATAAATTAACGTATGGGTTTGTTGGGCTTGTCCTTCGAGTTTTGTTTGTCCATATCTGTAAAATGTCTGGCAGCGTTTTGAGAAACATCTGCCTTTACAAAGTAAAAATTTAGCAGAAGTCTTCAGGTACAGTACCTGAAAAATAGTATGTGTAATTGTGTACATGTACATTATGTAAACCACAGTATCATTCCACAAGACACATCACATTCCTCAACTAATTTATACAATATGCTGTCTCTGTTTACGTTGATGAATTGAACAAATAATACAATATTACTGGAACATGTCTGTGTACTTGAGAAAGCAGAATATTGGGGTATCTATACTCTGTCACTGATACCCAAGGTCATTTGTACCTCAGGTGCATGATCTGAAAAAACTGAACTCCTGAATGCCCGCTTTGCTTTGGTATTTCACCGAGCCAAGGGGAAAGACGAGCGAGATAAGGATCACAGGGGGCATGGTGGGAATGATAGTCCTCCCACTGTGGATGCTGAGCTGGTGCAAAACCAACTAGAAAAGCTAGACATTTATAAGTCAGCAGGACGAAATGGACTTCACCCAAGAGTGCTGATGGAGCTGGCTGAGGTCATTGCAGAGCCCCTGGCAAAACTCTTTCAGAAATCGTGTCACACAGGGGATCCCTGAGGATTGGGATTGTGTCTATCTTCAAGAAGGGGAAGAGGGAGGACCCGGGCAATTATAGGCCAATCAGCCTAACCTCCATCTCAGCAAAAATCCTGGAAAAACTCATTAAAGAATCTATGTACAATATGCTCGTTGTGGGTAAGATTCTGAACAACAGTCAGCATGGCTTCGTGAGGGGTATGTCTTGTCTTACCAATCTCATCTCCTTCTACGAACAGGTTTCTTACCACCTGGACACAGGAGAGAAGGTCATATACCTAGGCTTCCAAAAGGCTTTTGATCTATTATCCCACAATATCCTTGTGGAAAAGTTGGAAGATTATGGGCTTAACTGCTCAACAGTTCAGTGGGTGGAAAACTGGCTGCATGGTAGGTCCCAGAGAGTTCTCATGAATGGATCTGTGTCTTCCTGGCAAGAAGTGTCCAGTGATTTGGATGTGGGGGTGAAAAGCTTTCTGGCCAAGTTTGCGTACGACACCAAGTTATGGGGGAGTGTGGTCATGCCAGAAGATTGGTTGCAGATACAGGTGGACCTGGACCAGATGAAGTTCAACACTCAGAAGCGTAAGGTGCTCCAAATGGGGGCAAACAATCCCCAACATACCTACAGGCTCAGTGGTGACGACTGACTTGCACCATGGCCGAAAGGGACCTAGGGGTAGCGATTGACCATGACATGAACATGAGCTGGCAGTGCAATGCTGCGGCCAGCACTAGCATGCATTAACCATTGTATCTCATGCAAAACTAAGGAAGTGATACTCCCACTGTACTCCGCACTGGTGAGACCACAGCTGGATACTGCGTCCAGTTCTGGGTGCCACGCTTCAACAAGGACTTGGAAAAACTTGAGAGGGTCCAGAGAAGATCAGGGACTTGCAAATCAAGCCATACAAGGAGAGGCTGAGGGACTTGGGCCCATCAGTGACCGGTGCCTCCTGAATCAGGGGGGCACCTGCCAATGGTGGCGGCTCTGTTAGGGGAGGCACCAGCCCCACTGACAGCATCAGTGTCAGCCATCAGGGGGCCACCAACACTGTCGGGGGGGTATGTGCACCCCCGCACCCCCTACCAGTTGCCTGTGCTTGGGCGTCTTCAGCCTACAGAAGAGAAGGCTAAGAGGGGACTTGGTAGTAGCTTACCACTATATCAGAGGAGTACATCAAGAACTCGGTGAACAGCTATTCACCATGGCACCCCTGGGGAAGACCAGGTGCAATGGATACAAACTCCTGGAAGGCCACTTCAGGCTCAATTCCAGGAAAAACTCCTTCGCAGTCATGGTGTCCGGACTGTGAAATAAACTCCCTCCAGTGGTGGTGCACTGACCTACCCTGGAAATCTTCAAAAGGAGACTGAACAGTTACCTTACTGGGGTCACTTGACCCCAGTTTTTTTTTCCTGCCTAGTGCAGGGGGGGCTGGACCCAATGATCTACAAGGTTCATTCCAGCCCCTAACCATCTATGAATCTATAAATCTATGACTCTGCAAAAAGAGAATAATAATGGTCAATAATCTATGCATTCACATTGAAAGAGCAAAAGTGCAAATTATTGTCATTTATTTTATTATTACTTTTAACCTTTCTCAATAAGCATTTTTCCATTCATATTAAACCACTTTGTGAAAGGTATACTTATGATTTTGTCTGTTTCAAATTTATTTGCACAGTCCTTTCAGATCTCAACTTCAAGTCAGAGGGCGCATCCACATGAGATGTTTTACTGTGCAGTAGACTAATTGACTGTGCAGTAAATCGTCATCATCTGTACATGCAGACACTTACTGTACAATTAGTTTACTCTGTGGTTAATTTGCTACCTGTAAATGCAGATAGCAAAATAACTATGCTGTAGTTACTGGGCAGTTGCGCATGTGTAGATACAAACCAAGAGCAAATTTGCTCCTGGTCAGCCCCACCATCAGGAGGGCCACCCTTGGGCTAGTCCCAGAGCCACCCTTGGGCTAGTTCTCCAGACCCAGAGCTTGGGTGTTTTTTTACCTGCCCCAACCTGACCCTTAAAATGCTACAATGACTCTGGGGCCCCGGGCCACCTGCAGCTAGCCTCTCACCAGTGGGTGACACACCAGTGTCCCTGAGCCAGCCACAGCAGCCTGCCCAGATCCCAGTGTTGGCCCCTGGTAAACAAAATGCTTAGACACAGGAGTAGAGGTGGATGTCATTTTCTTGGACTTTAGCAAGGCCTTCAATACGGTATCGCATCCTATTCTCATAAATAAATTAAGAGGCGGTGACAGATGTTTACACAGTCCAGTGGGTGGCAGATTGGCTTAGTGGTTGCACCCAGAGAGTGTTAGTAGACGGGTCGATATCAACCTGGAAGGATATGGGTAGTGGGGTCCCGCAGGGTTCGGTCCTTGGACTTGTACTCTTCAATATCTTCATCAGTGACTTGGATGTGGGTGTGAAGTGTATTCATTCCAAGTTTGTAGATGATACTAAATTGTGGGGTGAAGTATACACTCTGGAGAGTAGGGAATGATTGCAGGCAGACCTGGACAGGTTAGAAAAGTAGGCAGTACAACAAGGACAAGTGCAGAGTGCTGCACCTAGAGGGCAAAATATCCAGCACACCTACTGGCTGGGAAGTGACCCTCTCAGCAGCACAGAAGCAGAAAGGGATCTCGGAGTCATAGTCAACTCCAAGATGAACATAAGTCGTCAGTGTGACGAAATCATCAGAAAGATAACCATACTTTATAAAATGACGAATAGATGAATGACAGATAGATCCAAGGAGGTGATACTTCCCCGCTATGCAGCATTGGTCAGACCGCAGCTGGAGTACTGCGTCCAGTTTTAGGTGCTGCACTTCAAGAAGGATGTTGATAGACTCGAGAGGGTCCAGAGGAGAGCCGCTCACATGGTTAAGGGCTTACAGGACAAGCCCTATGAGAAGAGACTGAGGGACCTGGACCTCTTCAGCCTCTGCAAGAGAAGGCTGAGAGGTGATCTTGTGGCCGCCCACAAATTCATTAGGGGGATGCAGCAAGGGATCGGAGATGCTCTGTTCACCAGGGCGCCTCTTGGGGTAACAAGGAACAGTGGTCACAAACTGACAGTAGATTTAGACTAGATATCAGGAAAAACTTCACGGTAAGGGTGGGCACAATTTGGAATGGGTTTCCAAGGGTGCTCTCCACTACCTTGGGGGTCTTTAAGAGAAGGTTGGATAAGCATCTGGTTGGGGTCATCTGACCCCAGCACTCTTTCCTGCCTAGATAGGGGGTCAGACTGGATGATCTGTTGACGTCCCTTCCGACCCAAGCATCTGTGAATCTACGAATAAAGGTCAAGTGGGTCAGTGTCACCAACCACAACCATCAGTTGGCAGCCGCCCACAAGTCCATGCCCTTTATGTGACAGCTGGACCAGATCCTCGCACCCCAGGACCCAGGCTGGAGCCATGCCATGTATTCCAGCATGAGTGGCCTGCCCTAGCCTCCACTGCATAATGGCAACTGTGATGAGGTATCAGCGGGGGAGCGCCCCTCACGACACCAGAGTCTGTCTTGCCACGGTCCCCACCCCAGTGTTGTCCAGCAGCTCTGGCAGCCTGCCCTGCCAGCACCTGCCCCACCAGCTCTAGATGCACAGCCCTGCCCAGGAGGGCAGCCCAGTCATGGCACTGGTGGCCCTCAGCAGCTGCAGCTCCTTCCCGGAGGGAGCCTCTACCCAGGCAGCCAGGAACCATGCCCCTGTACCCCAGGACACTGTTGGGAGCCACATGTCACCACAGCCAATGGGTACAGACTCAGGCCACCAGGTATGCTCGCCATACCCACCTGGTAAGCCATGAGGGGGAGGGCACCCCCCCGCCTCTGCCCCTCCCCCTCCAACCTGCCTGGCCTGGCCAAGCTCCCCCTGCCCCGGGAGTTGCTCCCACACAGCACGCAGGGAGGTGGGAGAAAGTGCAAAAGTTTACTGAGCAGCCTGTGCCCCCTCACCTAGGCAGGCACAGGCCTCTTACATGGAGAAAAGTGCCAGCGCCAGCAGTGATGTCCTTGGCTGTAGGGGCAGGGACATGTAGCACAGATGCAAGTACCTCTCCAGGTGATAGTGAATGTTGTAGGGCGGCATGGTCTTGCCCACTGCATCATCAAAGCACTGGTTCTCAGGTGCACCTGGGGTACTATGGCAATAAGCAGGGCATAGTGAGTCAGGCACCCCTTGGTCTGCCCAAACAGCTCATCATGGTGCACTTGGGATGCTCTCTCACCAGGGGTAGGCTCATAGCACAGGGCTCTGGCACCCATCCCTGGTGCTCCCGCCAGCCAGCCCCCACCCGGGCCCTACCTCATTGCTCACCATGGCTCCATGCAACCCTGGAGCAGGAGCTGCCAGCAGCAAGGCCAGCATTGCATGTAGGCCCTGCTGGCTCTGCCTGCTGGCTGTAGGATGGGGAGCCAACCATGTTGGTAAAGCAATGGCAAGCCCTGCACCTGCTGGCCTCAACGCAGGATGCACGCCTATGAGGCTGCAGCCAGAGGCTGGGGTACTGGGCATCTGTCCCTGGGATGCACCACCTAGGCGCCCCCACCTCACTGCCCCCCACCTCGAGGGTGCACACAGAACACCCTATACATAGTCTGCATGGGGAAGAGGTTGCTTCATTGGTGGTTGGCGGAGGGGCTCTGTGGTTTGGGGGGGACAGGGCCTGCTGTGGGGGAGAGAGGGGGGCAAGGGCTGTGTTACTGGGGAGGGAGGGAGGATGGGGATCTGTTTTTATGCAGGGGAATAAAGTGCTTTTCAGAAAACCATCTGTAGTGAGCGTGGTGTTGGGGGTGTGTGGTGCTGGGGTCTTGGGACAGCTCTCTAGGTGAACTACAGCAGATTGCAGCAGCAGGTGGTCTGCTAGTGCTTCTCTGGCTGCTGCGGCCAGGTGTGCAGCTCACCCAGGGCCTCAGTGGGGATGAGTGTCACTACTGCTGCAGCTAGCGCTCCTGGTGCCAGGCATCCTCCGCTCTTTGTGCCTCCTCTACCCAGGCCTTGTGTAAGAGCTCCCCCCAGGCCTCACAAAAGTTATGCAGCACACGGGCTGCAACAATGACCCAGGGAATTTTGACCTCCATGACCTTGAGGCAGGCAGTGAGGATGCGCCAGTGTCCCTTTAGGCAGACAAAGGCACGCTCCACCAGCAGGCAGTTCTGGCCCAGGCGCCTGTTGAAGTATGCCTGGCAGAGGCCCAGCTGGCTGGTGTAAGACTGCACAAGCCAAGGGAGGAGTGGGTAGGAGGGTCCCCAATGAGGAGGGACAGGACCTTCCTTCACTCAGCTGGAAGCCTTGCACCCCTGGTGCAAAGCACCCACTCTCCAACAGGGCTTGCAGGGCAGAGTTGCAGCACACACAGGCATTATGGGTGCTGCCCACCCAGCCAATGCTCACATTGGTGAAGGCACCACAGTGTTTGACAATGGCCTGCAGCACAAGACTCAAATCCCTGCTGGCTGTAGTAGGGGCAGTCGCTGTGGGTGGGGCAGGTGATGAGTATGTGGGTTCCACCCAGGCCCTGATGCACTGGGGCAAGCCCAGGGCATGGAACCACCTCCAGGGGGTTGTGTGCCCAGAGCACTGTGTACCCCAGCACATCCTGGATGATGCTGCAGAGCTCCAGTGGAGGGCCTCCCCAGCGGTTACCTTGCCCATGCCGAAGCGGTGGCCAATGTAGTGCACCCTGGTGGATCTGGCCAGCTTGAGCAGGGTGATGACCAGCCGGGTGTCCACGGGAAGGTGCTGCCGCATGGTGCCTGCTGCTCTAGGTGTGAACAGAGCTGCATGAGGAGCTCCTGGAAGGTGGCCCAGGTCATTCGGAATGACTCCAGCCATTGCTTCTTGTCCCAGGTGTGCTGGATGACATGCAGCCACCAGTCCTGGCTGGTCAGGCAAGTCCACAGGTAGCGGGGCTGGAGCCCCAGGAACTCACGGACAGCACCAGTGTTGGCATCCAGGTGCATGTCATCAGCATCCATGTCGGTCCAGGCAGCAGCAGTGTGGTGGCAGGGGGCTTCAGACAGCAGAATGAGCTTGGCCACACAGCTGCACAGCACAGGGGCAGTCAGGGCAGAGACTGACCTGGGCCAGGTGATGGTCACCACTGCAGTGAAACATGGCAAGCAGGGTGGTGAGCAGGACCCCCAGTTGCAGCGATAATGTGGTAGGCACAAGCTGTAGCGATAGAGTTGCAGAGGGTTGTGCCAGCACTCTGAAGCCGGCTCTGAGCCAGAAAAGCAGGTGGCCAGGGAGCAGGGCTGGCTTTTAAAGAGGGCCTCCAGATCCCTTTGCCTGATGTAGGGGCGTAGTGCAGAGTGGAGGAGGTTAGGAGCAGGCTACTGTCATGAGCAGCAAATCTGCTCCCAAATGGCCACATGTGTAGATGCCTACCCAGAGTGTGTTTCCTTTGCAATAAATGACGGCAGAATAAACCCATACAGCACTAATTGTACGTGCAGACATGCCCAGAGAGACAATTTTTCTTTTTGGGGTGTTAAAAGATGGTGGGGCAGGAGGGAAGGGAGGGCAGGGGTAGGGAGTCTTGTGATCAGAATAATATTTGGTTTAGTTACTTATAAAAACAAACAGACAAACAGAAATCAACCCCCAAACCCTAGAAGCTTTTTCTCTAAGCTTCTCTTGAAAAGAAAATATTTGTCTGATGTCCTGCTAAGATATTATTGATTACAGGGAGTAACAGAGCTTCTGGGTGACGCAAGGCTTGGAAAGCTGAGAATTCTTGACCTGATTTAAGTGCTGAGCACACACAAGGGAACAGGAGATACTGGTGTTCTGCACCTCTGACTACAAACTTTGCAAAGTAAAAGCGAACAGCTGTCTGTTGAGCAGTGGAGCAGGGTCCTCTGCATAACCAGGACAGATTTATACAGTCTGTTTTGAGTCACACGGAGGATAATTTGTAGCTGTTTATACTAGAGCTTTCTATAGCACCCATTTATACAGTTCCTAAGTTGTGTAAACATGCTCTGAAAATATAAGCTTCTTCCTATATCAGTTATTCCTTTCAGTTTTAAGTTCTTGCCAGCCTCTACTTTGCTGCATAGCTAATAAGGAGGTGGTATTCATATAAATCAATCATCCCCCACTCCAGCGCTCCAGACTGATCTCTTTTGAATTACAAAACACTAAATTTTGGTCACGTTTTATGTCAGAAGAATAATTCTGTCATTAGGCTGGACTCATGCCTATAAAAAGGGGGCCAAGGCATGGCTGAAGGAAAGAGGACTTGCTTGGAATCAGATTTAAATGGTTTCAGTCCTTCACCCCACCAGGCCATGCTGGTGCCCTTCACTCCTGACCCACAGCCCCCTGCTCCCCGCAGCCCTGATGGATGGTTTCCTCAGCTGCCCCCATCCTGACCGGGCCAGACCGTGGCATCTCCAACTGGTGCGGAAGAGTGAGTCTGGCCCCAGTGTGAGCAGGAAGGAAGAGGGGATGCCTGTGGCACCCCTGCCCTGGGCTGGGACTCCAGCATCATGCCAGGTGACCTGGCCATTCTCCCCCTCCCCAGCAGCATCTCACAGATAGCCCCAACCTGCGATCAAAGGCACTGGCCCCGGTGCTGACAGCCTGGCCACAGAGCTCCCCATGGCCCTCGAAGAGCCCTTCCACCCCCTTCCCCTGCTGGAGGGGCAGGTGCCTGCCCCACACCCTTCTGGCCCTGCCACAGCCCCTGCACCCAGACAGATTCCCCCAGTGCTCACAGGCACCAGCCCCCCTCACATACACATCCTCTCTACAAACCCCTGCCACCCCCCACAATTCCCTGGACTATCCCCAAGCCCCACTCCGCATAGACTTGCCTGCATCTAGCTGCTGCGGCTGCTTTCACCACCATGCTTGGCTGCATGCCGGCCACATGTATGTGCGTTTGCATACGCATGTGGTGTCTCCTGCTTCCAGTTACCATCCCTGCACTCCTGGCACCGGAGCAGAGCAAACTCCCAGACGTTAGTTCAGATTTCAAAAAACTGCCTGGATGGAGACTGGAGGGTCCAAAATGAGGACATGTCTGGGAAAACTAGTATGATAATGCTAGTAAAATGTAGTCATTCTTTATGGTTAAGATATTCCTAGAGAGGGTGGATGTCCTGGGCTTTAGTCTTTGTTGGCCAGTTTATTTCTGTTTTGTAGCCAGCCACTGTGTAGTTCTGGGATCTGGAGCCAAATCCACAATTTTCCTTTCCCAAAGGAGTGGCCTGACCTGATAGGCTGGTAGTGGCCTAGTGGCTTTCTACCAGCACTACATTTTTTGTATTTATGCTCTCTCCCAGGGAGTGAGAGATGCTGCTTCAAATCCCCCCGTTTACCATTGCCGCACTTCCGCCTCTGTGCTCCCACAGCGCTGCTGTGCCCCCCTAGCTGTCAGGGACACACGTCGTTCATGGGTTATAGGGTGAGAGAGGGAGCTAGAATCTTGCTGTCAAACTGCTAGTTATGTGTCCTAACAAATAAGTTATTGGGCAAACAGAAAGGGAGAGGATTTAGAAACACATTTACAAGCAATCTTCAAAAATGCATATAGTTATTGTGCGTCGAAAATGAACAGAGATGCGTAATGGATCAGTTTAGTAGATACCTAAACTCTTGGGAGAAATAGAAGTGTGGAAACATCTCTATGCTTTAACAGTTCCCACTGGCTAATTATAAGGATCTCCTGGCTTTCTGAGTCACCCTTAGGTGGTGCTTTAACATTGCCTATTCTCTGTGTGGGACACCTGAGCACCTGAAATCTCTCCATTGACTTATACTGATCCCAGATTGCTGAACAGGTTGTTTTGAAACTTACTTTTGGGACAGATGCCCCAAGGTCAGGAAGGACAATGCCCAAGTCAGGTCAACTACTGAGCCAATTTGATTCTGGCCATTGATGACTTCCTCTCAAATGCAGTTTTAGACTCAAGACACCCCTCCGTAGCTTTTGAGTGCCATCCAATTTCAAAAACTATTTATTTTTCTGCGCTTACCTCTCTGCAGGAGACCAGGAAGTCAGGCCAGAGGAGCAGCTGGCCAGGGAAAGTCTGACCCTGCCCCTATCTGCTTGTCCTTCAGAAGATCTCAGCACCCCAAGGTGCCAGGCACCCTGGTTGAGAATTACTGTTCTAAGGCATCCAAAGCATGGCCTGGATGCATCAGTATTGAGCTTGGTCAGAAATGACTGGCCTGTTTGTGCTGCAAGTGCCTAAGTTATAAAGGAAGAAAGAAACCTTTTAAAAATAGCATTGTGGGTGCTACTCAAGTCTTCCAGTTCCTGGTATAAACCTAGTTCAGAAAGCAGTCGAGCATATGCTTTAAATTAAAATAAGCATGCATTAAAGAGCTTTGCTGATTCAAAACTTCCAAATTAACCTTAAAACTTCCTGGCCTCTAGAAGTTGAATTCAGGGACATACTGTATATGCATAGTGTTTTGTTGAGGTCTTCAAACGGTGTCCCATTCAAAACGAACTGACAGTAAGCCAAGGAAAAAAATTAAAAGGCTCCATGTGGCCTGAGGAAGAGCAGAAAAATCAAAAAAAAATCTGTCTTCCATGAAAGACGAAGGTACCACCCAGAGCCCCACTCAGAGCCATGTCCAACTACATGTTTCTCCCGCACAAAAAGGAGCATTCAAAAATGTACTATATTACATTTTAAGGGAGCTGTTTTGGGCTCTTCCTGTCCCTGCTATACAGTTGTCTCTGATTAGCCCTACATGAGGCAACCTTGTTAGTGAAAGCCACTCCAGTATCAGGGACAGTCACAAACTGTATTTGCACACGTTTCTTTTCTCTTTTCCCTCAGATAGTTTAATTTGTCCATACTGGAGGAGGCCAGTCTACATAAGGCTAGAATCATGTACTGATGGTGGAATGTTGGACTGTTCTAAACTAGCATAGATGGGTGAGGGCCTTACTATTATATACAAAGGATCCAAGGATTGTCATGGTACATGAAAATAGAAATCATTTTTGGGGATTTGGCAGAGAGGGGAAGATGAAAAGCTCCCCATCTGTGACCTGCATACATGTTTTTTGATTAGGTTTCTCTGCAACCTTTTCTTTTTCAACTCTGCAAAATACTTGAGGAATTGAAGTTAGATGTACTTTTATAGCAGCTTTATTTTTCAACCTCTCCTTATTAGTAGCACCCTCTTGAACTCACAGCAGAGGTGGGCTGTGCGGTGCCTCTTTTAGTCTTGCAGGTTCCTTTCTGACTCCCCCACCCCACCGATTGGCAGAGGGGCCCCGCCATTTGCTTTTGGTCAGTAGGGAGGCGAAAACCACGGTTTAAAATATGGCACCATTTTTGCCTCCTGGACAGTCAGCAACAAGCAGCAAGGCTACCAGGACCCCTCAGCCGAACAGCAATGAGAGAACCTGCAAGATTTATGGAGCCATTGCGCAGCCCACTTCTGCCGTGAATTCAGTAGGATCCTACTTATTAGAAACTGGCATAGAACATTACAATATACCTTTTGTACTGCTTAATAAGTTATAATTGCAGAGGAATTGATAGTATGGGAAGAAACTGAGTGTAGTTGATGACACTTTTTTTGGTTATTTATATAGGTATTTGCCTGGCACCTTAACATCAAAATAAAAGACAACAATTACTGTCACTAAAAGACTGATCCTGAAAAATTGGTATGGGACTCTTCCTATGCATACATTTAACCAGAAGTCTATTTGTAGAACCAGGACTTCTGAAAATTAGGTTTTTTATTTTATACACTTGAATATGGATTTTTATGCTTAACTTCAGAACTCAAACCTGAAAAGCTTATGCTTAAGTGTGGGGCTTCCCCCAATAAATGAGTCCAGGGAACTGTGCATGAGCCCTGCACAACAGAGACAGGCTGGCCTGGCGTCGCTCTTTGCCACCATACGCAGCTCCCAGAACTGGCTGGCGGTTCACGCCACCAGACAGCTGCACCTGCACGGGCCACAAGCACTCCAAGGGCCTGGCACCTGCTGCTGCTGCCACCAGCAGGGACTGTGTGCCATGGAGGGGGCAGTTGGGGGGCTCCCCATACCCATCCATCCTACCTCAGACCCCACACCCTGCCCACCCAAGCGCTGTGCTCTCACCATCCCACTGGGTGCAGGCTCCACACTCCCATCAGCCCCAGCCCCATGCTCTGCGCTCCCACCCAGCTGCAGCTTCCCTTCCTGTTACCCAGATCCAGCACTGCAGCAGGAACACAAGGTAGAGCTGCTGGGGCCAGGAAAGCCAAGCAGATCCCCCAGCGGTTGTAGCAGTGGCAGCAGTGGCCCCACCTGGAAGCTGTGCATGCTGGCTGGGGCCCTCCCACTCACGAGGGTGGGAGTGAAGCATATGGGTTGGGTGGGGTACAATTAATTGGTGGGCACCCATGGGCCAGATGAAATCACTTGGTGGGCAAGATCTGGCCTGTGGGCTATATTTTGCCCACCCCTGTCCTAGACTATAACTGTTGGACCATCCTTCTTCTATGCTGGAAGGGTGTAGTATGAGATACACTGTAATCTTCCATTTTCTTTCCAATACCTAAATTAAAATTCTACCTACAAATTTATATATGAAGATTCCAGTGAAAATAACAATCCAATGTTCTTATTTTATGTTGGTGGAAACTCAGAGTCACATCATTTGGAATTGCAGCCTTTTGATGCCAGGGCAATATTGTTCAGTAAGAGTGAGTGAGAAGTAAGGATGTGAAATAAGAATTTGGCCCTGAGATTGTTAGTGACTGTTGAGCAGTTACATCTGTCAGAGATAAAGCATGGAAGGTAGGGTGAAATAAAGGAGTAAAATATGGCTATGACTGTAAATTAACCTGAATTTATAATTTTATGGTGTCACATGTATCACATTTAGGGCTCAGTTGTACCTTCACCTGTAGATCACATCTTGCGGAGTGAAGGAATGAATTGTCTCCAGGCCAGCATCTTTTCTGTGCCTCAAACATTACAAAAGATGTCCCATGGAGTTGGCAATCTAAATGGGGAGCTGATGTTAAAAGTTCAGTGGATCATCGAAGAGTGGGTAAAGCAGGCAGTAGAAAACCCCTTCTATAAGGAAGCAATACAGGCTACAAAATTTTGGCTGTATCACTCCAATAGAACCACACTTCCAAGGCTGTGGGAAAAACTGGAGGTATAAGGTCAACAGAGGTATGGATTTCTGCCAGTTTCCCCAATGGGATCTATGCAGGTCCCTGAAGCCCCACAGAGTTTGAGGTGTAGTCCTCTAATCTATTCCATAATAAATCTTTTTGAGGAAGGCCTTGAGGAAGGCTCCCAGAAATGTCCTTTCCACGTAAACCCCTTTATGGGTTTTCCTGAAAAGGGGGTGATCACGACCTTAATAAGATTCAGATGACTTTGAAAAGAAGTCACTGTTGAAGTATACTTGTATTCAACAAAATCAATAATGCTGCATTTAGGCGATGATTTCCATAGCAACTGACTTTCATAACACAAATCCAGAATTATATGGTATAACAATTGGAGAATCAAGCGGAAGAAGATGGAGTAGGATGAAGCACAATCCTTCACAGAATATTCCCTTAGGCTATTGAGTATAATATCCCAAAGTGAACCAGTGGCTAAAAGTCATAATGGAATCTCTTGTTTGGTTATTAACTCTTTTTGAGAGTTAATAAGGGCTATTAATAATATTACTTATTCATTGTGATACATGTCTCGGCAGACTAGAGGCATGTTTCATAAACATAAGGAGTATGCTGACTAACTCTGAACTGGATAGGTCTTACATCATAAATAACATCACTGGTTTCAGTGAGATCGCTCACATCAAAAATTAAGCATATGCATATATGTCTTTGCAGTATCAGAACCTAAATTAAATGGACAACAATATAAGAGTCCCATACAGCAAAGTCGAGGAAGAGAATGAAAAACAGGAAGAACAACACAAAAGCAAGATTGCAAATGGGAGTGTATTATTGACAAAAATTCTAACTTTCTGTATTGTTTCATTAATTCTTTAATTTAATTTTGTTTGCAAAATGATCATACACATGAAAGGTACCAAATAGTGCCTGAGTTGCAATTTCATTATCAAGTTTGCAAATAGGATTCTTCATCTTGTAACAGAGCACCGTAAGGTGAGTGAATTAATTTAAAATTCAATATAATCTGAACACACCAGCTTTATAGGAAAAAGAAGCTAAGGGTATGTCTCTCTTTGTTTTACATACTTTCTTGTAATGTGTAACTTTTAAACGTGCCACTGGGGGGCTCACTGAGTTCATATTAAACAATGAAAAGGTCTTTAGAAGCCAGTGCTCCTAGTTTTTGCCACAGGTTATATCAAGTGATATAACTGGAGAATAATAGAGTTTTTGCAGATAATTTCTGTGCATGTTGTCCTTTGATATTACGGGCATGGGCAGAGAGGATATATATTTTCAATTCAAAGAATATCATTATGTTATTAATACCAGTGTTATATGTAGTAACATTTCCAAGGGTTTGGATGTTAGGAGGATCTAAATGTCACAGAAATAACAGTAAGGACTACATTGCCTGTTTCTTGCAGAGAATGTGACAGATTTCCTAATCCCCTCAGATGGCAGTGGTTTGCCATCCATGGAAAGTCACCTCAAATTTAGCAGATTTGCCCTCTCCTAACTCTGACTGAGATGCTAATATCAGCTTGTGCTCAATAACAAGTCAGGCCTTAGAAACTGGGCCATTGCTGAAAATATGAATTCTGTCTGCACGGAGCCCTTTCACAGGATTGAGGAGAAACACATTATATCTCACTATAAAAGTTTTTCCTGGCAGTTTTTACATATTTAACTACTTCTGCTTCAGTTAAAGGGATTTTTTGTTTTTGAAAGTAGTGAGAAGAATTGCAACTTCACTGAATCTGATTTAGTTTCATCCTGTTATTGCATGCTTAATTCATTCGTAACAGCTTGTGTTCTTGCTGTTTAAGCCTTTCTGGTATTTGTAGACTATCATTATGTCTCCAGTTTAATAAACTGAGCCAAAGCAATCATATTTCCTTTTTTTAATCTATGCCCCTAGTTATTTTTATTCTTCTGTAATTTCCCTCCATCTTATCTTTTTCTGGTAATAGTGTGTCCTGAACTAAATGTGGATTTCCAGATATGGTTATATGAGGGCTGTGTAGAAAGGTGCCATTTTTTATGCTATTGTGCTTGTATAATACCACAAAAAATCTTTTTGCTGTCCTATATCTTCATCTAATTTGCAGTCCTCTGTCACTCTATGGTTATTTTCAGCATTGCTCATTTCTAGGTGTCTTTATCATGAGGAGCACGTTTGAATTCTCTTTGCTAGGATATTGGGATTCTTTCCCATGATATTGTGTCTTGTATTTTTCAGGTTAAATCTCCCATTTTCCCTGCACAAATTTCTTAGCTTTCTAAATCCCTTGTGGTTCCTTGCCTTGTTTTAGATGCTAAAGCTGTCTGTCATCTGTTATAAGAGAAATACGGAACCTTGACTTTATATCTTGGAAGGTAAAACTCATTTTGTTCACTTTTAAAATGCATGTGTTTTAAACCCCCAGCAGTTCACTCACATCTTCATAACAACCAGTCTCCTAGAAGGCAGTGCAGAGTGGCACCTTAAGGACTAACTCAGGGGTATCAAACTTATCACATGTACAGGGCTCTTTGTGGGCCTGATCTGGTGCAGGGCAGTGGCAGCAGCTGTGGTGGAAGAGACAGTGGCTGTAGCAGCAGGGATCTCATCCACTGAGGCTCAGAGGCTCTGAATTCTGTGGCAGGCCACTGCTCTCCCACAGCCTCCCCTCCAAATGCCGTAGCCTGATTGGTCAGATGGAGTAGCTCCATGGGTCAGATGTTTGACACTCCTGGACTAATTCATAGAGGCATAAGATTTTATAAGCAACAGCTTGCTTTGGTGGATGCACAGCTCTGAGCAAGCTGTTGCTTATGAAAGTCTATACCTCTCTAGGTTAGTCTGTAAGGTGCCACTATGTTTTGCCTTCACCTGACTTCAGAATAATGTGGCTAATTACCTCTCAGTCTAATCACCTCATCTCCTCAGTGGTGATGAGTTGGGGGTGCACGAGGGTACATGTGCACCCCCTGAGAGCACTAGTGCACCCCCAGACAGCAGCTTTCCCAGGCAGGTGGGGCAGGCGAGAGCACTGGTGCCACCCCTGAGAGTGCCAGCCAGGAAGTGTGCCAGGAGAAGCGGTCCCCCCATAGCCAATCCTGCTGACCTGGAAGTGCCAGCAGTGTGCTGCTGCCAGTTGAGGGTTGGTGGGATTTGCCACAGGGAGCCCCCCCCCCCGGTCTGTGGAATTGGCTGCAAACTGCCTGCAAACGGGGCCCCACTCCCCCAGCCTGCGGGATCGGCCACAGGGGGATGCCCCCCCAGCCTCTAACTGTCCGGTGGGGAGGCAAGTGCCCCCCCTAACTCAGGAGGCACCAGTCACCCATGCATCATATAGTCACAAATTCACCCAAAGCTTACCTAGGGCTTCAACCTTCTCTTATCTACTCATTTTGAATACAGTTTACCTCTAATCACTCATTCTAGAACGTCTCCATCAGGTGTAAATCTGCATAAGTCTATGGAAGTAAGTGGTGCTATGTGGATTCATACTAACTGAGCGTGTCTACACAAGATATTTACTACAGAGTTGACTAGTTAGCTCTGCAGTAAATGTCTTGCATCTATATCTGCAGGGCTATTAGTCAGGAGTAAACTAATTGACTGCAGCAGGATAGTACTTGTAAATACATGCACTATCTTGCTGCAGATTGTTTCACTTTGCAGCAGTGTACATGTCGATACTGATGCAGCTGGCTGGAGCACAGGAGTGTTTCAGAGCGGGGGCTGCCTGCTGGCTAGCCACACACTGAAGCATCCTTGTGCCCTAGCCAACCCCTCCACAGCACATTGAGCCAGGTCAGAGCACCCTTGGGCTAGAAGGCTGACCCCTTGGACCTCTTGCCAGGCAGAGCTGGTCTGACCTGACTCAAAGTGTTACATTCCTATGTGCACATGTAAATGTGGCACCTGGGAAGCAATACATTCCACTGCAATAAATGCCAGAGTTTATGGCATTGACTTAAGTGCACATGTAGACTGTCCCACTGAGGATCTGTTCCAGTATCATGGGGGCCAATTATTTCCCAAAAAGCAGTGGGAGGGAAGTAGGCACAGCTACTATATGCCCTGTTCTCTGGCAAGTCTGGGTCAGGAATCAAGTTTGAGTTCTTTCTTACTGGAAATTGTTTCTGAAAAGATGAATCAAAGGATATTGCTTTTGAAATGTCACTAATTTTTTTTAATGATTTTTAATTCCTAATGCTAGTTGGTTGACACATTTCTTGATGCAATTGTCTTGATATGTTGCCACTAATTGGTGTTCAGGGGTATTATTAGATTATTAGCATTCTCTGTATTTATATAGGGAGAACTTATAACCAACTGTGTATAGACTCTACTACTTTTTTCTTTTTTTTCTATCTTAAGGAAACTGTTAATGTATAAAAATAATAAAATATTAAAGAGGAAATGTTAGTGTTCAAATAAAATCAGATAAGGATAGAGAAGAATAGTAATATTTTAAATCCCTATAGTAGAATGAATTCTATCAACTTTACAATACAGAGCAGTGTCTCTCTCTCTTTGTCTGGGACATATAGGAGAGTACTTGTTCTAAGGAGACATCTGGTTGAAGTTGTACTTGTTGGCAGTCATCTAGTGAAGAACATCAGGATGTATATTAAACCTCTGTGTGAATAAAATAGGGAAATGCATACTTCAGAAACCATAGGAAACTGTTCAGTTTGCTTGATAGGTATTAAAACTTAATGCTTTTGTCTTGTTTTTAGCAACACATCAGTAGAGTTGTCATGGATACTGAGTTGGGCCCTGGTTTTGTCAACTTGCAGATGTGTTGAAAAATATGTTTTTCTTGCTCCATTGCTAGTATCACCCTAAGCCTATGGGCTTGAGCCAAAGTCGACTGAAGTAAATAGCTTTAGTTCAAGTTGTATGTGAGCAACCCAGTGATTGTAAAGTTGTTATTGTATAGTAATTCCTAGAGATGTTCTTAGTTTTACCTTATTGTCTTCCACATTTTGAAAACTGGTATTTGTTATGTAATTTACTTTTTTTTTTTTGTTATGAGGGTTTATAAAGGATGGGGCATTCTGTAACACTGAAACATCCCAAACTTAAGTTTATGTCTGGTTAACTCCCTGCAATTTACCCCTTCCCCTGTTCTCCCATTCATCCTATGGTGAACTGTGGTCATTAAAGAAAGTAGGTCATCCTGAAATTTCAACAGCAAAGGCTGCGAAAGTAGAGGGAGACAAAGTATGTCAGGATTAACCAGCACTTTTATGACTTGAGGTTTTTTCCCCTTCTGCTTTTCTGAAAATGTACCTTATGTTATAGCTCTTATCCAGCCATAGGACTACATTTCCTTAGGGCTACCTTTGGGAAAATAAAGACATCTATTATTCCTGTGAGTAGTCTTTGTATCAGAAGTGGAATACAAAGAATAAGACATAGAATAAGAGCAGGCTCAACAAGTGTTGTTGTAAACAGCTGAAGGATATGCAGTCTGGCTTTCTGATCTTTTCAGAGCTGAAATGTGTAGCAGCATACTGATATTTATAAGATTTGATAACCGTGTACTTAAAGTATAAATCTATCCATATATAGGAAGTATGATACGTACTTTTGGTATCAGCTTAGTGAATATTCATGTATATATGTTAATTTTCTTTGTTTTAGACTACTAAATCAGTGAGACTTCATTGCCCACATCTTATGAATCTTGCCTCCTTATCTTTCCCTGGCAGCATTATTTCAACTTTCAGCAATAGCCAATGACTTTAACAGTAAAGAAAATATTAGGAGAGATTGTTGAAAACATTGGCTTGATTCTCTCTGAAGATACTAGCATGACTTAAATTTTGTTTGTACGTTTTCTGGAATTTTAGACTCAGTGGGTTATCATCATTGTGTATTACCCAATACCCATTTGATGGTGGGGAGCAGGAATTTGCACTGTTTTTGCATGTTAATAAGATATCTGGTTTGGTTACAATTGAATTGTAGTATTATTGAGAATTTTATTTATTTTTTTCACTAAAGTACAACATCACTATTTGGTCTCACGGCTTAAAAAAGGATTTTGTTCTTATCAAGCGTAGGGTCTAGATAACATTTAATTTTAATGTCAGTTCTTAGAGCTGTCTTTGGAAACATCTGTCAGTAAATATTATCATCCCAACAGGTTTGCAGGTGTAAAGTGGCAAGAAATGTAAATCTTAAACTGCTGTGTTTAAAAAATGTTGGAGAAAAGATGGCTCCTCTTGAGAAGCACAAGTTGGGCATTAAACTGCTGAATCAGTCTTGGGGGACATCAACAACAGAAGCTGAGGTTCTTGAAATATTTTAGGGTGTCATGTTAACAATTTAGTACCTCACAAGTAAATTTTTTTTAATCCCAATATTACAAAAATAATTTTTAAACCAAATATTTGGTAATCATTTCCTCCTCTACTGAATTGTTTCATGATCTGTGTTAGGAATATCAGTAATTGTTATGTGAGAAGTAAGGATTTGTTTTTTCCCCCCATAATAACTGTTACGGGAGAAAGACTGAGCCTTGAATTCAGGTTTGGGCAGATAAAAAGCATTTTATTTCACATTTGAAAGCTTTTCTATCATTTTTTATCATCTATTGCTTTTATATGCTTTTCTATCATTTCACATATGTATTAAGGACAAAAATAAATAAACAAGCAAGCAATATGCCACAATCCTATTGAAATCAGAAATCCACCCCTTTCCCTGAAAAAAGACTGGGAATATACATGCTATTCTATGGGAAACACCTGTAGGTTTGCCAGTGAAAAGCAAATTATGTTTCTTCAAAGGATAACCTATTTAGAATCATATTTTATCATATTAATAAACCCCTGAGATTTACTACACAATGTTTCAAGAGACAAATCCAAAGCCCAACATCCAGCGTGACTAGCTGGACCTGCCTCTAATGGTTCCAAGTGTCTACACACTTTTTCCCTTTTATCTGAGTGGGAGGATAGAAGAACATAAATAATAACTGATTATCTGAGCCCATTTAGCCTTATGTGCCCTGCTTTCTCTGCTATCGCTCTTACTATTCCATTGTCATATTGCCAAGGGACTTTCTGAAAAACGGGATTGGATTTAACTTTGAATGGCATTAGTAGCTGAAAACTGGTCAATGGGCAATGAGTTGTAAAGCCTAGATACCAATATTGGCTATTTAAGCCATTACCAGATATTGAGCTTTACTTTAAACGGTAGGAATTAATACATTTGTAAATACAAACCTGCATATTATTATTAAAACTGTTTTTCACTATATATGTATAATAACTTTTAATGTAAAAAAATCCTTGTGCTTTTCCTAAAATAATCTTTCTTGAGTGTGTTCTCTTATAGTATTTGTGCATTACTGTATGCCTTCATTATGCCTGGGGAAAACTCTCTCTTCGGTATGTGTTATGGCATAGCAAGCGTTACCATGGTACCTCTTAATTTTTTCAATCAGCAGATGGAGCCACATGGAAAAAAAGGTTTTGTTGGTGCAGAAATTTGGAACAGAATAATACTAAAATAAAGTTGTTACAAAAAAAATCATGCTTCATATGACTGATGATAAATTAAAGAAAACAATCCAGTAATGTATCATCTGGTAGTTAAACGTTCCTTCATTTATCTGATATTACATCATCAAAGACACTAAATCAAAATTAGTAACAGAGGAAACAAGAATCTTCGTTTTAACCCTAAACAATCCCCCCACTTTCTCCCCCCCAAAAAGACTGGGAATATAAAAAACCCTTAAATATTCTGATCTTTCTCTTTTCCAAAAAATGAGGTTTAAGTGTACTGCACGCTTGAGTTTAGAAATGAGGTAGAGCTTTTTATCTTTGTGTCAGTGGTCCAGCTAGCTTTGTAAGTCTCTGCAAGCTTTTTGTTACAGCTATCTGCAAACTATCTGTTTTCCATGCCCCTTTCACAAAAGCAATATCTACCACTATTTCTGCTAATTGTTGTTGACAGTGTCAGCAGAGAGGTCAAGAATAAGAATGTGGCCTTGAAGAATGAATTACTGTTTATGGAAACAGAATTTATATCTCACATGCTATATTGGGGTTTCAACAAGTTTTTTGGGTGGCCTTTTTGTTTTGGGCCTTTTCCCCTTAATTCAACCTATCCAAATGTTTGGATTTTTATAACTAAACAAAATGTTTGTTCAATACATGCTGTATAGATTGTTTTGTATACCACTATTATGTTTATCATATAGTGAGCATGTATTTCATTCCAACAGTTATTCAGTCAGGGCTTTCCAATATTAAAATAATATTGTAAATTTTGAGTCTTTTCTAGCCAGCACCACCCTGCCCTCCCCTCTGCCCCTGCAACTTAAAGAACAAAAGGGAAAATTTGGAGAGAGAAAGGTGCATGTGACTTTCTCTACCTTTACCTCTTTAGGGGTAAAGAGACAGAAAGCAGCCATTCTTTGATCTATTCTATGGCTCCAATGGAAACTTTTCTTACCAGGTGGCACAGATCAAAGGAAATGGCCAGAATAGAAAGCACTTGTGTTTTGTGTCCTCAAAAATGACGGTACCAAAGTATTCTAGGAATTTTATTTTGAAAAAATCTTATTTTAAAAATCGTAAGATTTGGTTTGGTTTCCATGGGAGAAGTGTTGGAATCTGTTTGGATTATAAATGAAACTGTCAAACACAAATGGGATTTTCAGCATGTGTAGAACATGCCCACATTTTGGTTTAGTTTAGTTTCACAATCAATGGGCACATCTACACATGCTATTAATGTGAAGCCATAAACCCCAGTTTATTGCTTCTGGTTGCACCATTTGAGTGCAGTATGTTGAGCTGGGTCAGAGCTGTCCTGCCTGGCAATGGGTCTGGGGAGGGGGGTTATCCTGGAAGCCAGGGGTTGCTGTATCCGGCTGACGATGCTGCATAGGGGCTGGCTGGTACATCAGAGCGCTTCAGTGTGGGGCTATCCAGCACCTTCATGCCCCAGCCAACCAGGGCAGCATCTATACATGCATTTACAAGTACAATCCCACCACGGAGTAATTTTGTTTACTCCAGCTTAATAGGGGCGCATGTGTAGACACCAAGACATTTACTCCACAGTAAACGTCTCATGTAGATGCGCCCAATGAAACACTAATATCATCCTGAGTAAGGTAGCCCTCCTAAAAAGTAGCTGTTGAATATTCTGTGGTTAGAAATCTTCCCCCAGGAGATGAATCCATGGCTCTTCCCCTTAACCATTGTATATGATAAAGAGATTGCCAGAGAAGTGATTTTCTGATATTGTCTCCTCAGAGCCTCCCAGCATGGGGAAAACTCAAGGGCTAAGTATTCCTTTGTCCAATCCTACCTGGAGCTACATGTAAAGGTATTGCTATGTGGGAAAGAAATTGGCTATATTTTCCTGTAACATAGGCAATTGTGGGGGCAAGCAATACACTCCCCAGTTCCCTGACTCATCCAATTCTCCACCCTCCAGTTAACATTTGGAGAATACTGCTTATGCTGCATATGTCCCTAGCTGTCCTAGTCACCTGGTGCTTCTCTTTTTCCTAGACATACAATTTAATTAGATTATTGCTACCTTGTTGGCAAGACTATATCACTCAAGGGAAAGGTTCAAGATCTGTGAAATTGAATGAGTTGCCTGTACTTCCTGGCTCCTCATGAACTTCTGTTGCACTGTTTTGACTATCCTCACTGAGCTGCTTGCACATGAGATTTATTAACTCTTATTTAGACTGTAAGTTTATTGGCTGGAATCAGATGTTGCCTTTGTGTAGGGTGACCAGATGATCCGGTTTGGCTGGGATACTCCTGGATTCTGCAGCTTGTTCCCAGCCAGTTGGTCAAAAGTCCTGGGCTGGAGTCCAGCAAGGAAGTGGAGCGGCATGGTGCACCAGGCAGGTGGCCAGGCAGGCACCGTTGCTTAGGAGCAAGGTTGGCAGACTGGAGCAGATGCCACCCTGCCCACATTTGGCATGGCTTAAGACTTTTGACCAACTGACTGGGACCGGGCTACAGAATCTGGGATTGTCCTAGCCGAACCAGAATGTATGGTCACCCTACCTTTGTGCCACCATAACATTTTTTTATGGTGGCACAAAACCCAAGCAAACGGAAGTCTTAGCTTTTTGTCGTGTCACAAATGCCCAAATTTGTGAGCACAATGATTCCTACTCATAGAATGTGCTGCCTTTTTGTGTCTGATATCTGTTCACTTATGGCAGGAAAGCATGGGTGGCCCAGGGCTGCCTGTACTCTCCAGCTCCCCAGGGCACCAGGAGCCCAATTCTGTGCACCTCGGATATCCCTCTGCAGGGGATTGCCACAGCACACATATCAAGCTGCTTCACCCTGAGTCACGGCATGGCACCAGTGGCCTTTGTCCCTCAGGATCGAGCCAATGATGTCTTTATAGGCCAATGAAGCAGATTAGCTATGTAAAGACACATCCTGGCACAGCTGATCCCACTCCAAATATAATATAAGTTTATATCCATTGAGAGGGGGACCAGGTTTGTCTTTTGTGTTTATAAAGTGACTAGTACAACAGAGTCTTGGTTCATGGAGCTTCTACAGATTACTTCAGTCCAAATATTAAAGCATACAATATTTTCTTGCATGTAGCATACAGTCAGACCACAGCTTTGAACCTCGGGTCTTGGTCTGACCACTCAACTCAGCCTGCCACTCTATGCCTGATTACCCAGCATGCTGAAGGCTGGCCTCAAGCCTCTAGCAGGACCTAACCCTCTGTCCACTGCCTGTTACTGGGATGGCTAACAGGAGTCAGCTTCTGTTCCCATATATAAATCCCTGAACTGGAAAAAAAAGTTTCTGGGCAACAGGGCTTTATCCACAGGAAGAGAGGGGATGCAGTTACACCTCCTGTTGGCTTGATCTTCCAGCTTCCAGACTCAGCTCATTGGTAACCTCACTCTGCCTACTTCTTTAGTGCTCTTGATTCAGTGTGCTTTTGAACTTCACTCTTTGATTGACCTCCTGGCTCTGCCTCAACTTGTCCATGGATTCTGCTAGACTATTCTTGACCCTAGTCAACACTTTGATCACTGAGTGGCCTCAGACTTGGCTGCCCATGTCCCAGCCTGGCAATTTGCCTGGACCAACCCATCCAGTGCACAAGGTGCAATTTGAAACCCAGTCCCCTGCTCAAACCTGCCCACTTTGGATGCCACAACTCAGGGAGACATGAAGGCTGGGCAAGACTGGCTGAATCCACTCTCCTCTGCCTGATAGGTCCTGAAAACCTGGGCACAGCAGTTGATGACTGAACACCAATCCCTCCAGTCCCAGATGGTGTAACACCAAGAGACTAGCCAGCCATTGCTGGTATGAAGCACAGCAGCTACAGGAAGAGATCATTGCAATTCAGGCCTTGTGCGCCTACCTTACAACCTGAAAGTTATGATGGGGACTGGCAGTTATTTAGGGGTCTTTTACCCAATACTGCCTCTCATTTCTAGCGCAACCTGGAACCTCCTCCCAGGATCAGGCAAAGGTGATCCTTATTGTAAGCATCATGTAGGGGAATGCCCTGAGTTGGGCCTCCTTGCTGGTGGAGTACGACAGCCCTGTTCTCCAGGACTGTCAACAATACTGAGCATGCCTCAAACAGGAAAAGCCCATTTTTTGCAAACTATGGGCATGTCCAGACAAGTGCAGTCATGCCATATGTGACTCTGCAAACGTATGAAATGACATTTGCAGCACCACATACCGCACAGTCCGGAGTTCTCCACACTGCAAAGGCATGCTGCCCAAGTGTGTGCTGCTCCATTTTTTTCCTGTGGTCAAAAAAAAAGGTGGAAAAAAAATGGAACGGCACATACTCAGGCAGCATGCATTGCTAAAAAGCAGGGCCGGACCGCTTGGAGCTATGCTGTGGCTGCTGGCCAGGCTCCGCCCAGCAAGATCTCTGTGGCTGCAGCAGTAGGAGGCCCCCAGGACCACAGGTAAGCCTACTGGGACCCCTACTGGGGTCACCAAATCAACTTGCTAGCCTTTGAATTACAACTCCCCTGGACACTGAAGATCTGCTTGGTATTCTACATGTCACTAACCAAACCTCCTGTAGAGAATTATTTTCCAACCTGCACCACTCCCTGTAACAATCCATTGAGAGTTTAGATTTAAAGTGGAGATGAGGGAAGTTACATTACTTAATAAATTGTTAGAGATATGGGCCTGAAGACTACATGGGAACCAGAAGAAAACATCCACACTGCAACTTACTAAAAAAATTCCTCAAGAACCACCCAGAGAAACCAGGGCTTGTATCCCGCAGGGGTCACGCTTAAAGAAGAAGGGGTGATAGCAGGCAAAAGCCTCAAACCTGAAGCCTTGGTCTGGCCAGCATGGCCACTCAACATGGCCTACTGCTCTATAGCTAGTTCTCCAGAGCGGTCAAGGCTGGCCTGAAGCTTCCAGCAGAGCCTAACTCTGTCGCCTGCCAGTTATTTGAAGCTGAGGTCAGCTTCACTTCCCACTCTACCTGAAGCATGACTTCTCTGCTGCTCCCTCTGGGTGCATCTACACAAAATGTTAGCTGCCTAATTAGCTCTGCAGTAAAGTCTCAGCTTCTACACACACAGCCCTATTAGCCCACAGTAAACTAATTAACTCCGCTGTAGCTTAATACTGGTAAACACAAGTACTAAATGCAAGTACTATCCTACTGAGGCATTATTTAGTGCATCAGGTTTAGACACTGATGGGGCTGGCTGGAGCACGAGGGTACTTTAGTGTAGGGGCTGCCTTCCTGCTAGCCCCACGTTGAGGCACCCTTGTGTCCCAGCCAGCCCCTCTGCAGCACACTGAGCCAGGTTAAAGCAGCCCCAGGCTGGCAGGCTAACCCCCTGTGCCTCCTGCCAGCTGTGGCCACTCCAATCCAGTTTAGCGTGCTGTGGTCCCAGGCACATGTGTAAACCTGGCACCCGGGAGCAATAAACTCCAGCATGATATGCACCAAGTTTTATTGTGTCACATTAATTTTATGTGTAGACACACCCTCTGACTTGTTCCTAGACTCTGCTTCCAGCTCAATCACCTAGCTTCCCCTTTCAGTTCGCTCCTAAACACTGCGTTTAGCTTGACCTCCCAGGTTCCTGACTCAGCTCATTGGTAACTTCATTCTCTGTCTACTCCTCTCGTGCTCCTGACTTATTTTTGAATTTAACTCCTTGGATGACCTCCTGACTTCCTGACCCAGTTTATCTTTAGACTCAGCTTGCCTATGCTGACCCTGGTCACTACCTCAAGTCCCCAAATAGCCCCAAACCTGGCCACCCACATCCTGGTGTGACACTCCCAAGAATAATATATGAACCTTGTTTTTGAAAGATCTTTCCTTGTAGTAAGTACGCAGCAGCCGGGAACTGAATTTGCTCTTCATTCTGCTCCTTCTGAATTGTATGTACTTACTTTTGCTATTGTCTGTCAAAAGCTTAAGCAGCAGAAACTCCCGTTACTGTATTTACTTGCTTATAATGTGCATCCTGATTCTAGCAGCAGGTTTTTGGGCAAAAGGTGTGTATTTCCTATGAGAAAATACATAAATACCAGGACTATGGCTGGGGGGCCATCTGTGGCTGCCAGGATTAGGCTCTCTGCATTCCTATTTTTCTAAGGTTTCAGTGAATTTTAGTGCTTGTATGAGAGTTGTTGAACTGACAGCATGGGAAGTTTTTATTGTTCTCCTCTTTATCTCCAAAAAAGTGCAGAAGCATAACATCCAAACAGATTTCCCTCATTGGTCTGCCAAGGAGTGTGGTCACTTCTATAGGATTGAAGTTGAAAATATAGGGACTAATTCTGTACTTCATTGCAACTCATTGCAATCATTTATATCTGGGTAATATAAGGATGAGTGTAAAATTATAGTAAGTCAGAGTGGTAATATCTGAGACTTACTCTGTGTGGGTATAAATAGATATGCAACATATGATGTAGTGGAAAGCCATATCCTGTAGTCTCTGTTCAACCAGTCCTTCAGTGTTCTGTAGAAGCAGCCAACAAAGGCAGCAACTGTGATGGATTATAGAAAAAACAAGATCTTGTAGTTGCCTGAAGAAGGTGAAGAAAAAGAAGAATGGGTGTCCTTATAACTTTAACTGGATTTAAGAATAAGCTTTCTAAATAAAAAGTATTCAAAGAAGCCTTATACTGTCTGTGCACCAACATCACTGTACTTAATGGAAAGATTTCTGATTTAAAGCATTGTGGAAGAAGAAGCAGACAGATTTGCTCTTGATTTGCATCTTAGCTAAGTTAAAATGTTTTTTTCCTAGCCTAAACAAAAATAATACTGATTATGAGGATTTAGATAACAAACTGGTGCCTACCTGAAAGGTATTTTTAATTGAGTTTTATTTTATTATTGTTTTACTGCAGTGCCTTACAGCTTGTAAGATCACCTCAAACACAAACACAAAGGTCTTTCTGACAAGCGTATAATATAAGGCCTTCTACTTGCACCATATAGAGCACCATGAAAGCCTTTCTTTCTAGGTGAGTCATAGGAAATTCAATTTTTTTAGAATATACATTTTATTAAGTGGGAAATTCCAGTAACTTTGCTATCATGAGATAATTATTCCTAAAAATGTTAAAGTTCAGCTAGTTTTTGTTTCTTATAGCTGTTCAAGACTGTGTTTACAATCATCACTCTCACTGTTTTTTCCTTAATGTCTAATTATAAGTTCCCTAAGAAAACACATCATTATATTATACACATTGACTGGTTAGCCTCCAGTATTCATATTTTTAAACATTAAGTAGGTGGCTGAAATGGGTGCAAAATGTAATAAATTTAAGTTGGATATCCTTTGTTTTTGTTTTCCTATTAGCATTTTCAAAAACTGGCAATAAAAACTTGTATCTTGTAAAACAACTAAGTATAACTGACAATCATCTCTTCATCAGATTTTCCTTAAGCCCTCCCAGTAAATTCAGTAGATTAAAGCATAGCAAGGGATGGTTTTTATACTTTCCTGCCTCTCTTTAGTGGGTGACAGGGGAGGGTTGGAGACCCTCATGCCCAAAATAAAGAGCAGTGGACAAAGCTACTCAGGCACATATGGATACCCAAGTGGTAATTTAAAGAACTTCTCCTTGCTCTTGAGAAGAAAATAGTTTGATCCCCAGCTGTTAACTAAAGAAACAGTAAGAGGCAATAGAAAATACAACCTCCTCTTAAAGGTGTGAAAAATTGTTGAGACAGTGATTAAAAGGTCCCTGGGCTGCTTTCCCCAGAAACTACTAAAGATAAGAGTGTGTGGGGGGTGTGAAGAGTAAATAGCAAATTTAGCAGATCAGATGGGTTTTATATTTGGTATTCTAAATATTATCCATACATTTGAACTCTTAATAAGAAAATGGTCTGAGTTTGAATTGTGGACTAGGAGACAAGGCAACAAAAATACAATAGGAAGTGTACAGGAGAGGTTGCATCTGACAGCCAACCTCTTTCCTGTAGCGAAGCAGTAGCCATGCTAGTCTTCCTAGTTACAAGTGAGTCATTTCTGGGCTACTATGTGATTCCTAAGGGAAAACCCTCACCTAAGCATAATTATCTAAGGGAATACCTTACTGAATCACAAGACAGAGAAGGAGGAGAACAATGACAAAAACCTTTAATATAGGCCCGCCTCAGCTGGAAGCAGTTTAAACTCCAGGAAAGTGATATACTTACCAGACCATGGGTAAATTGGCACTGAGAGCATCATCTACACTGTCTGTTAAAGCTGGTCAATTGGGCAGCCATAAGTCTAAAATTCATGAGGCCTGAAGAAGAACAGGAAAAGACACCCTGATTTTGCAGCTCAGAAATAAGGGCACTTCTGTGATAGGGAATAATTGCTAAGTTTTTGCCCCTGTTCCCAGTATTGTTCATGCATTTTTTATTCAATAGCTATGTAACACAAAATACATAAGAGATCTCTAAGGTCACACCCTAGGGCTGGCTTTCTCCTAGGCCACTTGCTCTTCTTACTGTCCATGTATAAGGGGACCACACACCAGTGAGAACCTTATTAAGGCTACAGATCAAACAATAGTATGTGCCTGTTTCTGGACCCAAATCTGAACATGGTGACAGTATATGAGAAGAAAATGACTGCCCTTCTTACTGGGTTACAGTCTGAAATCATACGAAGAAATTCAATTTGAACAAGTACAACAACCTGCACTTGGAAGGGAAAAATACACAATACAAAATACAGCACTACAGAAAATGATGTGAAATTTATAGCAGATCACAAACTAAAAATGAGTCACCAATGGAATCTTACTGTTAAAAATGGGAATAGCAAATGGCAGGGGTGTCAAACTCACCTTGTGCCCTAGGCTGGATCCATATCCATGTGGGGCTCCATGTAGGCTGGATCTGGCATGGGGCAGTGCCAGCAGTGCCAGCAACTGTAGGAGCAGTAAGGCAAATGGCTGCAGGCCAGGAAGGCACTTGCCTTGGTGGAGGCATGCAAGCAGCAGTGGGTCTGGCAGCTGCAAGATGACTGAGGGTTATATTGTAAAGCCCTTACTTGTCCCCAGTGGCCATGTCCATCAGGGACTCAGGATCCCAGATGCTGCAAGTGACCACACCTGCCTCTAGCCATACTTCCAAATTGGTGAGTCAGGTGGAGTGGTACCGTAGGCCCACTGGTGGGTCAGGTGGAGTGGCACTGTAGGCCACATCTGGCTTAAGGGCTGTCTATTTGACACCTCTGACATATGGGGCACATTAACAGTAAGTGATTTTAAAAATTATGTTCTACACTGGTAAGGCCTGACCTGAAGTATTGTTGCATCTTGGGGCCCCACACTTTGAAGCGTAAACAAACTGGAAAGAGGCCTAAGAAGAACAGAGAGAATGAGTAATGGTCTGGGAAGCCAGAACTGGCATTATTCAGGTTAAGGAAGACCAAAGGGCACTTGGTAAAAGTCTTCAAGTACAGAATAAGTTATTATAAAGAGGATGGTGATCAGCAGTTTTCTTTGTCTGTAGAGAATAGGGCAAAAAGTAATGCCCATAAATTTCAACATGAGAGATTTAGGTTTGACACTAAAAGGAACGTGCTACGTATGGGGGCAGTTAAGCAAAGAACAGCTTATCTTGACATTTTGTTGAATTTCCATCGTTGGAAGTTTTTAAGTGCAAATTAGACAAACATTTGTCCGGGATGGTTTAGACATGGATGATTCTGCATCATGCATCAGCTTAGACCTAGATGACCCCAAATCCTTTTCATCCCAATTTTTCTATGATTCAGTAGTCTCCAAAACCTGTATCTAAAGTAGTGTTTTTAGAAAAGGCCTTTAGCAAAGCTTGTTCAGTTTCTGAGTAAATACAATAAATCTTTTATTCTTTATTCTGCATATTATGAATTACTCCCATAATTTATTTAAAGTTTTCACTCAGGTGCATATTGCATATGCAAACCTGTTTGATCTATGTCTGTTAACTAGTGAAGGACTGCATTTGTTCTTCTGGAAAGAGTGAAAATATATTCAAGGCTACATCAAGCATGAAGACTGGGCTGTTTCAGCCACACATCTGCCTTTTTTGCGGGGGGGCTTTGGCGATATTTTGTGTTAAGAGTTGTATTTTCCTTTTTCACTGGAGTGTGAATCTCCTTACAGCCTATGAATTATTAAATAGACTGGTTAGTTTACCTGAAGTGAAATGTGGTGTCATTTTTTAAAACTATTGTGGGTCCATTCAGTCCTGCAGATTTTCATGTTGGCATTGATGTACTCACCTCTATTACCTCCCTTTCCTCCATTGGTCTTTCTAATGCTATCAGTTGTTTCAGAATTAACTTTGGCATATTGCCATCATTAATATATTTCAGTTTTTCCATAGTCTCTTTATAGTTGAAAGCATAAAGATTTATTTAAAACTTCTTGAATTCTTCAACAGTGTCTCTGGTCTTAAATTTTATCCGTTTACTTTTAATTGCCTTTCTCCCTTCTCTTTCTTAATATATAGGTGAGGAGTTTATTAGCTTTGATTCTGCTCCCCCACAAGTCTTGCTCCTTCCTCCTGGGTCAGTCAGCAGAGAGTCTGTTCAATTTTCTCTATAAACATACCATTTAGTTACACCTATCATTTCCCATAGGACTATAAATACAGTCCTACCTAGACTAAGTTCTTGGACAGAAAGCTTACAATTTTTCTGTCTTCTGGGTTGATAATTTGTCCCCATTTGGGGTTCTAGGCTAACTGTTTTCTATGTTCTTACTGCTTTATATACATCCTGGGAAATGGTTTTAGATATCTAGCTTTTGTCATTAGTAGACAGAGGTAATTAGCTGTGTTAGTCTGAAGTCAGGGAGGCAGGATAGAGCTGCACCTTACAGACTAACTCAGTAATGCTCAACTTATGAAGCGCAGACCAGATTTGGTTGTGGCAGCTGTGGCAATTAACACTGCCACTACTCCCCCACTGCCAAATTTCCAAGCTCTTTAGGGAGCTCCATGGGTTGGATGATTGGCCCCACATGCTGGATTATGCTCGATTGTGAAGATGGGCCACAGCCAGATCTGGTAGACAAGGTTGCTCCATGACTACTTCTGGCATGCAGGGTCACTCCACAGCTGGATCCAGTGTGCAGGGTCAAACTGGCATGCAGAATCACTCCATGACTGGACCCAGCACACAGGGCAGGGCCAGCATACTGGATCAAAACTGTGAACCAACTCCACATGCCACCACACATTGGATCAAGCCCATGGACTGACCCTACTTATGGGATCTGGCGTGCAGACTATCCCTGTACCATTCAGTTGGTCCATGGGGTGAGCACTACTGGACTAACTGAATTAGAGATCATAGAATCATAGAAAGTTAGGGTTGAAAGGGACCTCAAGAGGTCATTTAGTCCAGCCCCCTGCTGAAGCAGGACCATCCCCAACTAGATCATCCCAGCCAAAGCTTTGTCTAGCCAGGTTTTGAAAACATCTGGAGCTCTGGATCGGTTTCCCACTTTGAGCTGGCTGAAGCAGCTCTGAAGCTTCAGAGCTCCCTCAGAAATCTGGTCATAGGGTATAATGGGGAATCAATGAAATATCTATAACTTTGTTGTTTTTTGTCTGATTTGGATGAAACTTGCAGAGGTGGTAGCCTCTGCTGAGACCATGAAGCCTGCCAAGTTTCAAGAATATCAGTGCAGGGGTTCAGGGGAACTGCACCCCAAATTCTTGAAAGCGAAACTCATGTCACGTGTATTACACCACATGGGGGGTGAAAACTGCATGGGTGGTGGCCCCTGGTGAGGCCACGAAGCCTGTGAAGTTTCAAGAAGATCGGTTCAGGGGGCCTTTGTGATTTTGGTTACTGAAGAGTTCCCTGCTAAGCCAAGCTGGTCTTCTACCATACTTGCTTGTCTTCCTGTGCATTGGGATGGTTTGTTCCTGTACTCTCACTAAGGCTTCTTTGAAGTACAGCCAGCTGTCCTGGGCTCCTCTCCCCCTTAGACTGGCTTTCCAGGGGATCCTGCCTATGAGTTCCCTGAGTGAACTGAAGTCTGTTTTTCTGGAGTCCACGGTCCTTATTCTGCTGGTCTCCATCCTTCCTTTCCTCAGGATCCTGAACTCAATCATCTTGTAGTCACTGCTGCCCAAGTTGCCACCCACTACTACATTCCCTACCAATTCTTCCCTGTTTGTGAACAGCAGGTCAAGAAGAGCATGGCCCCTAGTTGTCCTTTTCACCACTTGCACCACAAAGTTGTTCCCAATACTCTCCAAAAACTTCCTGGCTTGCCTGTGCAATGCTGTGTTGCCCTCCCAGCAGATGTCAGGATGAGAACCAGGGCCTGTGATCAGGAAACTTCTGCTAGCTGTTTGAAGAAAGCCTCATCCACCACTTCCTCTTGGTCTGATGGTCTATAGCAGACCCCCACTGCAACAGCACCCTTGTTGCTGAGATACATAAGTTTGTCTGAACAACAGCTTATGCATCTCTGATTCAGTCTATAAGATTAAGCTCTACCTTGCCTTTTGTCATTAGCATAGTTAATGTGTAGGGAGGGCACGGGTGGGTACATGCCCCCCTTAGAGTGCTGGTGCCCCCCAGTAGCCATCGCTCTGGCACGGAGAGCGCTTATACTCCCTGAAATAGGCTCTGCTGGCAGGATGTCGGTGGTGAAAGTGCTGGAACCCTCCTCCCCCTCCCACCAGTCAACCACTGGGGGATCCCCACCCCCATGGTTGTGCCCCATTGGTGCCCTACCCAGACTTGTGAGGCACATTGCCTATGGTCATTAGTATCAAAATAATACTTAGTTGCTATTTTGATAGCATGCAAAATAACTGATTTTTTCATAAGGATATTATTCACCCTTCAGATCTTCTCTATGGGATCACCATTATTTATTATAAATAAGATTACAACTATTGTGTGGTCAGTCCATATCTGGGATATAATACCTGAATCTAAGGGTTTCAAGGGTAAAGCATTTGATCTTCCTGTCTACAACTGCCAGGGTGGGAGACAAGATATAATCCCTCTGAGAGGGTTTGGGTGCCTCCAGATGTTATGAAACTCATACTGATTATAATTTTTCTTCACTTTTGATTTTGTAGTCTGGCTTTTTATTTTTATCAGTTGATTTATACACTAGATTCTTATTTGAGGATTTGTTTGTCTGATTGCTTCTTTTATTATTTCTGGTTTTCAAAATACCTAAGGAAACAGTTATGCCTGAAAGGACATTGTATGAGAAAAGCTACCAAGGGCTGTGGTGTATCAAGGCAGAAATGGAAGTCACAATGAGTAAAAGTGGTGCATATACCATAGGGAATATGAAAGAGAAGAAACCTTTTTTCAGCCTAAAAAAAACACCCAATGAAGATGAGCTCCCCCTCACTCCCCACCCCCCACCCCAAGCTCTACTGCTAAGATTGCTTTTCTACAGGTTTCATACTTCATAGTATAGATCTTACTGGATGATGGTGTTCACTTCATTGCAATATGTTGATTTAACAATTTAACTAGTATTTTCTGTGCATTGAAGCTTTTGCTTTGCTGTATCTGCATAGGCTTCTCTAAGCTTAAAAGTCTGGAAAGATTCTTTAATCACAAGTTTAAGAAAAATAGGTTAAAACGAAGAGGGGAGATATCACTTTAAGGCTAATATTTGCACCCTAGGGGAAAAAAAAAATCTCTATGAGGAGTTTCGACGTTAGTCATCAGAACTGTAACTCATCTCAGTATAACAGTAACCACAGGCTATGTATAAATCTATGGTGCAGCATTTTGTTCTTATGTTTGAAATATTGTGCTGGTACAGTTTGAGTTCTTTCCCTCTTGCCTCTCTCTAATGCAGTTCAGTTCAGCACTGTATGCTGCAGTCTCCTATTGTGGTGCAGGTCACGTAGCAGTGAATGAACAAGATTGCATGAATAATGTGCTCTTTATTCAGCGATTGGATAAAAATGAATGCCCTCAACACCTACGTACATCCAATCTCCACTGCTTCCTGTGTGCTTATTCTTCCTGAAGCTTTAATTATTTATCCTTGGAGAGAATTTGACAGTTACAAGTAGTCACGACTCAGCAGATTAACCCTGCAAGTGCCAAGATTCATTTCCATATCAAGTAGACTCAGACGTCTCTTCGAATCAGCTGCTACTTTTGAAGTGATGTGCCTTCTAATAAAAGGCCGGCCCAAATTTGTAAATCTAACAGAGTGCCTTTGATAGTATTAAAACTGATATAATATTCTTGCTAATTTTAATTTGTAGACTTTAAAGACTGAAAAGAGCTTTTAATATGCTCTAAGCTGTGTTATGGGCATTCTAAAGTGAAGATGCACTTTAAGAATATAATAATGAAGTAAGGGGGAAAGTGTTATATTTACAAGTTAAAATATCTACCTGAATGGTTGTCATACAGTATTAATTAATGAGACTATAAACTGGATTACAGAAAAAAATTGTTTGCCAGTTTTATGAATCAGTTTCTAAGAATATGTGATCAATGTGTCAGACTGGTGCTATCTACCTATCTATCTATCTATCTATCTATCTATCTATCTATCTGTGTGTGTGTACATACATGCATGTGTGTGCATGCATGCACGTGTGTGCATGCACATGTGTGCATGCGTGTGCACACACACACACAAACAGTTTTGCCTATTTAATTTCTGAGTGAGGGAGGACCATTAAAGAGATCATAAATATCTTGGTTCTAATGCTAACGTTTTGTTTACTGGAAGGATTTGTTACATGATTACATGTTGCTGCAGATGATAGCTCGATCTTTGGCTCAAATACTGATTTCTTCTTCTGTAATGGTGCCTAAAGTAGTTTATAAACATTTTTTGTGCAGCTCTTGCAAGAAGGCTTCCACATTTGTAGTTTATAATTAGATATCTTGCAGGTATTAAAAACATTGGTATAAGCAGAAAATAACATAACAGTAGCACAGTGAAATAGGATACATCCAAAATAAGAGAGAGTATAACATGCTTTTTTACTGTAAGATTTTGCCCTCGATCTGTTGAATGATACTATTATCTGATGGGACTGCATGAATCATTACATATATACATCATCTTGCTCCAAATTATCTGCTAACTACAGATTTCCACATTAATTTATGTTACAAATATGATTGTTAGGACATATTCTAATTTGTGGTATCCATTACTGGGTACATCTACAAACAATAATTTCGCAGCAATGGGGTAATTAGCCATTGGAACAGTTTACCCAGGGTTGTAATTGATTCTCCATCACTGGAAATGTTTCAATCAAGTTTGGGTGTTCTAAAAGATTAGCTGTAGTTCAAAGAAGAATTAATTCAAGAAGGGACATGGCATGTGGTATGCAAGCAACCAGAATAGATATTCACCGTGGATTCTTCTGCATTTATGAACTGTGAGAACATTAGGGTTAGACTTATTTTAATTAAAAAGCTAAACTTCTAAAGGTACGTCATATTTTGTGTTACTAGGAAATAACTTTTTCTCAGTGCTAATCAGGCTGCCAGTAAGAATGATTCTGAAACTGGGCAGGCAACTAGGTTTTACCAAAATGGTAAGGAATCCTGAGGTTTGAATTCAGCTTAACAAGAGTATGCATAGCATAGTGATATGAATTTTTGACTGCCAGATAGAAATGATAGTAGATAGTAGATGGTAGTAACTTTAATATGTGTAACTTTAGAATGTAAATTCTAAAGCTTTTTTAAATGCACACTACAAATATTAACTGGAATAACCATATTTAAAAGGGAGTATAACTGAACAATTGAAAAAGAAAAGCTATCATATTTTTTTCAAAGGAGTGGTAGAACAACTGTTCTTCCTTGCTGCAGTGGATGGGACACAAACTGCAGCAAAGGAGATTTAGATTAAATATCAGAAATAACTTCCTTACTGTCTGAAGAGTAGGGCAATAAAAGAAGTTGCCCAGAGAAGTTGTAGAATTTCTTTTATTAAAGGTTTTCCAGAAGAGACTGAATCAGCATTTGTCTGGACTGATGTAAGAATACTTTATCTTGCATTTGTGCAGGGCATTGGACTAGATCAGGGATTGGCAATGTTTTTGGCAGAGTGCCAAAAATACCTGAAACTTGGACTTGTAAGATTTTGGCTTGCCAGGGGCCGATGGTGGTGAAGCTGCAAGGGACCTGATCCTTGTTGTGACAGTGCAGACCTGACTCGATCCTCAAGGCACGAGTGCCAAGCACACCTGCCAGGGATTACCTACTCCTGATCTAGATGATCATGAGGTCCCCTTCCAACTGTAGGTTTCTATGATTTCATCAGATTAAGAAAATATTAACAATTTAGGATTTCATAGTGAAGGAATGGGATCTGAGACTCCAACACTGTGTATTAAAGTCATTCACACCCTTAAATTAAAATACTACATTGGATCACTATGCAATGTCACTTCATTCCAACACCGTGACAGCAGAGCAACTCACTGTTAACCATGCTGGACATGTTGATAATGTGTTGAAAGCACAATAAGGTAGATCCTTCTGCTTTTATGATTTTTGTGAGAACATTATCAGGCCATTATACAAATCCATGGTGTGCCCACTTCTTAAATTCTGTGTACAGTTCTGGTCCCCACTTATCAAGAAGGATATAGTAGAATTAGAAAAAGTTTAGGGAAGGGCAGCCAAAATGATCAGGGGCCTGGAGCAGTTGCCATACCATAAAAGACGAAAAAGGCTAGGACTCTTTAGTGTAGAAAGGAGAAGGCTGAGTGGGGATGTGTTAGAGATCTATCAAATCACAAAGCAAATGGACCAAGTAAACAGGGAACTGTTTTTCACCAAGTTTCAAAATACTAGAACTAGGGGGCATCTGCTGAAATTAGTAAGAAACAGGGTTAAAACTCACAAGAGAAAGTTGTTTTTTATGCAATATGTAGTTATTTTGTTGAATTCATCTCCACAGAAGGTAGTAGAGGCAGATAGCATAGCCAGGTTAAAAAAAAGACTGGACTGAACAGAATGGTTGGAGACGTTTCCTCTGTCATCTCTAACCCAATAAATGATACGTGCCAGTGAGCATATTGACTAGGGTATAGATCACTCTAGAGATACCTGGATCAACTATTGATCTAACATAGTATGGCACTTCTTACGTTCTTATGTAGTAAAGGTAGGACCACCCTTAACCAGAGAATACAAACTTCTTTTAAAAAATAAAAGGACAAAAGGAACAAAGAAGTAAGCTCCTGTAAAAGAATGGAAGTAAACATGTAAAAGGAAGACATGGTGGTTAAGACAGGTAGAAAAATATTTTTGGTATAAATGAGGATGAGAACAGATTGATGGTTACTGTGGCAGGGCACTGTGTGTATGTGACAGGAGTATCGCTACTGGAGCCTTTCTATTGGTGACTCCGCCCTCCTGTTACGGGCCAACCTCTTGCTTACTTGCCTGCCAAGCCTTGATCTTAATTGCTTGATTGATTGATGTAATTAGCAGGAGGCTGCCCACTTTACAAGCCCCGGTGCCAGGGGCCACTATCTGCGGCTCCTTTTCCTCCCCTACACCGCAGCCCAAGCCTCGCAGATGGTACTGACGTGGTTTTGACCTGGGCCCTGCTACGATTTGGCCCTCTCCTTGCCTTCTGTCAGGGGCTTCCACTGCCCCCCCACTTTGCTCTGGGGCTTCTCACTTCCCCCTTTGCTCTGGGGCTTCTAGCTCCTTGCGGCCCTCTCTCCAGGCTCCTCACTGCCCCCTTGCTCTGGGGCTGGGGTCAATGCACCCCAAGTACTGTGCCTCTCTGGTGCCAGGGTCCCCACACTACTGTGGAGCCCCTATGAGGCCTTCTCCAACCCCCAATAGCCTCACTCGGTCTTCCAATTAAAACAGTGAACACAAAAATACAAAACCTCTGGGCTATAACATAAAAAGGTAAACCGTCCGGCCAAACAACATTCAATCCCTACTGGGAAATACTCCAACCCATAGCAGCAACCAGGGGCTGCTCACGCGGTCAGGGTTCTCCCCTCTGTCTGCACTAGCCGAGCTCCTCCTCCCTTGGCCGCCAGAGGGGAACTGCCCTCCTGGCCACACGCCTGGGCTTATATGGGCCAGGCCCTGCCCCTTCCTGTCAGCTGGCTTCCCAGCGGTTGTCCTAGCAACCAGCACCTGTGACTCTGGCTGCCCTGGTAACTGGCAGCTGGACCTCCCCCTTCTTGCCAGTAGGGGTCGCTCCCGAGCTGTTTCTGCTCTCAGGTGCAGGGCACCTGAGTGCTCTGCGACAGTGTGCCTGCCACTTTAAGGGCCTGGAGCTGGCAGCCGCAGTCATTTTGGAACTGGGACTGCCCATATAAACTCTGGCTGGGGGGCTGCTGATATGATCTGGAGGTAAAGGAGGAGCTGTAGGGGATGGATAGGAGGCTCCTGGTCCTGGATACAATCTAAACCTGCACCCTGCTGGGAGTGGGTGGCCTGGTGGGGCTCCCAGTGGCATGGGAGCCCCCAGGAAATGTCAGGCCAGTTACCACCCCGGTGAAAGGAGGGTCAGGGTGCCTTAACCCCTAGCCCCCACAACTGGGTGGGTTACCCCTAGTTTTGGAGGGCCCAGAGGGTGGACCTTCAGAGAATGAGAAAAGTGTCATAGACTCAGGCCTGTCTGAGTTTCCCCTGACTGGCCTATGCTGGGGCCAGGATCAGAAGGGTCAAAGGGCTGGGGGGCCCACTGCAAGGGACATCCAAAAGCTAAGGGCCTAGGGTCCAAACTGGCCTGGAGATGAGCCAAAGTTCTCAGTGGGGGGACAACACTCAAAGGGGAACTGGCTCAGGGAGCTATGCTGCCTGGTATGATGGTGGAAGAGGCTGCTTGAGGAAGAAGAATCCAGGTGGGGTTCAATAGGAGGATTCTGGGGCCCACTGTGGGGGCTGGTGATTAAAGGAACATCGAGATGCCATCTGCGAGGCTTGGGCTGTGGTGTAGGGGAAGAAAGGAGCCGTAAATAGTGCCCCCTGGCATCGGGGCAGAAAATGGGCAACCTCCCGCTTAATTGACATCTATTAATCAGTTAACATCAAGGCATGGCAGGAAAGAAGGTGGGTGGTTAACCCAGGAGCACGTGGGCGAGCCACATGGGATCAGCCCCAAGCAGGCCCCCTGTTACAGTTACTATAAGAAAATTCATTAAAATTCACATCAGATACAAATTTATCCTTTCCTTACAACTATGAATTCAATGAAATTTAAGACTACAGCCTTAAGGGCCTGTTACAAACTAATTTTAGGTGGATCCAGGAGCTCTTAATCCCTGGATTGTCCACACATTAACCCTGAAACTAGTTTTAAGCATACTTTAGGCAGCTTAAAGTTATGCTACTCCAGGGCAGGTTTGTCACTGATTTATGTTACCCAGCTTGTGTTCCATTAATGTGTGGCCACTTCCCATACTTTCCACAGATGTGACCTTCCCACCCCTAGGGGTGCAACCCTGTGAAAACAGCTTGCAAAGCACATGCCAGCTAGCTAGGATGCAGAGCATGGATGGGTCCAGGAGTGAGGTGTAGAGGAGGTGAAGGGGAAACAATGTAGTGGGCCAGATCAGGTCCCCATGAACTGGGACTTTCTTCCCAGGGCAGGGATTGTAGCTTCGCCCAAAAGCAGCTTTCCTCACCACTCCCACCCCCCCAACCATCCTGGGAAGCACAACCAGTATCCCCAACCCAAATTCCAAATCCCAATTTATTAAAACATAAGTCCTTCTTTAACTTACTTCCTCTTTATTACTTTTTATTATTTTTTAAATTATTTTTATTTTATCCTTTGGTGGGTAACTTCCTTCTTTCAGCAAGCTCTCCCCACTCCCTTTTCCCTTCCACCTCCCTTTTCATTTATCCACCCCCACCATTAACTCTCCACCTCCCAGCCTCATGCTCCTGGCCCCAACAACCCATCTCCCCAACCCAGTCCTACCTAGAGCAGAAAAAGAAGCCTGTCCTGGCTCACCAGGCCTCTTGTGGCAACTCACAGCTATAGCTCCTTGTTAGTTCCCTGCTTGCCAGCCCTCTAGTGGTAAGTCACAGCTGTGCGGGTCAAGGACAGTCAGAGAAGGTATTTAGCCTTAAGGTGTGACTGCTTCATATGCAAGCTAGAACTAACACTGATCAACACTTGAGCAGCTCAAAATGCAATATGTAACAAGGCCTTAACTAGACTCCTGTGACTTTTAATCCAGAACCTGAGAGCTTCCTGCGGACTGCTGCATCCACATGACACTTTACTGCTTGCATCAACATGGACACTGCCTGTGGCCTGCAGCTTAGAGGACTAGGCCTGGGCCTTTGCTGTAGCTTCTGCAAGTGATAAATACACGTTGTCCAAGCACATACAACTGTATTAAAATGCTGAATTTTTCCTCAGCCCACCTGTTCTCTCTACTTCATATAATATATAGTATCCAGGCAATGGGAATGGAAAAGCGGCTGATGAGATAATCCTGGATATAAACGTGCACTAATGTACTATGTAGCATGCCAGACCAAAACAACGAACCACAACTGCAGATTTATTCAACAAAGCTACATTTATTGTGCGTCACAAGAATTATGTGCCACTCATTTATTATGAAAACAGAAGCCACTACTTTCTTGCAATAATTTTATGAATAGCCTGCTATGTGAAAACAGTAAGAGCACATATTGATTTGCAATGTAGCAGAGAGATTCTGCTGAGTGCATCTAAAACATGAAGAACAGGAAAGATTCCTCCATTATTTTTATGAAATAGTGTGTGATTCAACTTACTTGTTTAATCTTTGTTTGCTTGCTACCTGATTGGAAGAGGTTAAATTCTTTCCAGAGTCTCTAAGAGCAGTCAGTGAAAGTCTGTGTGCCTATGTTTCTGATATACTCATGTCTGGGTTGGGCAAGAGTGGTATCAATATTCATTGGTATCTGAATAGGTCTACTTGGGCAGTACTAAAATGTGGCTAAACTGAGAAAACAGGTTTAGGAAACAAGATTGTGGATGGTAGAGAATTTTGATGGGTGACAGGTGGATGTTGGAGAAAAAATGGCTGAAGAGGAGGACATAGGATGGAATAACATATGCACATAAAGCTGTGTAAGTCCCAGAAAACACATGACAAGTGAGGTGGGTTTTTTATGATGAAGGAGGAACCTCTGCTATTTTGACTCAAACACCTTCTGATTCGATCACTTGCTCAGGGAGTGGGAGAAACAGGTTCTAGCCCTCCTTACTTAGAAGAGGTATGAATCCGGAACTGCTGCTTCCCAGCAAAGTCCTTCAAGCAGCAAGCCACAGGCTGTGCTTTGCCAGGTATATTCTTCAGCCTTCTTCTTGAAGCTGGCCCAATAAGATGTGATTGAAATATATGTGAAACCAGGAGAAGGTAACCAAGCCAGAGGAAGTGTGGCTTAGCAAGATGCATACAGCCTACAGAGGGGACACTGCCTCCAATAGAGCAGAAGCTATCCCACTGATGTTTGTCAATTTTTTCCAATGATCATTAAATGCAGGGTGCAGAAAAGCCAGTGGGGGCCAGGGCTCTGGGGCCAGACCCTAGTTATTGTATTTGTTCAAGCACAGACACAAATCGACTCAAGCTATTCGTGTGAGTTGGAGGGCTAGTACAATGGTCAGCACTTCTTTTGAATGTAAAGTAAAACTAGGAATTAGTTGTGACCAGTATTACCATGCTTGCTGTCACAGATATTAAGTGCTTGGGTGTGCAAGGCAATATAGTGGATGCACAGGGACTGAACACTCAAATAACCTTGTGAATGTACAAAGTGCAGCATTACAATCAAGTAATGGAAAAAATGTTAAAAGGGTTTAGCGCAGTGATGTGTAGGTGGCCTGGCAACATTTACATTTGCCATTCCTTCTAATCTTGCCAATAACACATTAACTTTATCTTTTATCATTTTTTCAGATAAACTAAAGCTTTTAAAAAAGATCCAGGAAGCTTTGTGCCACAAGAATTATTTTACAAGATAAAAATGACTGCTTGATCTTTACCAGAGCACTAAAGGATTGACATGGCAGCTCAGCCAATTTGGTATATAGTAAAGCAAACTTTATTAGTAACCTCTAGATAATATTACAGGTTTCCTCTCCTTAATATGACCTGACAAATGGCCCCATAGGTGTCTCAGCAGTAAAAACCTGGGGTACCATGCCTTGGGTCTTCTGCTGGGTGCATGATGTTTTGGATCCTGTGTAGTCAGTGGAGGATAAAGCAGCTGTGTCCATCTTCCCAGGTCTACCACATGCTCATACACACCTTTCTTTGTGTTAACTAGTTTTATGTCTTGATCCTAACAATTGTCCAGTCCCCTGACACTGAACCACACATTCCTTACATAGTGCACTGATTCTATTCTACTTTTGGTTTTCTTTCCTTATAGGAAAAGTGTTACACACTGCTAATATACTGGGTATATACTAATGCTCCAATTACAGCACTTACTTCTTCCAGTGTCTGATAAGGTGCTCTGTACAATTTTAATGCTTAGTTTTTGAAAGACTTGGACTCTTGCTAAGAGCCTTAGCGCAACTCATTGGCCTGCTACAGCACCTTAAGGCCAAAAACCTTCTCTGACTGTCCCCGACTTCACTTTAGGGCTCTAATAACTTGCAGCTAGAGGGCTAGCAAGCAGGGGCCTGACTAGGAGCTACAGCTGTGAGTTGCCACTGGAGAACTGGTGAGCCAGGACAGGCTTCTATCCCTGTTCGAGGTGGGTTTGGGTTGAAGAGATGGGTTGCTGGAGGCAGAAGCTTGAGACTTGGATGTAGAGAGTTAATGAAATGGGAGATGAAAAGGAAATGGGGGTGGGAGAAGGATGGTGAAATGAAGGAAGTCAGCCATGGAAGGGGAAGATAAAAAATAAAAAAAATTAAAAAGAAATAGAGAGGAAGTAAATTAAAGAGGGTCTTATGTTTTAATAAATTGGGATTGGGATTCAGGTGTGGGGGTTGCTGCTTATGCTTCCTGGGATGGCTGGGGGGTGGGAGTGATGAAAGGAGGCACTTTTTGGGGAAGTTACTGCCCCTGCCCCAGGAAGAAAGCCCTAGCTCATGGGGCCTTCTACCTTGTTTTGCTTTCATCTCTGCTAGACTCCACTTCTGGGCCTATCTGTGTCTTGCAACCTGGCTACTTGGCATGTTTTCTTTAGGCTGTTTGTATGGGTTTGCATCCCTGGGCATGTGATGGTCACACCCCTGGAGGTGGGAGGGAGAATTGGCTTGGTGCCAGAACTGCACCAGGTGTTCAGCTGATGAAAAACTTGTATGCATAGAACAGGAGGGTAGGAGAGGAGACATTGCATCCTGGGATGCTGGAGGATTGCAATTGAGTGCCTCATTTGTGGGGAGTGCCCACACATTAATGGAACACAAGCTGGGTAACACAGATCAGAGAGAAACCTGCCCTGGAGTGGCATAACTTCAAGCTGCCTAAAATATGCTTAAAACTAGTTTCAGGTGTTAATGTGTGGACAATCCAGGGGTTAAGAGCTCCTGGTGACATTTAAAGTGAACATGTAACAAGACCTTTAATGTTGTAATGTGTTCTGTGATTGAAAAATACCATAAAAAGTGCTTCTTATTGATATCTCATGAAATTTTATAGATTCATAGATGCTAGGATCGGAAGGGACCTGAGCAGATTCATAGTTTCATAGTTGGTAGAGTTGGAAGGGACCTGAGCAGAACATCAAGTCTGACCCCCTGCCATAGCAGGAAAAATTACTGGGGTTAAACGACCCTGGCAAGGTGTTAGTCTAGCCTCCTCTTAAATACCCCCAGGGTAGGAGCCAGCACCACTTTGCTTGGAAGTTGGTTCCAGATCCTAGCCGCCCTGACCATGAAGTAGCTCCTCCTGATGTTTACTCTGAATCTACCCTCTGCCAGCTTGTGACCATTATTATTAGTCAGTTTGGGTAGTGCTTGGGGGAACAGGGACTCCTCCAATGCCTGCTGGTCCCCTCTGACTAGTTTGTAACAAGCCACTAGATCCTCCCTCAGCCTTCTCTTGTGGAGGCTGAACAGGTTCAGATCCCATAGCCTCTCCTCATAGCGCCTGCCCTGCTGCCCCCTGATCATGCAAGTGGCCCTCCTTTGGACCCTCTCCATGTTGTCCACATCCCTCTTGAAGGGTAGCACCCAGAACTAGACATAGTACTCCAACTGCATCCTGGCCATTGCCACACAGAGGGAGAAGATCACCTCCTTGGACCTGCTTGAGATGCATCTGTGGATGCATGACAAGGTATAGTTGGCCTTCCTGACCGCATCCCCACACTGCTGTTGAAACCCATCCTGTTTTCATCCACCACCCCCCTGTAACCTGTCCAGGTCTGATTGCAGCCTATTCCTCCCTTCTAGCATGCCCACTTCTCCCCACATCTTAGTGTCATCTGTGAATTTGAACAGGGTGCTTTTTACCCCCTTGTTCAAGTTGCTGATGAAGATGTTGAACAGTGCGGGCCCAAGGACCGAGCCCTGTGGATCCCCACTGCCCACATCCCTCCAGGTCAAATAAGATCTGTCCACCACCACACTCTGTGTGCGGCCCTCCAGCCAGTTAGGGACCCATTTGACTGTGTAGGTATCGATGCCACAGTCTCCTAGTTTTTTAATGCGAATGGGGTGAGAGACAGTGTTGAAGGCCTTCCTAAAGTCCAGAAAGACTATGTCCACTGCTGACCCCTCGCAGATATGCATCAGGATAATTCTCTCAAAAAGCTTACCCAGGATTGAGGTAAGACTAACTGGCCTGCCTCCCCTTTTTGAAAATGAAAAACACATTGACCCTTTTCCAGTCCTCTGGCACAATGCCAGAGCATCATGAGTGCTCATAAAGCCATTCCAGGGGTCCTGCAATTACCTCTGCACTCTGGGGTGGAGATCATCAGGACCTGCTGATTTAAATATGTCCAGTCCCTCCAGAAGTTCTCTATGTCCTCACTGACCCTAGGCCTGGGTGCGCCTCCCCGGGGGCCTACAGGGGTCCCGGTGGGGTGGGGTGACCCGGTCCCTGCTCAGCTAAATGGAGGCAAAGAAATTGTTCAATAAGTTAGCTTTGCTGTCTGGTGCGATGACCAGATTTCCTAGCGTGTCCTGCAGAGGCCCCACGTTACCTGGTACCTTCTTTTTGCCCCCTATCTATTTAAAAAAGGACTTCGTGTTGTCCTTGATCCAGGTAGCTAGTCCCAGTTCCAGCTCCACTTGACTGCCCCCCTACAGCCCCAAGCAACCAAGTTATAGTCCTCCCTGGTGATGGCCCCTCCCTTCCATTGGGTCTACACCTCCTTTTTAGCTAGATGTTCCCAGATGCTTTTGGTGAGCCATGGGGGCTTTTGTGCCCTCTTGCCCCCTTTGATCCGTGTTGGGACGTCACCCTTTGGGCTTGGAGGATTGTCTCCTTAAGGAATGACCACTCTTCTTGGACACCCAACTCCCCTCATCTCTGGGACCTCAGTGCCTCCCCGACTATTCTCCTTAGCTCATTGAAGTCTGCCCTGCTGAAGTCCAGGGCTGCTGCCTTGCTGTAGGCCTTTGCCACCTTGCGCTGGATGGTGAATTCCAGCAGGCGATGATTACTGTTGCCCAGGTGGTCGAGTAGCTGCAGCCCCCTCACCGGGTCGTCGCCCACGGCCAGGACCAGATCCAACCAGGCGTCTCCCCTGGTGGGTCTGTGCACCTCCTGGGCTAGATGGAGGTCCTGTATCTCGGCTAGGAACTTACATGAGCAGTCAGACCTGGCTGACTGCTCTTCCCAGCAGATGTCTGGAAAGTTTAGGTCATGAAGAGTAGTTACTGGATTAAAAATGAGAATTCTGGTAAAAACCACTTCTAAAATATTTCACGTGTAATGAGCAAAACAAGTTAAAATATTTATAAAAAGGCTTTATAAAAATGACATTTATTTTGATAACTCAAGCTTTTGGGTTTGTACTTTATAATTTTGACAGTTTACATAGCAACATTAGCTGAAAATTTGAATTCCCCTGCTTGTTAAATTACTGTAACCCTTGGTATAATAGATCTTTGCCATTGATTCAGTAGTAGGTTTCCCACCACATTAAAAATAATGGCAAATAGAATAGTTTGCAAATATGTAAAACTATTTTGCCAACTTTTCCTATCAAAACATACTATAAAAAGAAAACACCAAAAGTAAATTGGACTAAAATAAAAATAGACAACTCAGCAGAAAAGGGAATTCTTGAATCATTAAACATAGATTCATAGATGTTAGGGTCAGAAGGGACCTCAGTAGGTCATCGAGTCCGAACCCCTGCCCTGGGCAGGAAAGAGTGCTGGGCTCAGATGACCCCAGCTAGGTGCTTGTCCAGTCTCCTCTTGAAGACCCCCAGGGTGGGGGAGAGCACCACCTCCCTTGGAACCCCATTCCAGATTCTGGCAACCCTTACCATGAAGAAGTTCTTTCTAATGTCCAACCTAAATCTGCTCTCCATCAATTTGTGACCATTGCTCCTAGTTACTCCAGAGGGTGCTCTGTCCTCCCCTGATGAATTTATAGGTAGCCACAAGATCACCTCTCAGCCTTCTCTTGTGAAGACTGAAGAGATCTAGGTCTCTCACTCTCTCCTCATAGGGCCTTGCCTGCAGGCCTCTAACCACATGAGTGGCCCTCCTCTGAACCCTCTCAAGATTCTCAGCATCCCTCTTGAAGTGTAGCACCCAAAACTGGATGCAGTACTCCAACTGCAGCCCGACCAGTGCCGCATAGAGGGGAAGCATCACCTCCCCGAACCTGTTCATCATGCATCTGCTAATGCATGATAAAGTGCAGTTAGCCTTGTTGATCACTTCATCACATCAATGACTCATATTCATCTTGGAGTCAACTATGACTCCAAGATCCCTTTCTGCTGCTGTGCTGCTGAGAAAGTCATCTCCCAGCCTGTAAGTGTGTTGGTGGTTCTTTTTGTCCAGGTGCAGCATTTTGCACTTGTTTTTGTTGAACTGCATCCTATTTCGTTCTGCCCATTTTTCCAATCTATCCAGATCCTCCTGGATCCATTCCCTCCTCTCTGGTGTGTTAACTTTACCGCATAATTTCATAACAGCTGTGACAGGGTGCTCTCCCTGTCCTCGTCCAAGTCACTGATGCAGACATTGAATACCATTGGTCCAAGGACCGAGCCTTGTGGGACTCCACTGCCCACAGGTCAATACTGACTTGTCCACCATCACTCCCTGGGTGCGACCCCTAAGCCAGTTTGCCACCCACCTGACTGTGTAATCATCTACATCACAGCCTGTCAGTTTATTTACGAGAACAGAATGAGATACCATATTGAAGGCCTTCTTAAAGTCTAGGTGGATGACATCTACCTTGACTCCTGCTTCTAAGCATTTTGTGACCTGATCATAAAAAGAAACAAGGTTAGTTAGGCAGGATCTACCTACAGTGAACCTATGCTGATTTCCTTTCAGCATTATTTCCCCTGCTGGGCTCCCACAAATGTGATCCTTAGTGATTTTTTTCCAGAGTTTTTCCAAGGATAGAGGTGAGACTAACTGGCCTTTAGTTTTCTTGTTCCTCCCTCTTCCCCTTCTTGAAAATAGGAACCATATTGGCCCTTTTTCAGTCCTCTGGGACCTGACCAGAGCACCATGATTGCTTGAACAGCCATGCCAGTGGCTCTGCTATCACACTGGCCAATTCCTTTAGCACCCTTGGATGAAGTTCATCTGGGCCCACTGATTTGAACAAATCTAGCCCCCGCAAGTGCCCCTTCACTAAACCTGCGCTAACAATTAGTGGGGCTGGTGCCCCTCCTGTGTCTATCTACAGTCCAACTGGGAGATTTATCTTGGTCTGTATCTAGGAATACAGATGCAAAGAACTCATTGAGGAGCTCAGCTTTCTCCCCTCTCTCTGTCACCAATTGCCCTAGTTTGTCCTGTAGGGGTCCTATGCCATCCTGCACCTCCCTTTTGATCCCTATATACATGAAGAAGGACATTTTGTTGTCCTTACTTACTGTCACCAACCTAAGTTCTAATCCTGCTTTGGCCTTCTTAACTGATTCCCCGCAAGTGCGAGCCAGGGAGGTATACTCCTTGGTAGCTACCCTGTTTCCACAGCCTGTATTCCTTGTTCTTTGCCCTTAGGCTTTCCTGGACTTCCCTGTTCAGCCAAGAGGGCTTCTTGGCCCCTTTGCCCCCCTTTATGTGCAATGGGATTGTCTCCTTCTGTGCCTGTAGGATTGCTCCCTTGAGGAACGACCACCCTTCCCAGACCCCCATTTCACCAGTGCTCTTGAGCTTTAACGCCTCACTAACTAATCTCCTGAGCACACTGAAGTTAGCCTTTCTAAAGTCTAGAACTTCAGCCCTGCTGGTTAGTTTACTCACCCTTCGCCAGATACTGAATTCAATCAATCGATGGTCACTATCCCCTAGGTTACCTTGTATCTGCAGATTCCCCACCAGGTCATCCCCTGTAGCTAACACCAAGTCCAGCAAGGCATTTCCCCTAGTGGGATCATATACCTACTGTGTTAGGTGGAGGTTCTGTATGCAGGTTAAGAACCTACTTGAGCGGTTAGATTTGGCTGACTGCTCCTCCCAGCAGATGTCAGGGTAGTTTAGGTTACCCATGACAACTGTATCTCTTGACTGTATGGCCTCTGAGAGCTGTCTGGAGAATTCCATATTTCATACATAAAAATGCATTGAATAATGTGGGTCTGACTACTGAAGAATTTCAGTACAGTTAATCAATAAAAAATAGACAGTAAAACAGTCCTTTAATAGATAATAATCTTTTTTTTCTAAATCTGAAGTTTCTCATATTGTGTTAAACCAAGCTGATCATGTAGAATCTATTTTCTATCTATCTATTTTGGGCTTCTTGGTTTGACCTGGTTTCAGGATCACATCTCGATGTTAGCACCCAGGCTGGATTTGCAAACTGAGCATTTTGTCTCAGTTGCCATCTTGCATCTTTTCAGCTTCTAAGTTTCATTGCAACTCTGGCATTTTGGACAATACATATCCTCTCTCTTTGATGGATATGACAGAGGAAGACACACATACATGATTGCATATGCACCCACACAGAACTGCAATTTCCAGCAAGGGTGAGTGGTGGTGTGAGAACAGAAGGACACAGAAAATGAGATCATTATTAGGTTGTAGGGTGCTACACAGATTGGCATCCATATGAAGTGAAAACTTGGACAAACAGTTAGGGAGGAATATAAGAGCATTGCTTAGGCATGCAGGGATGAAGTCAGGAAGGCTAAAGCATGATTGGAATTGCAGCTAGCAAAGGATGTGAAGGGTAACAAGAAAGGTTTATACAAGTATGTCTGTAACAAGAAGATCAGGGAAAGTGTGGGTGTCTTACTGAATGGGGGGCAACCTTAGAGGATGCAAAAAAGGCTGAAGTATTCAATGCCTTTTTCACCTCAGTCTTCACAGGCAAGGTCAGCTCTCAGACTACTGCACCTGGCAGCACAGTTTGGGGAGGAGCCAACTGTGGCAAAAGAACACATTAGGGACTATTTAGAAAAGCTGGACATGTACACATCCATGGGGCCGGATGAGATGCACCTGAGGATACTTAGGGAGTTGACTGATGAGATTGCAGAATCACTGGCCATCATCTTTGAAAACACATGAATGCTGGGAGAGATCCTGGATGATTGGAAAAGGACTTACATAGTGCCCATCTTTAAGAAAGGGAAAAATGAAGATCCAGGGAGCTATGGGCCAGTCAACCTCACCTCAGTCCCTGAAAAATCATTAAGCAGATCCTCAAGGAATGCATTTCTAAGCACTTAGAGGAGAAGAAGGTGATTAGGAGCAGTCAGCATAGATTCACCAAGGGAAAGTTATGCCTGACCAACCTGATTGCCTTCTACAATGAGGCGACTGGCTCTCTGACTGGGAGACTGGTGGATATGGTATCCCTTGACTTTAACAAGACTTTTGATAGTCTCCCACAACATTCTTGCAGGCAAGCTAAGGAAATACAGGTTGGATGAATGGACTGTAAGGTGGATAGAAAACTGGGTGAAGCATTGGGCTCAGAGGGTAGTAGTCAATAGCTCAATGTCTAGTTGGCAGCTGGTATTCATAGTTTCATAGTTTCATAGTAGCTAGAGTCGGAAGGTACCTAGGTAGATCATCTAGTCCGACCCCCTGCCTTGGTTATTAAGTGGATTGGGGTTGGCCCTGTGGTCAGTGTTGTTCAATGTCTTCATCAATGACCTCAAAGTCGGTATAGTGTGCATGCCCAGCAAGTTTGCAGATGACACCAAGCTGGGGGGATGCACCGAATCAGGCTGAGGACTGACTGGCTGGGTAGCAGCTCTGCAGAAAGGGACTTGGGGGTTACAGTGGGCAATAATCTGAATATGAGCCAACATTGTGCCCTTGTTGCCAAGAAGGCTAATGGCATACTGGGCTGCACTGGTAGGAGTGTTGCCAGCAGGTCAAGGGAAGTGATTATTCCTGTCTATTCAGAACTGGTGAGGCCACATCTGGAGTACTGTGTTCAGTTTTGGGCCCCCCGCTACAGAAGGGACGTGGACAAATTGGAGAGAGTCCAGTGAAGGGCTAGATCATCACCTAGCGAGGATCAGTACCCAGTACTCTTTCCTGCCATGGCAGCGGGGCAGACTTCATGATCTGCTCAGGTCCCTTCCAACCCTACTAACTATGAAACTATAAAACTATGAAACAAAAATGGTTAGGGGGCGGAGGCACATGACTTATGAGGAGAGGATGAAGGAACTGGGCTTCTTTAGTCTGGAGACTGAAGTTGCTTGACAGCGCTTTTTAACACAGCTACCCAACTTTACTGGATCCAAGCAAGAATACTGAATACATAACTCACTTTAGGTAGAGCCATACTTTGCTTTCCTTGACAACCTCAGTTTTACATTTTTACGATTGCCATGGACAACATTGGAAGGTCTCATGGGCATCTGTATGTTGGGGATCCACAGGGTGAGGCCCTAGGTTCCCAGCCCTCCTTAACATGGGTGAGATTGACCTCTGCACATAGCCATTCCTCAAGCCATCAATATTTTAACTTATGTTGTCTTCATCATGACTCCTGGCTCTTCTGCCATTCACCCAGAACAAATGTAAATGCAAATGTATACACAGGATTTTTAATGATGGGTAGAGGAATTTTTTTTCTTTGTTCCAAATGCTACCTTGTTTACAGCTTCCATTTAGCTGTTGTCATGACAGGAGGTTTTTAAAACCCATCTGGACAAAGCTGTGACTGGGATGATATAGTTGGCATTGGTCCTGCTTTGAATAGGGGGTTCGACTTAATGACCTCCTGAGGTCCCTTCCAACCCTCATTTTCTTTGATTCTATGATTTATGATCTTGTATTCGTTCACATAGCCAAAGGCAAGATGCAACATGGAGACTGAAGAATCTCTGCTGCAGCCAAACAGGACTCCTGTCTAGTCATATGTATCCATTAGAACTTGGAGCACGAAGCAGAATACTGCCAGGAAGGTATAGACCTTCTGCGTATCAAATGAACCTGGAGCTGGAAAGAAAGAAAGAGAAGAAAGCATCAGGGAATTTTAGGCAATAATAGACCAGGAACAGAATTGACAGGGAAAGTAGAGAGAAATATATCTAAAGGGATTGAGACTGGAGGAAGGAGGGAGAGACTTTGTTTGGAGGGTGGCAGAAGATAGAAGAAAACATGATGATCCTTGGGTTTTGATTTTTGAAAAACAATCTGTGTTGTTGAATCTTATTTTCACCCATCAGTTTTTGGTGATAGAGCATGTAAGAATTGACCTGAAAATGATAAAATATCTTTTTATCAGAGATAAACCCATACTACAAAATTTGGATTGAGAGTTAATTCTGGATTCAAACTCACTTCCCTGTCTGATCCTGCCCTGCAAGACTGTAGGAGTATCTCGTAGGGTTTCATTTCACTAATTTCAGGTCCTTCTTCATTCTTAGCTTTTGATATAGTTGACTTTTTACCATCAGGGCCAGGCCATCTGTTTACAAAGTACAGTGAGTTAAAGCTTTAATTTATTTACTAATCTTCATGGCATAATTCACAGAATTTACTTAAGTCTGGAAGTGTGTCAATATCTTGCCTTAGGAGAAAATTGTCCAGAAGAAAGCTAACAGTATTTGGAAAACCCACTCTGTGTATGAAGGAAAGCTATTCTAATTTAGCACCAGCTATGTTAAACTAGTCTAAAATTTGAGTAACTCCTTGGAAATCAATGGAAGTATTTCAATGTTATGCTGTTGTACCTGTGATCAGAAGCTAACCCTTAAATAGCAATATTTCCTCCAAGCTAGCCTTCTGGAGGAACAAGTTGCAAAGCTGCAGATAATGCTCTGATCTACTCACAGGCCCCACCCTTAGCAACAAAGTTGCCATGGAAACACAGTGAAACTGTTATCCAGCAAGAGACGGAATGAAAGCAAAAGATAGGAAGAGCGAGGAACTTTGCAGGCATTTTTCATGTAAATAATTGGGTTTGAATGTGTTAAATAGAAAATGTAAAAGCATACTGTCTTTTTCTCCTATTCCGTCCTTGTATAATATAATATAAATAGGCGGATAATATAAACAGGGTATAAATATAAGCTCCGTAACCAAGGTCTGACTCAAATACGCAGTATGGAAAAATCTAAAGGATGTAAGCCCACTCCATGTTTATTTCCTGCAAAATGCTCTGTAATGGAGTACACAGCCATTCTGACTCTGATGGGGGCTGCAGTTCCTTTGAATGTTTCCATCAGCCATGTGAATCCCCTTTGAAAATTCAAACGAGCTCATATGAGAGAGAGAGAAAGAAAAGACAAGAAAGAAAAGAAAGAGAAATAGCAAGGACGTGCTTCTAGAATTGATCCATCCAAGTTGCTGGGGGGGTTGCGTCATTAAAATAGCAACTGTTTTCCTCAAGAAGATTAGCTCATAATCTTTTGCTTGGCCATAAACTATCACCTGAGGCTGTGATTTCATATGAACTAAGCAGGACTAGGGGATTAGCACTTGGATAAAAGACTTGTGGGAACAGTCTAGATACCGTGCGTAGACAGTGGCTTGTGATTTAGTGGGTGGCATTTCCCAGCTGAATGCCAGAAGTCTGGATGTGCTCTTTTCTATGAGAAGCAAAACAAGACATTGGCAATTTATGTTTATTAAAAGTCCCATAAGATATTTTGCAAGTAATAAAGTATTCATTTTTTTGTCCTGGTCAGATTGCAGTTTGTGAACCAGCAGCACTCTGACTACCCACTGAAATCACAACTGGTGTTCTTCACGTCCTGTCCTAAACAACCGGTAGATTCTGCCTCTTTGAATGACCTCCACCTTTCATTTACTGTAGGTGGAACTAGTAGCAGTGCCTTTACTTTGGTTTCTTAACTCTTTCCACTCTAAATTGCTGTTTGCTTAAAGCTTTGTTAAACCTTAATTTGTTTGGGCTGAACATTGCCAAATTTGATTTCTGTCTCTTCCTGAATTTTCCAGGAAAGTGTCAGCAAAAAAGGTTGAACTACTTCCAAGAATGACACTGTAGAAAAACACACAGTTTTATTGATGTTAAAAGTATTTTGCAGTAATTTTTAGCTCTCCCCTGTATCCAAAAACTTATTAGAGGGTGGTCCTAGAATCATAACATGCCTTTTGCTGAGTAGGTGAACTGTTGAGATGTGTTTGAGTTTCATGCCTCTGGAAATCAGCATTTTCACCCATCCAATCCTTCAGGTCTTTCTTAATGATATTCCTCCCACATCTGTGTCGTCAGCAAATTTAATCAGCTCACTTTCCTGTTTGTGTTGAGGTCATTAATGAAAATATTCAACAAGATTGGTCCAAGACCATTCCTTGAGGAAGTCTGCTAGTAACATCCATCCAGCCTGGTAATTTTCAGTACTACCTGTCCCAATATTACCTTTTCATTATTACCTGCCATCTTCCCTTTAGCAAGTTCTTTACTGGCCCAACAGTCCTCTGCTAACCCCATCTTCCTCACCATCACTAACAGTTTCACATGTGGCACTGCATGTAAAGCCTGACTTACTCCAAAATCTACTGTGTTTCCTTTGTTTAGAAAATCACATATCTTATCAAAGAAGGATATCAGGTTGATATCAGGCATAATTTACCTTTCAGAAAACCATGTTGCTTTTTATGCCATTTTTCATTTTAACTTTATGCCTTAAATTATTCTTTTCTTCAAAATTTCTTGTGTGCTATGAAAGTCACAGTCATGGGCTCATAGTTGCTTGGATCTCATGTCCCCCCTTCTTAAAAATATCATAGAATCAAGAGTTGGAAGGGACATCAGAGTTATCCAGCCAAACCCCCCTGCATGAATACAGAAATGCCACTCTTAAATACTCACTGTCCAATGATTATCTAGACTCCTCTCGAAAACCTTCAGTGAAGGAGATTCCACAACTTCCCTGTACAGTCTATTTCATTGCCTTACTGTTTTAACAGTAAAGATGTTTTTCCTGATATCTAATCTAAATATACTTTGCTACTAACTGTTCTTTATAGCAACCTTTCAAATATCTGAAGATAGCTATTTTGTCTGCTCTTAATCTCCTTTTCTCCAAGATAAACATGCCTTGTTCTCTTGTACAGCTTGCCTTCCAACACTTTTATCACGTTCATCTCCCATTTCTGGAGCCTTTCTAACTTCTCCACCTCTTTGTTAAAATATGCAAAACTGCACACAGTAATTTAGATGAGATCTAACCAGCTCTGAGTACAGTGGTACTATCACCTCCAGTGTCTTATACTCCTGTTGATGAAGCCCAAAATTGCATTTCCATTTCTTTATGCTTGGTCACATTGCTGACACATGTTGACCCTATGATCCACTGAAACCTCTGTACCAGTGATTGTCAACCAGAGTGCCTGTGGTGCTTTGAGATCCTTTCAGATGTGCTGCAGAATGCCACACTGTTAGGTGTGCTAACACGATTCACAGGATAAACCCAATGGCCGTGTCCACACGTGCGTGGACATTTGGTTCTCCAGGGACAACTAGCAGCAGTGCACCCTGTGCCATCACTTGTTGTCCCGAGTAATGCCTGTGGCACATGCACTCTGGCACGTGGCAAATTATTCCAGGTGGGGTAGGGGACGCTGGGGCCAGTACTGGGCTGGCCCCAACAACCTTACCCAGGGTCCTGGGGGCCTCCCAGGGCTGCAGCTGTGGCGATCCTGCTCTGTGGAGCCTGGCCAGCAGCTGGAGCATGGTTCCAGTTGGTCTGGCTCTGGTTTTGAGCAGCACATGCTGCTCCTCCATGCCCTGCTCCACCTTTTTTCCTCAGGGTACCCAGGGGACAACCCCTCCCTTTCCCCACCCCCCCACTGCTCCCTTGCAGCACAGAGAACAGCTGAACATGCGTTATGTGATGCCACAGATGTGTCTGCAGCACTGCATGCCTCATGGCAGTGCTTATATAGACAAAGCCAATGATTTCAAATAAGAATCCATGATGTTAAAAAGAATTCAACCTGTTGTGGTCTTTCTAGAGTCTGAGTTCTTTGCAATCAGAAAATGCTGTATCATTTTTCCATAGTCAAGAAATGAGTGAAAATTAAGAGCCGGCATTTTCTGAGCCTAAGGGGTGCCTTGAATTTTAAAAAGTTGAGAATGACAGCCCTAGACCCTCAGCAGTGCTACTAGCCAGTGAATTATTTCCCATTCTGTATTTGTGCTTTGGTTTATTATTCCCCAGGGGTAGCACCTTACATTTGTCTGCTTTGAGCTTCACTCTGTTCTAGCCCAACTTTCCAGTCTATAAAGATCCTTCTGAATTCTACCTCTATTTTGCAAAGCATATGCAATCTTTCCCATTGTCATGTCATAATTTGGCAAATGTACTACTTTAACTGTTCTTCACTCACATAGTACCACCCCTGACTGACAGATTTGTCAAAAATCTTTGCTATCAAATTTGTGGTTTCACATACTAATTCTTTCAGAATTCTAGCGTGGAGATGATCCAGTCCTCCTGACCTTAGTGCAATATGTTATCTCAACAGTTCCTATTATGGAGCCTGCTTTGCCCCATCTTCATTCCACAGTGGCCCCCACTAGTGATAGCATATGTCAAATTCAATATATGAGTGAATTTTGAATGACTCTTTTAGTACATATACATAGACAGCACAAAATGAGGGAGCTATCCCTTTTGCTTTGTGGAATTTCATGTTACTTATCTCTTTCTCTTTATATCTGACTTAATGATATTCCTTAATATATACTTGGCTTTATTAGCAACAAGGTCAGACCTTAAGGTTTAGAATTTGAATCTGAAAATATCAGCCCTGTACTTTTACATGGCTTTTACATATTTAATACGTTATCTTGGATGTAAAGTCCCTATGTTTTTTGTATGGGTGGATTTCTTATAGGGCTACATAATTATTGGCCCTTATTCAGAGGAGTAAAGGCTGGCAGTAATTCCTTTTTTGTGAGGCCACATATTATAGCTTCCCAGATCTCAGTTGAAGAAAGCACCCATAATACAGGCCTGTGTTAATTGAAGAGTTATTGACCACAGAAACTGTGAGGAGAACCACAAAACAGAACCACAAAAAACAAGACAAATTTTCAAGAAAATGGGGTGTCATTGATGGTGTAAAAAATTATTATAAACTGCAGGACGTTAACTGTAGATTAGAGGTGTCAGACTACCCCACTCCCAGACATGGTGGTGAGGCAAGCAGCCCCAGGGACAGGCCCAGTGGCAGCAGGGTTTAATGCAGCCATTTCTCACACCTTGTTGCTGATACGTGCACCCAATGGGTCCCCTTCCACAGATTTCGAAGGCAGTCCTCTTCCCCACTTGTTTCACCCGCAGATTCTTGGCCCTTCTATTATTTCCCTGCTCTACATTGTTTCATGTCACCCTGTGTGGGTAATCAAGGAGCAGCTCCCTACTTAATATAAACAATGTCTTTATTATAGCAGTTACTTACAGAGCTGTTACAGGGCCTGCTGCTTTGCCCCAGACTGCCTAACTCTCCTTCTCTTCCTGTCTCCTCCCCCTCATGTCCTGTTCCTCCTTCAGACTCCTCCTTTCTGCTGCTGCTGGTTGTGCCTCGAGGTCCATACATATTGTTACATCTTTCCTTTCAACAGTTCAAAGCATATGATTAACTTATTCCCCTGGTTGGGCCAGAGGTTGCTAGCATATAGGCCACCGGGGAGACGGAGCCTTTACCACAGGTCTGCTGTGTTTTTTAGGGCTCATAGTCATCCCGGTATGCTGGTCGTTGTACCAGCCTCCCACTTCTTGTTTGGTTGATGTTTCTGGGTGCTACGCCTGCTTCTGTTCTGTCCATGTCTTTGTTTTGCAGGCTGGATTCTGCTTATGTATCTCTTTCCTTTGTGGAGTCCATGGCGTCTTTCTGCCCTAGCTGGGGCTCACTGATGACTGACCAGTTGTCAAAGTTGTCTTGGTCCTGATCCTGGCATCTTTTGCTCACTTGTATTTCCGCTCTGCCAGTGCTTCATATCATCCCCTTGCTTTGTGGGTACCTGGGGATGATGTCTTCTGCTGGAATTCCCATTTAGTGCCAAACTGTTTCAATTCTCTTGAGATGTATTGTGGGCCATTGTCTGAGAACAGAGTGTCAGGTATCCCATGTTGTGCAAAATGAGCCTTCAGCTTCCTGATCACCATTCTTGCCTGAGTGTCTTTGAGGTAACCTACCTCCCCAAAATTGGCATAGTAGTCTACGGTGACCATATAGTTTCTGTCATTGACATTGAACAAGTCAGTCCCTACCTTCTCCCAGGGCTGAGACGGGATGTCATGAGGGTTCAATGTCTCTTTTTGCTGTTTGTCACTGCATTCCTTGCACACTTCACACTGCTCCATGAATGTTCTCAAGTGGGCATTCATGCCTGGCCAGTAGATGCGCTCCTGTGCTCTCCTCAGCCATGACTCTATTCCCATATGTGAAGCATGGAGTCGGTTCATGATGTCTCACTGCAGAGCTGCTGGGATCACTACCCTATCTCCCTTGAACAGAATTCCATCCTGTGTACATAGTTCATCCCTCCATTGGTGATATGCAGCAACTTCTGGTGGTACTTGTGCCTTGTGCTGTGACCAACCCTCTAGGATGGTTTGTTTAACTGCTTGTAGCACACCATCCTGTTCCGTACTATGTTGTATTGCTTTGAGACTGCTTTTGGAGATGGGTAAGTCTTGTACCATATTAATGGACTCTATCTCCTGTTCTACAGATCCATCTGTGCTGCACTCTGGAAAGTATGTTCTACTTAGTGCGTCTGCCACTTGCAGGGACTTCCCTGGGTAGTATTTTATATTCATATCATAGGTCTGGAGTCTCAGCAGCATGCGTTGAAGTCTCTTAGGAGCACTCAGCAAGGGCTTTTTCATTATGATCTCTAATGGTTTGTGATCTGATTGCACATCTACTCTCTGTCCAAAAGTAAACTGATGGAGCCGTTCCAGTCCAAACAATACTGCTAGTAACTCTTTTTCTATCTGTGCATATCTCCTTTCGGTTTCAGTCATTGCCCTACTAGCAAAAGCTACAGGCTGCTAGTTCTGCATCAGTACTGCTCCCAGACCTCCTTCTGATGCATCACACTGTAGTACTAGTTGCTCAGCTGTGTTATAGTACTTCAGTGTTGGGGCCTCACTGATGAGTTTTTTAATTCTTTTGAATGCCTCCTCTTGAGTCTGTGCCCATTCCCAGGCTGCATCAGTGTGCGTTAGCAACCTGAGTGGCTCACAAGCGTTAGGTAAGTGTGCACAAAATTTGGACAGATAGTTAACCATCCCAATAAGGCGCTGGACTCCTTTGACATCTTGTGGCCTAGGCATCTCCATAATGGCTTTCACCTTCTCTGGGTCTGGCCGTAGTCCTTCCGAAGTCAGCAGATGTCCAATGTAGGGTACTTCCGTTCTTCTCAGCTGTATTTTGTTGGCATTCAGTTTAATGTTCCTGTCCTGGCATCTGTTGTTGCAGTTTGGCATCATGGTCATGGATCGTCTCTTCCTTATCATCCCCTTTTCCTATGACAAGAATATCATCAGCCACAATCTTGATACCTGGAAGACCTTCCAGCTCACAGTTCAGTTTCTGCTGGAAAACTTCTGGAGTTGGATTGATCCCCATGGGCATCCTTAACTGGTGATACCTGCCAAAGGGTGTACTAAAGGTTGTTAGGTAGCTGGAAATTCATCAAGCTCCACATGCCAAAATCCATTCTTGACATGGCAAACTGTGAACACTTTTGCCTAGACAGGTCAGGTAGTACATCCCCAATTGTTGGCAGCAGGTAGTGGCTTCTTTTGAGTGCCCTGTTAAGTGGTTTCAGATCAATGCAGATTCTCAGTTTGCCTGATGACTTCCTTACTACTACTAGGCTGCTGATCCAGTCTGTACTTTTTTCAACTGGTATGATAATGCCTTTTCTCTGCAGATTTGTCAATTCCTTCTTCAGAGGCTCCAGCAGGGCTAGTGGAACTCTGCGTTTTGGTAGTCATACTGGTTGCACCTGTTGATCTATTTCTAACTTTGGTTTGCCTTCACAGAGTCCAGTACTCTAGAATATGTCTCCATCCTTAACAGAACATTAGGTAGTGAACCTAATGACCTTTCTTGCTCTTCTGTGACCTGGAGGATGTTGTGGTGTTGCACTGTAATTAAATCCATGGCCTGTGCTGCCCAGCTACCCAGCAGTGGATGAGTGTCTGCCCTGTCAATCACTATGAATTGCAGTTGGTACTGTTTCTTGTTGCATGGATTTATTATAGTCAGCTGGCACTTTCCCAGCGGCCTCACAGTTGTTTTATTATACATTAACAGGACTTGGTGACATTTTTCCATTCTGATGCTGCTACTCAATAGATTTACAGGAAGGACATTGCAAGTGGCTCCACAGTCCACCTGGTATCTTGTAGGTCTTTGCTGTAGCATCATAGTTGCAAATATGGCTGAGTTGTTGCCCACTTTTTTCTGTAATGTGTGTATCCTGTGAGTCTGTGAATCTGCCAAATTTACACTGAAAGCTTCCTCCTCATCTGTAGTCTCCTGATCTCTCATCACTGCGTGGACTTTTTTTTTTCTATTTGGGTGACTACAACACCAACCCCTGAAATGATGCTTTTTTCCACATTTTTTGCACTCTTTTCCATAGGCTGGGCATTTGTCCTTCCGCCTTTCATGTAGCTGCCATAGTACATGCACCGAATCATATGGTCGGCGTTTGCAGTTAACCTGTCAGGTTCCTGCTTGCCAGAGTCCTTTAGGTTGAGCCTGTGAACCTGCTCTGTACATGTGGCTGTTGATATCATTTTGATCCTCTGTTTAGACAATTCTGCTACCCTTGCAATTTGGTGTCACTTTTCCAGGGTTAGATCTACCTCTCTTAGGAGTCTCTCCTTCAGGGCAGAGTCCCATGTACCACACACAATCCTATCCCTGATTAAGGAGTCTTTTATGTTTCCAAAGTTGCATGAGGATGCCAGAGTTTTCAGTGCTGAGATATAGGCCTCTATACTTTCTTTTTCCTCCTCGTTTCATGTGAAAAACTTATATCTCTCTACAGTCTCATTTTTCCTGGGGTCACAGTATGCATCAGACGCTTCTATTAACTGTTCTAGTGTGTCAGGGTTCCCTGGCATCAGTGTCGCACTTACTTCATGGCCTTTTTCCCCCACTAGATAGTAAAACGGCTTTACCTTCATTTTCTCTTCTTTATCAGCCATGGTTAACGCTGTATACAAACTGAATTCTTGCTTCCATTGTTTCCATGTCTGTGCCAGGCTCTGTGTTGAAATCCAGCTGTCCGGGGGGCTTCAGTCCCTCCATGCTTCTTGCAATCTGTTTGAATCACTGCTGGGGCCCAGGTCTCTCTCTTCTCTTGGGCTTCCTCACAGACTTTCTGCTGCCACCATGTTTCATGTGACCCTGTGTGGGTAATCAAGGAGCAGTTCCCTACTTAATATAAACAATGTCTTTATTATAGCAGTTACTTAACAGAGCTGTTACAGGGCCTGCTGCTCTGCCCCAGACTGCCTAACTCTCCTTCTCTTCCTGTCTCCTCCCCCTCATGTCCTGTTCCTCCTTCAGACTCCTCCTTTCTGCTGCTGCTGGTTTTGCCTCTGAGATCCACACGTATTGTTACATACATGATCCAGTTCTGCGGACTGGATCTGGCCTGTGGGCTATAGGTTTGACACCCCTCAAGTAGATTATAGGCTTTTGACAGTGTCTGTCATGACAGTCTCGTTAGTAAACTAAGGAATTACAGAGTAGACAAAAGTAGTAACAGGTGGATACATGCCTGGGAGGATGTACTGACCCAAGGGGTCAGTTCTAGGCTCAGTATTGTTTAATATCTTCATTAATGATTTGAACCAGTGGGACCAACCTTTTGTCAAGTGTGCCACAAATTGAGTTCTGAGCCCTCCCTGAGTGTGTCTCCAATCCCCTTCCCTTGCTTTATCTCTGCTCTGCTTTCTGCTTCCTGCCTATCCGTTGCTGTGTTCTCTGCTCCCTTCCATATCTGCCACTTATCACACACAGAAGCTGCCTGTGCCTGTTGTGACATGCATGCCATAGGTTGGCCCCCCCTGATTTGGAAGATGGGATTGAGTTTATGGTTAGCAAAATCTCAGATGACACCAAGATGAGTGGAGTTACAAGCACCATGGAGGGTAAACTGGAGAAACGGTCTTTAATCAACAGGACGAAACTGAACAAGAATAAGTGCAAAGTCCAGCACTTGGGATGGAATAGAAAAATGCAGACTGGAAAAGGATTGCCTAGGCTGTAGTAGTAGAGATCAGAATCTAGGGGTAACAGTGGTCCATGAACTGAATATGAGCCAACAGTGTGCCCTTGCTGCAAAAAATGCCAGTAGCATGCTAGGCTGTATTAATAGGAGCATCACTTGCAAATCAAAATAAATGATTCTCCCTCAGTATTTGGCACCGGTGAGTGTGTCCAATTTTGGGCCTCTTATTTTAAGAAAGATTTGGACAAATTAGAAAGAGTACAGCAGAGAGCAACAAAAAATTATTAGAGGTCTGGGAAACATTACTTATGAAGATAGGTTGAAAAACTAGGATTATTTAGTCTGGAGAGGAAAAGTCGGGATATTTGATAATGGTGTTTACACACCTGAAGGGTGGTTATAGGGAGGACTGATATAGACTATTCTCTGTGGCCACAGGGAACAGGACAAGGAGCAATGGTCTTAAACTGCAGCAAGGGAGATTTAGGTTCAATATTCAGAAGAACTTTCTCATTATGAGGGTGGTTAAGCATTGGAGCAGGCTACTAAATGAGACTATGGAGTCTTCCTCTTTGGGCAGGTTTAAGAGCACATTAGACAAACATTTGACAGGAATGGTTTGTCAGGGATGATCCTACCTTGGCTACCTGGATTAGGTGACCTCCTGAGGTCCCTTCCGCCACTATGAGTCTATGATTCTATGATCCTGAAATTTAGTCAGTAATATGTCATTAGCGATGACAGTGAGAACAGAATAGAGTTCATCGTTTTTAGGGTCAGAAGGGACCTGAGCAGATCATCTAGTCTGACCCCCTGCCATGGCAGGAAAGAATACTGGGGTCAAACGACCCCAGCAAGATGTTCGTCTAACCTCCTCTTAAAAATCCCCAGGGTAGGAGCCTGCACCACTTCTCTTAGAAGTTGGTTCCAGACCCTAGCCGCCCTGACTGTAAAGTAGAGCCTCCTGATATCTAACCTAAACCTACCCTCTGCCAGATTGTGACCGTTATTCCTGGTCACTCCTGGCGGTGCTCGGGGGAATAGTGACTCCCCCAATGCCTGCTGATCCCCCCTGACTAGTTTATAACAGGCCACAAGATCCCCCCTCAGCCTTCTCTTGTGGAGGCTGAACA
>NW_017728950.1:6624180-6653515 GCF_001723895.1 Crocodylus porosus | reverse complement strand
AAGACTATATCCACTGCTAACCCTGCATCTAATGATCTGGTGATCTGATTGTAAAAGGCCACCAGGCTGGTCTGACATGACCTGCCACTGATGAACCCATGTTGGTTGCCCCTAAGCATGCAGTCTGCTGCTGGCCCCTCCTGGATGTGTTCCAGCATAATTTTCTCAAACAGCTTGCCTAGGATCGAGGTAAGACTAACTGGCCTATAGTTTCCCGGGTCCTCCTTCCTCCGTTTTTTGAAGATGGGAACCATGTTGGCCCTCTTCCAGTCCTCTGGTACCTCACCAAAGCACCATGAGTGCTCGTAAACCCATGCCAGGGGACTTACAATGACCTGGGCCAGTTCTCTTAGAACTCTAGGGTGGAGATAGTTCAAAGGGTAGAAGCAGGACTGGAGAAGTTTAAGAATCAACTGGAAGAAAGGAAGTCCTTTCTGGGGACAGTGGCTGTACACATCATTGTCAGTTAGTATGACGATGGAACAAGAGAGAGAGATTGGATGATAATTTGATATGGAGGAAGGTCAGACGTTGTTATTTTAAGATAGAGGAACATGTGTTTACTGGATGGGAAAGAAACCTGAAAAAAGCAAGAAGCTGTGAAAGGAAAGGAAAAAGAGGATATCAAGAAGGAAAAGGGACATTATAAAATACGAGATAATCAGATCACATGGGCAGGAAGAGATACTGAATGAAGACAGGAGGAAAAAGTCTCAGGGTCAATGAAACAGGAGAAGAAAAGTGTAGAATGGGAGGAAAGAGGAAAGAATAAGGGGGTAAGATGGTGGAAAAGTGACTCTGAGTTCCTTATTTTTATATAGAACAACTCAGTCTTGCACATCCTTTGCAGATAGAAAAAAGGGAATAACGGGTGTGTCTACACATGATATTAATGTGATGCAATAAACTCTGGTGCAGTTCACTGCAGCATATTGAGCCAAGGCAGCACAGTCCTGGCTGGAAGGGAGCCCAAGGGGGTCAGTCTATCAGTCTGGAGCTGCTCCCTGGCTGGGGCACAAGGGTGCTACATTGTTGGGCTAGTCATCAGGCAGCCGCCTATGCCCCAGCCAGCTCTGTCACCATCTACACATGCGTTCCTCTGCATGTAACTACTCTACTGTAGGGTAGAAGTTGTGTTGGCCAGTACTATCGTACAGCAGAGTTAAATAGTTTACTCCAGCCTAATAGTATTGCATGTGTAGACAGTGACACTTTACTATGGAGCCAATTAGTCAGCTCTGCAGTAAAGCATCTTGTGTGGATACACCCAATATATAGATAAGGCTTGAGAGGACATTGAAAGTGTCCAGGGCTGCAAATGTGGTATTCAGTAAGGGAAGTGTACAATTATTTTGTAAGACAGCAGAAGAATGACACAATTAAAAGGTGAGAGGAATGTCTTTTGGGGCACTCAGATTTGAGGCAATTTGCTCTCCCATTTGATTTTGGGATCTACTGAGTACTGAATATACTTGCTCATTTGAGAGAGCTCTTTTGATTTTATTGCCACCTTTCCATAAGCTCCCATCCTTCAAGGCTGATTTCTACACAAACATTCTTTCTCTCATGAAGACTGTTTTTGAATTTTAATTACATTCTTATCCTTTGTTGACTCCATCAGGACTGTTAGGCATGCTGATCCCAATACATGCAACAATTCAATAATTCACTATCATTTATATAGCAGGCATGAGTCACATCAGATGGTAACACTAAACTGCATAGTTTAGTGGAGTCAGAGAAAGTCCTTGGAGAGTTTTGGCAATTAATAGGAGGGCATCTTGGAAATGGACTCAAAGGCAAATCAGAAACAATTTCAGTTTGTATACCATGTAGCCCAGGTTTACCTGCAGCTCCTCACACTGCTCTGCAGCCCAGACAGAGTGTTATGCATTCAGCTAAGCCAGGGGTGGGCAAAATGTGGCCCGCGGGCCAAATGCAGCCCGCCAGGCCATTCTATTCAGCCCATGGGGCCCCTAAAAAATTTAGAAAATTAATATATATCTGGCCCTGGCTGCCTGTTATGCAGCCTTCGATGGCTTGCCGAAACTCAGTAAACAGTCCTCCGCCTGAAATAATTGCCCACCTCTGAGCTAGGCTGTGTATCAACAAAGGAATTTGGGCCCTGGTTTATCTTGGAAGGGACTCTCCAGAGGACAACATCAAATAGCCTCTCCCTTTTATCAACCTCTCTTGTTGTTCATCCACTTCCTGGAGCAGAGGGGCCAGCAGCAGCTCTTTGTTAGTATCCCAGCAGAAGAGCTGAGGCCCTGCTCATGGGAGAGGTAGACTGGACCTAAGGGTGGGAGCTAAGAATGGTAGGGGTTAAGCGTAGTGCAAGGGCTAATGGAAGAACACAATGAGGAGAAAAGAGAAGGATGGAGATGTAGAGGTAGGACAAGGCTTATACCAACCAAACACCTAATCTCACATCGTTTAGGTCATGCCTAGCTTCCTCTCAAGGGTCTCCTGTTCCCTGCCAAAGCTTGCTTTCTGTCCAACTGCCTTAAAGGTCCTGCCCCTAGCTCAAAACCTGCACACTACCCTGGAGAAATCTGTAAGAGAAATATACTCTCAATCCCACAGTTAACACCAGCCCTGAAAAGATGTTCATGGACACGTGCAAATTATTTGCAAATATGTAGATTCAATAATCTGCATAAATCATCTAATGAGAAGATGCTTAATTTTGACACGTTGTGAGTCTGAAGGTAGCCAATTGTTTCCCAGAGAAACAATCGTTTGGCTATTGTTAACTATTAAACAACTATGAGAACTTGATACTCATGTAGAGAATGGCAGCACTGCAAATTAAAGATGTGATTGCAGCTCCTGCAGACAAAGCCAAGCCAGCTTTAAACTAGCTAGCTTGAATACTGGTAACAGAGTAGCTTGCGGTGGCACTGGTTCAGTGTAGGCTGTAAAACCTACCTAGGAGTGTGGGTATATACCTAGCTAGCTAGTCCATGCTGAGCTCTAATACTCAGAGAGCTAGTTTAAGGCTAGTTCAGGTGTGTCCGCACAATTTACAACTGTACCTTTGAACTAACAACATACCTGACGACCTTCTTGTTGTTCTCTGGACGTCAAGTGACTTTCTACTAATGTTATGGACTTTCTACTAATGGTAATTTACACCATTTTAAGGCCCTCTGCCAGAGTAGCATAAATGCTCTTTAATGTAAATCCATCAGCCCTGGTTTTCATCATTATTCCCCTGAATTGGATTTGACATCATTTTGCATAACTACACGTTTTATACAATTACCATTTCCATGAGTTATGTGGACCGGGGTTTTCAAGTGCTTAGTACCTGCCATTGGGGTCAATTTTCAGAATATCTCAGTTCCTTTTCAAACACTGAAATAGCTTCCTATTGTTCCAGTGTTCAAGTGTTCTGCATCTAGCATTCCCTAAGGTGACATGCAGGGACAGATTTTTCAGAGCTTGGTATCTACTATGTGCTTTGTTAGTATTTCTGTGCCCACTTCAGCAGTGTCAGGAATGGGTCTGCAGGCAGTGGACATTAAAATACTATGAGCTTTCACTCTCTTTCATTGCCCCCCTCTTTCAGTGGATTGCTGATGCCACAACTTTAAAATACCTGGTTTGTCAAAAGGTTATAGTTTTATTTTTGTATATAGTCAATGCCAGAATATCTTTGAATGCAAACCTGTACAGTTTTTGAATCTGCTGATGTACATTCATAACAATCAAATATTGAGGAAAACGTGCACATTCATGTTCCCGTCCTTGATATAACTGAACCAGCTGAATGAACACCTTGGGGTGAGATAGAGATTCAGCTAAACAGTTTCACGTGCACATGCAACTGATAAATATCGCTTGCATGAAACATCTTTCTTGCAAAATAGTTGTTCTGTTCATCTTTAGATCATTTTAAGCAGGCTTTCTTTTTTCTTGCTGGATAAAAGATCCCGCCTGTGTTTGAAATGGAATCTTCCACTATTTAGCAAGCCTTTGTTGAATGAGTCATCCAAGCTGTTTCTTATTGGCTGGGATGGTTAGCACCCAAGGGATTGCCTGGCAGAGGCTGCAAGGCCTTGCTTCATTCACAGAAATGTTGGTATGCTAGCCAGCCCTTTCATTCACATACACAGAATTTCATTCACATTTTGCAGTTTTTTATCCGCTTCTAATGAAGAGAGCCATTTGGAAATGATAGGGTTTTCTATGCAGTAGAGAAATGTAGAAATAAGCTATGGTGTGTATATTTGCTGTTGCTATGCTAGGAGGATGAAGAGAAAAATGAATGCTGTGTGGATTCTGTAGCAGGTTTGCAGTGTGGGGATGAAAGGCTATTCTGCAGATCACTAGAAACCTGCTTTTACACTGTCTAGGATATTTCCATTATTCATCACTGCTGGGATAAGAGGTGCTTACTTCATTTAATGTGTCATAAATTATACTAATTAAATACCTGTATTTAAAGCTGTTTTAGTGTGCTTGTCCTGTACTGCAGCCTTTCGTCATAGGGGGAGGGAGGAAAGCCCTCAAGATTATTCCTTTAAAATGTGCTGCAGTTATACTGATTTGTTATGAGAAAACATGCATTCTTTGACCTGCATTTGTCTTTTTTTTACAGTGCAACGTAGCATCCTAAATCCAAATTGCAGTTTACAAAGCAGATCAAATAACATAAAAGTGCCGTTTGGTTTACACTGGGTATTGTAATTTTGCAGTACTTTACATTTGTATTTTTCTATTAAAATGAAGGAGAGATACTGTTTTAAGTATGATACCTATTTTACTCTTCAAATCAGGTATTTTGGGCTGGCGGGCATGTTTAATAGGAGCTAGTGCATTTTTTCTCTTGACTACAGAGCTTCAGCACACTGCTATAGATGCTTCTGAATATCCCTGTAGTATTTTTCAGTCTTTCAGAGCATAACCCAATATTAAACTGGGTTGCAGGTCCATTTTACAGTTTTTCTTGGGGAATGAATATCTACGAAAGAAGGCACAGTTCTTAACCCTCTTGCCGTACATCCAGAGAATACTTCTCTTCACACATAGGTACTTTACTGCATTCAATAAGAAGCTTGCTGTGGAGTATTAGGGCAGAAGGATTTGTTTCTGTACAAAAACTGTGATGTAACAGTTTTTGTGAGGAACTGCATTGACATAAAGGTACTTGTTAAGCTGTTTTGCTGCTTTTGTAAAAGAAAATGAGTGTATTCTTTAGTGTAGCTTTGTCACCCAATGCTGTTATTCATTAAGGTTTTCTGAAATCCTTCAAGGTACATATATATGTTCAGGGAGGGGGGTTGTGAAGTGATGGGGAGTGGTGAACATTATCATAATGCCTAATTGTGACTTCTTACAGATCTACAATGCAGGAGCATTTTAACAGAACAGTGAAGGATTTTCTGAAAAAATGTTAATACAGTTCCTTAGAAGTATTTGCCTTTGATGCCAAAAGAGGAAAAAATTAAAGGTTGGAAGGAAATATCTGTTTGGGAAGATAGGAAAAGGAAATTTGAGAATTGATTGGTGCTAGTATGCTGTAAGTGGGTGGATGGGTTTTTTTTTTTTTTTTGCTACAGGAAGTGATTTGCAGTGTTCACTGAGCCTTTTGTTGAAAAGGGTCCTTCTCATTTGTGTGAGTCATGCTTTTGCTGTGAGCGAGTTGGCAGCTCTAAGCAGGACTGGGATCTCTGTCATAGAAAACTATTACTTCACCCAACCTTAATGTAGAACCATAAGAAATATATTTTAAAGCATTTACTCTTTGTTATACTCTCTTCTTTTTTTTTAAACCAAAATTTTATTTCCCGTCCTTGTTATTATGAATCGTCTGCTATGTTAGCACAGGCATCTTCTGCGTTGGCATCAGATTTGCCAGAACGTATGCAGGAAACCAGATAGAAGGGCATGCTTCAACGTACCAAGTATAACCGCTTCAGGAATGATTCGGTGACATCAGTTGATGATCTTATTCACAATTTGTCCATGAACAGCAAGGTCTCAGCAGTTGCTCCGACTTCAACAACACCTTCATACCTGGTCTCACCTGAGGTTCTCCGCAAGGACCAAGAAGATGGACCCACCACCCTTTGCACCCTCATCCATAAAGTGTCCCACTTGAAACTGTCCAACACAGGCAGCCTTTTGGGCATCAAAAACCTCTCCTCTGCAGTGAAGGAGCTTGCTGTCTCCAAGTTGCAGGGAAGCTCGAGTGCTTCCAGCTCAGCAGCAGGGGCTTCAGACAACACATGTAACCTTGTCTCTGCCACTTCGTGTTCTCAGCAGGACGTGAGCAAGATGAGTACAGGGAAAAAAACACGGTTAGAGGAAATGCACCTGGGAGGTGAAGACTGGAATCAAAATAGCAGCTTTGTCAATAAACCCTCTCGAGGGTGGCTGCACTCGAACGAAAAGATCTTGGGACCTGGTGTGACGTACATTGTGAAGGTTGGTCTGTTTTCCTTCCATTCTCTCTTTTTCTCAATGAAAAATTCTCTGCTGGTTTCAATGGCAAACTGGTGAGGCTGAAAGGATCTCTATTTTTATCTTTCTTGTTGTGTATAATGCATGGAATATAAATGTAGTAAGGTAGGACTGGAAAGCAGGGTTAATTTATTATAATAGAGAACTATGCACATTTGCTTGCTGTGAGTTAATATGTTTTATAGGTGTTTTAAAAGATTCTTCCTGAAGCTAAAAGCAGTTTTTTCTTACTCTGTTTTTTCTCAATTCAGGTGCTCAGTTATCTCTAGTATATTGTATATATCTTGGCTACATAGATTTTCAATATGTCTGTTGCTGTCTATTATAGAACAGGAAAGAGAAATACCTTGATGAGTGAAAACCAGGTTATCATGCACAATATTTCAAATGAAAAATATCTTCAAAGAAATATGTGCCTTTTTGGTGAAGTTGTTATTTGAAATCACACAAAAGAAAGCTACAGATTGCAGTTCTTGTTGTGTTCCACAAATAGAAATATTGTTGATTTATGGTAGAACAAGGAAAAATATAGCCTTGTTTTACGTAACAGGGATTTCGGGCACCTTAAACATTATTTCTCTTTTGAGTACAGTGACGCTTCATGTCCAGGGCAACAATCATGACATTTTAAAATGTACTGTAACAATGATTGTACCTTTGGTAGGGAGGGGGTACAAAATTGTGTCATAATTGCAATTGTGTCAGGTTCCACTTAAATGTTCAAAGATAGTGTACAGGAGGTACAGAAGTGCACATCTGTATACTGTATACAATTCAATCATCAATTTTGCATTCTTATACTTACTAGTAATATTTCTTATGAATAAAGTGATAGTGTAGCAAGGGGTTAAACAGAGAATAGAGCAATTTTATTTAAAGCATAAAAAATTACGGCATAAAGTTTAATTAAGTATGATTTACAATAAAATGAAACCCTCACTTCTTCACTTACCTCACTTTCTCTAAATTCCATATTAAAAGCAGGGGATATATTGAACCACTGAAACTTTGGGAAATAAGTTGTTTGGTGTTTTTTTTAAAGATGGTGTTGATGAAAAACCACTCAAACCTTTTCTTCAGAAGTATTAGGGCTTTATTCAGTCTCAGAAGAGTCTGAGACGTAGAGGAAAATGACAGAGCCAGTGTTACCTTTCAGAATGCAAACTGCTCCTCTGCTCCTCTTCAAGACCTGTCTTGGTAGAAATGCACCTTGATGCTGAATGTTACAGGAGTGTATCTATCCTCCTCTGTCATGACAATATTTTAGTTAATGGAAGGTTGTACAATAGTCTTATCATAGCTTATGAACCTCAGTTCTATTTTTCCTCAAGACATCATTATAAACAAAGATAATGACTTCTGGAATTCACTTCTACTGTTGATTGTGCTTGTAAGCAACAATTATGACGCAGAGCAAATACAGCATTTATTTTCTTGATGTGATTTTCTCACTGACTGACCACAAGTATAGCGGAGAAAGCTGAGAACTTTGAGTTTTGAGTCGACAAGAGGTGACAAAAATATCTTATTTTTGGTTTTAAAATAAAAAATGAATTTTCAGTGATGAATCAATATTTAAAACTCTCACTTGAACAAGATAAAGATTTCCATCGGTGCAACTGGTGTAGAATATTTAAGCCAATTTATTTGGCTTCAGAATTATGTATGCAGTATTTTAGTTGGGTGTTACCAGGTCATCAACATGAATAGAATTATGATATTTAGTATTTCTGTTAAAATAGGATGACAATGTTTCATGTTTTGCTCTCAGGAATATTTAGTCATAGAGAAAATATGGTGTAATATAAATGTCAAAGTAGAGGTTTAAAAGGGATATCAAAATCAATGGCTGATGTTACATGAATGAAAATAAAAGCCATCCTACTTAGTTCATAATTTGCTTGTTCATTAAGTATCTCTGAATTTTCCTCAGCAACTGCAGCATTCACGTAGATAAGAATAGAAGTGCAGTTCCCACATCATTAAACACTGTTAGTTCTCAGGGCTTTTGCGCATTCAAACCATCAAATCAATACAAAGATAATGTACACTGAAAGGAAGCATTCCTTGGGTACCTCATGGCTATACTGAATATCTGGGGGGCTTGTACCATGTTTAATTAATGCCATATGCCTTGCAGAGTATTCCATATGCCATAAGTTAAATGAGACAAAAATTAGATTTGTTGTTAACCAGTAAAACTTTCATCATTTGTATGTGTAAGTGCATAAAGTTAGTATTCGTCATTAATTTATGTCAGAAATGTGGAATGGAAGAGGGCAAGCTGTCATCAATAGACAGTTTGATGTAAACCATGTTCGAGCATCTACAAGCAGAAAGGGCAAGATCCTTACGCGTAGTTCAGTCATCTACTTATATATGATGTAAGAAACAGACTCTTTCCTTAATTTTATTAATAAGCACAATTGCTAACAATGCTTAAATTGCAATAGAGAAAAATGCATTGCTTTGCTCAGTGAAAATAGTGGTCATTTTTTTTGCCAGACTTTTTGTTATCCCCATTTTTTGAGCTTGTGCAAATATGATCTATTTTGAGATAATATAATAGCAATGTGGTAAAAATAGCGAAGGATTATAATGTATAGAAGCTCTGATCTCAGTACTATTCTCTACTGTTGTAGAATTTTTTGGAGATAAAACTGTTGGTCTTGCCTATAATTTTTTCCCCCGTGAATATCATGTTGCCTTTTTGGCTTTTTTTGTGGAAAGTTTTTTTTCACAAAAAGACTGAAGAGGTGGTTTATCAGGGTATAGTTGATCAAAATATATTTGACCTTTTATTTAATTTCTTTGACATTCAATGTGTTTGGAAATATAAACCCAAGGTACTGGTGTTCTATATGACACTGTTGGTGGACAAATTGAAATTGTGGACACTTACGGACTAAGGAAATAAATGAGGATAAAACTTGTTTGTAATGATGGAAGTCCCTGAATATTTCAGTGATTTCTTGGTAGAGCCTACAAGTAATGCAGAAAATGATTGGAGATGTTCATGTTAGAAGAATGAATCCATGTAATAAAATAGTGTAAAATTGCTTAAACTACCAACAACAACAGTTGTGTTTCAGTGAAATTTCTTTGTGTAAACTGATAAATGTCTACAGATTAGTTTAACTGTGATAGTAGCATAGGAGTTTCATTTATTTGGAGATTTAATTGACAACAGTCATCAGCCTTGGTTGGACGCAAATCCATGTTCATTTTTAGGATAACTTGTAGTCTGGTTTTGTTATAGGTATCGATGAGTTTAAACCACTGGTGTTCAACAGTTCTAAAGTAAAATAAACACAAACACACTCCAATAATGTATATAATCTGGTTTTATATACAGAGTCCTTCGTGTGGTAGATCCAAAGACCTTTACTAGCTATAAAAAACAAGCCGGTGGAGGTAGCTAAGCCTTAGAAAAAAAATCTTATGTAAACCCAGACTTAAAAAAACAAAGATACAATCTGCCTTTCAAAGGGCAAAGGTTCTACCACATCAAAAGCCAGATTTGAAAGAAAAAGCATTTTAAAGTAATTAAAATTATGTTACGTGAAAATATATATAGCAATGCCTAACTTGCATTATACACTTGCAAGGTGGGTCTGTTAAATTTGAGCACACTCTAGCGTTGCAGGGTCTTGCTTGCTTATGCTTACAGGAGCTGTCCCACTGGAATATTCGGGACCATTCCCATGTGTTCAGTAAAGATTTAGGGAATTGGGAGATTACTAAAGTGTTGTCATCTACTTGGATCTCATTAGAGCATCCATTTCAATGTACAAACTATAGAGTGTGAGATTTTAGTAGCATTCTGCAGGAAGCTGTTGAATTCTTTGCTTTTGAGGGGCTACATTGTACCTGTAGTCCTAGCTCCTAAAAGGGTTGATGTGTAAGCTGCACCACTCTGGGAATTTCTACAGAAGATGTTGTGCCTGAGAGATAACACCCTGTGCTGTACAATTTGTTCCTTGTTCCTCCATTTTGTACGTGCTTCTGGCCTATGCCTGCAGTAAATTCAAGACCCCCTGCAGCAGTGCAGCTGTGATGGTCAGTCTCTGCCTACAAGGTTTAAAGGGTACCCAAGGTAGGCCATAAAGAAAGGGATGGGTTTTTTTCACTTCTCCCTTAATCCTATGAATACGTATGTAATCCAAGTTACAATCCATTCCTTTTTTTTTAAGTAGTTACATTAGAAAGGTATCTTTGTACCTGCTTTCTTTTGTCTCTCTCAAGTTTATGTGGCTGAGGCTCTAAATTTATGTCTTCCTATATTTATGTTTTTCTTCATCAGTTTTTCTTTGCTTATGCCAAGATGTATCTGCTAATTACACAATAAGCATATAAATCATGTTAAATATATCCCAGATTTTAACTGGCAGCCACCAAAGTGACATGAGCAAAAGTTGTATACGCAATAGATACTTAGGCATGTAATGCAAGTAATTCCCAGGTATCAAGTTTGTTTTTCCAAATATGGGGTTTGTGTCTTAAGTTTTAAGTCCAGGTGATAAAAGTGACTTTGTGATAGTAAGTGAAATGAATGTAATGGATCCTTACTGTCAAATTTCACTATTCCAACCCTAAGCTTTGAAAAGTCATGATTGGCGTAGAATAATAGAATTTAAGGAAAAAAAAATACATTTTGAGGGTTTTTTGTTTTCTTATTTTTGTTTTTCTCTGCAACCATGAGGACCAGAAATTCCTTTTTCCCCCCTTTTAATTCTAGACTGAAAGTCTCATATAATCACATGACTCTAGAAAATGGAGCATTAAGAAAAACAAATATTTCAAAGATTGGAAACACTGCAACTCTTTGTTTTCTGAAATAAAAACTTGGGTAAGGAAAGGGCAGAAGAAAATTATAAAGACCAGCCTTGATTTCAGTAATTAATTTTGCTAGTATACCATATCCTTTCTAGGGTCAGTCAGTCACATCATTATTTATTTTAATCTAATACTTTGCTTCATACTTTAATACTTTACTTCAGTCTGTACTTTAATGGTAAGCCAGCTGATAGTGGTCTAAATTCTGGGGTTTTTTTGCTTAGTCCAAATTCTTTTTTGAGGTCACTATCTCTGGTCTAATGTCTTTGGGCTGATAGTCAGAAGCCACTAAAGTCAATGGGCAGGTTCTCATTGAAACTGACCTAGCCTCAGTTTCTACAAACAGCTTTCACATGTGATTAGGTAGTCCATAACAGTAATGTTATTTAAATCAGCAATTATTATTACATACTTGTGTAATTTAACTCCCCTTCTTTTCACTGGTTTCAGGATTGGGCCCTCATGAGAGTACTTAATTTGCATTTACAAAATGCTTTAGGAGCCCTGGTTTATTTCCCCAGGTTTATGTGTCTTTTGTAAATAACACTGTATTTGCATTATTAATAGCTTCCTAAATAGTAATGTTTCAGCTATATATCTGTTTAATCCTGCTGATTATATGGAGTACTAAACAGTCCAAATAATTAATATAGGTAGAAAATCTAAACATGGTGAAAGAGGCCTTTTCTTTTTTTCATTAGATATTAGATTGTTGGTTACTTTTGCTGGATTCATATGACATCACAGTTACAATAGCAATGCTGGGAACTTCTGTCATCGAGGATGAAAGAGACAAAGCCCTTCAACCACATGGACAAACCAAGAACCTCAGGGAAAATCAGCGGCTTTTAGATCTTTTGTAGAGTCTCCCTGTCTTCCTACTACATTCAATAGTACCCTAGCAATTTGACTTACTGAGGACCCAGCTTCCATTGGTGGACTGTCTATACTTATATCATATCTCTGCTCCACTTCAAGGGAAGAAGTAGAAGCTAATGCAAAAAAAGTCAATATAAAATTAAATGATTCCAAAAGAAGCACCCCGTTTGCTAGGGAACAATGCAAAGTAGATCTCTTTCTAGGCTGATTTACTGAATGCAGTTGATGGACTGTCACCCACATGGTGCTAAAATGGAATTAATTCCACAGAAATTGTGTCTCCACCAATTCTAGACAGATTTAGTGAAGATCCCACCCATTCTGGGCTGTGTATTAGGGAGATTTAATATGGCTCAGTATAGCCATATTTTCTTCTGTATCATTTTTCATATCAGAATGTTTGATTGTAACTGGCAAATAATAGCAAGGTTCTGGTACAAAGATATGAGAGATAAGTAGAAACTAGTTAAAAATCTGTAGAAGTTCTTTTTTCCATGACATTATTTATATGAGAGGGTCTTTTTTGGTTTTGGCTTTTTTCTCATTTTAAATCAAGTCTAGGAAATAAATACATTAAATTAGTCCAATCCATGTAATAAGAAATATGAAAAAAGAGGAAAATAAATTCTGTCTTTTACTTGAAGGACTTTTGGAAGACATGTGCTCAACTGTATGCATTTTGGATACAAGTGATCTGTTGTTACCCTTGTTTTTGTTAGTATAGAAGTATATACCAAGGAGTGCTAGTGTTTGTAAAATTATATTTTCACTTATCTCTGACACCATGAGGGTACAATGAAGTGATTACCAGAAACAAAACTCTGGGTTGACTTGCAGTTGAGTCATTTTAAAGAGATCCTCCTCCCTTCACCTCCACAGAAACCTGAATGATTCATGAATGCCAGTCACGCTTCTTAGTACAGGTGGCATATTTCTAATAAAATAGGATATCAGTCATTTTTATTTAATATTACCTAAAGGCTAAGCAGCAAACCAGAGAAAAGAACAGACACTAAATCTGTATGCCTATGAGCCAGCTCCTAAAAAGATGTGGAGTAACATTACAAACAATGTTCAATGTAGCTGTAAAAATACAGTATCTGTGTGATGTTCTGAATTGGTCAAGATACTTTTCTTACATCAGACAAAACATACTGCCTAGAATAGTCCTTGGTTCTAGATTCTAATATGGTTGGTATCCTCGCTGACCCAGAGATAAGGAAAGGATTCAGTACTGAGAAGCATTACAAGACCTAAGACCTAAGTATGAAATCAAAGTATGCTGCTAAATACAGTGGGTCTGATTCTCTTACATCTCTCTGACGGTGTAAAGGGGCATTAGAGTGGAGCTCACTATATAGGAAGATAATATTGTATAGCTCTTTCAGTGATAGATCTCAGAAAGTACTTTACTGAGCCCTGATCACAGTTTTCAAGGCCCTAATACTCAGGAGTATTACCTCTGTTCTATAGGGCCAGGGACAGAAGTTACACATAAACCAGTTTAAGTGCTTAGAAACTGGTTTAAATCTGTAACAGAACAGAAGTTCTGTGCACATAAACCCTATGTTCTACAGCCACATACATCTGAAATGCCGAAGGTTACCTAGAAGGCTAATGACGGTGCCAGGCTGCCAGGTCCTGAGTTCCAGTCCAACATTTCATCTGCTAGGCAACACTACTCCTCAAAGCCCTGTCAACCTGAAACAGCAAAGGTTTCTTACTGCAAATGAGGCCCCACACCTAGTATATCCTCAAAGGAGACAAAAACTAAAAGAGCCTGAATTAGATTTGGGCTCGCAAGAGACAGTGTCTCGTGAGTGATGTAAAGAATAATCACCTAGTTTATGTTAAAATGTTGTGTGGGTGTGTGTGGGTGTGTATGAATGTGTGTTAAAAGCTTTTTGAATTTGAACATGAGACGTGCTGGATAAGAGTTAGTGACTCATGAGTCAAACATACAGAAAAGAGGAGGAATCAAATTCATCCTATTGTAAGCTGTTGTTGAATTTAATAAGGTTGCTCAGGCTTCCACTCATAATGAATTTGGCCCACAGTATACACCTAATCTGTTATGATATGGCATTGAAACTTTTGACTTGTGTGTCTGACATATTAAACAGATGTGCTTCCTGCTATTTCTCTTTTTACTAAATAAAGTAAAACACTTCAATATGAGCTTGCTGCTGTCAAACCAAAAAGTACTGTGGTGTGCAAGTGTGAGTCCAGGCTATACAGTACCAGTTCAGCTCTAAAAGTTCTGAATTTTGGGGTCCAGAAATTGATTACATAAATTCAGTTCACACCTAGCTGGCAGCCAACTAAATCCAACCTGTGCATATGCTGCAGGTTGTTTAGAAAATTGTTATGAAGGCAGACAAGTTGCACCATTATATCTGAGGGCCAAATTTAGCTTGTGGTACCTTTATAATTAGTATTAATACATGAGATGGAGGAAATAGTTTGATTCAGATCCCTAGTTAAGTAGGTAGAGCAAGCAAATAAGAAATCATTTTTTACTTGTAAAGTAAGCAAGTTTAACCTGTAAATTATTAAGAGACAGCCCCACAAATGCTGTATTTACTGTCCTTTTCCAGAACAGAATTGCAGTTTGGCTCAGTCCAGCAAATCATACATGTGAATCATTCTACAAAAGTCAGTGGAATTACTCAAGCGCTCAGTGATCAGCATGATTTTGGGTGGTCTGGAGGACTGGAGCTGTCAAGAACATTAGGAGACAACGAGATGCAAAATGGGTATCATTCAAGACTTAGGCTTCTTGGAGATTTCCTGTACTCTGTATCTAACTTACTTTTTGAATAGTGCTATGAATTGTAGTCCTGAGCATTTAATATTAGACACAAACAATGCCCTGTAGTAAGGTATGTGAAAATTATTCAAATGATGAGAATTGGAGCTAAACTTAACATGGAACCATACCACATTATTAGTCCTAAACAGCTACCATTTGGGGGGGGTTTCTATCTGAAATAGCATAGATAATACTTAGAATACTCAAAGGGCTTTGTAATAATTAATTCATAAAGTAGATAATTACATTGGATAAATGGTCCATACAAGCAGGGGGTACACACTGGAATACAGAGACCTTTCAAAACCTTTAATATATTAAGGCTGTATCTTTGTATATTATAAAAGCTTTTGAAATTAATTTTGTAATAATAAAACAAAACAACACCCTAGGTAAGCTAAACAGCTGAATAAGCTTCTTTTCAGCTACCTATTTTTCCCCCCAGCATTCTCCTTGGCTTTGGTGGTGCCAGAGGATCTATTGTACCTGTCTCCTGCTCTACTTCCAACACTCAGGGATCCATTTAGCAGTCACTATTCTTTCAGTTAATTTGGACTATACAGGGCTCCTTTTGTACAAATTCAAAAACCTACAGTGTCATATTAAGACTGAATGAGATGTGTTTGATAGGAACTATAGAAAAAACCAGAATAGATGCTGTAGATATTCTGAGACAGAGATAGAAACCTATGCTAGATATATTTAAATTATCAGACTTGTGATGAAGAATAGTTAGTACATATAAAATGATGCAAGAAAATGATGCCAGTACATACATATCTTTCAAATATCTGAATTTACTCTTGACAACATTTCTTCATATGTTCAAAGATATGCTTTCTCATTCGTATAGTTGACACTGCCCTTCCCTGTCTTGTAGGCAGAAGCTTGATTTCCCAGTGGCTCAGCTGAACTTTTGCACTTTTGTCTGGGATGAATTAGGTAGGGGTGGTCCTGTCTTTAGCAGGGGTTGGACTGGATGACTTCTTGGAGACCCTGCCATCCTTAACTTTCTATGAATTCCATCCATATATATTGATATAAACATATATTTCTATATAGCATCTTAGAGGTAATGTAAATTTCTGTTCAGGTCAGCCAAAGAGCACCTATTAGAGCAACTGCTATCTTTCACTTATGTGTTTTTACACCACATAGCACAATGGTGTCCTGAGATGTGGGTAGAACTAAGAGGTGCTACAGTAATACAAATAGTAATATAGTAAACCTAGAGATGCTATACAGTGACAATGGTTTTGATATCTAATTATAAGCTTTATTGTCATAAAAGGTTTTGGTTTTGGAAGCCTTTGCCTGCTTGTATTAAAGGATTTCTAATGTGTAACACAAGCTGCTAGAACTAATCTGCATGGTGCTTTTAAGGAAATATATTTTCCTGGATATGCATGGTGGCAAACCAAATACTTTGAGACTTTGTTCTAGACTAGTTCACCTTATCTAAGTAGGCACTTGTAAAGATTGAACAACGTATTTCAGATGTAGTGATGCATCATATAAATATTTACATTCACACAGTTGAATAATCTGTGTCACTTGAAAATTACCCCAAAAAGTCATTGGAGTGAAGTTATTGCATGTGCTATTTATTTCCCCACAAGTAGTAACTGCACTTCGAAGAAACTTGCATTTCGTAATACCACATGCATTTTGCATATAGAACATATGGTAATTTGGCAGAATCCAGGGTAGAGATGCATCTTTATAAACTAATTGAATCAGAGATGCCAAAGCTTTGATGAGCCAGAGCTCTGAAACCTGGTTCATGAAAGCTTATGCATCTGATTTAATCAATAAGATGCATCTCTACTCTGCCATCTGCTTGATTTTAGACTAACATGGCTAACTACCTCTTTCTGCTCAAAGGGTAATTTGTTACCCAATGGGCACGTCTACACGTGACGCTATGTCACTGTAGCAATGTGCTATGGTGACATAGTGTCTGCAGGCAAAAACCATAACACCGCCACTACATTGCTGTAGCAACATGCTCCCTCCGTATAGCATGTTGCTACGGCGATGTAGGGGCTAAAAGCAACTGTGTACTGCTAGCACCGCACAGTACAGGCTGGTACTGTGTCATCATTTAGTATTTCCAGAAGGAAGTACTACATGATGGTGCAGTAGCAATGATGCACCCGATATGTACATTTCTAACTTAGGTACTGCTGTGTTTTTGAAAGCTGAAGTGCATGCATGAGAAGATGCACAATCATAAGCTTACATGTGCAAAATTGTGAGTTTAATTACTGTGGAAGCTCATGAAAGTTCAGTGTACTACTTGTATTGCCCAAATATTTCTGAATTGCAGGGATGGTGATCTACATTCTGGAATTTACTTAAAAATTTATGGCTTTCTAATCCACATTTATGTTAGAAATTAGAAAGTTTTCAGAACTGGAAGCTAAAATTTACTTCTCAGCAGTATTCCTTCTCTTGCTCGCCAGAAATGTGATTTTAACGTTGACTGAAAGGAACTGTACTTTGGGGATGAGAAAAAATAATCTCTTTTAACTAACTTCTTGACCTCTTTTTGAAGTGGCATTGAATTATTGCTATATGTGTTGGTTTTGATTCAGTGACAAGTCTAAAATCACTGGGACAAGTCTAAAATCACAAATGTATTACTCTTAAGGCTGGAGGTTGTAATTAGAGTTGCCGAAATATCCCAGGTGATAAAGAGCCTGCCCATTTCTTACTGAGATATATTGGATAGCTTTTTTTCTCTCTTCATGCTGATAAGATTCCTCCTGCTTCTATGCTTTACAGTGATTTCTATAACCAGGTTCTTACTCTTGACTATACATAGTAACCCAAGAAATACTGGACACATTTTAACTCTTACTATTAACAGCACAAACAGGTGAAGAAAAATGGGGTAACACTTTGGCTACACAAAGGAAAATATATTTAAATATGTGGTGAAAATCACTGCAGAACACATTTTTAGGGACCTCCTTCCCTCAGCAGATGTTAATATTTTATCATGTAAACTCATTGGAGTATGTGAGAACCAAGTTGAGGGACATGAAAAATACTAGTTGTCTACCATTTCCCATTGCCACTGGGCTATGCATGGACTGTGTGCTGCATTCTATCTACACGTTTATCATCCAGTGTCAAATTCTGTCAACTCTTTCTCTCATCATTACCTTTAGTAAGTAGATTTTTAGGAGATAAATTAATGTCCCTGTCAATGACACCTTCAACTGTGCTACACTGCTTTGGTGTACCTACTTCATAAGATGGAACTAGTATAGCCACATAGGCATAAGTCAAGCTGGGGGCGAGCTAATTGGCACTGTGGCTCAGCACTGCTAATTATCCCACCTCAAACCCTATACGGAGGTGACTGTATTGCTTCTCATGTAGGAGGAAGCCCATGTAAAGTAGCACATTGTGCTTGTGGGGGCTGCTGAATGCCAACTACTGCAGAGGCATAGCTTCAAGTTGAGGGCATTCAGTAGCTTGCAAGGTATGCTCAGGTTTTCAGGGCACTCCTTTTTTATGTGAACTACCAGCTACTCTGGACCGATTGTAAAGATTAGTTATTTCCATGGAAAAGCAGGAAAAGCTTCAATTTTGAGCCTTTATAGAGTATTAAAACACCTTAGTGAGCATGCCTACACAAGATGCTTAACTGTGCAGTAGCATAGTTTACTGCAAAGTAAACATGTGCATCTACATATGCTTACTATGCAGTAAACCTTGGTGATTGGGCATAAATTTGCTACCTGAAAATGCAAGTAGCAAATTTACTTTTGATTAGTAACAGCACTGTAGCACTCATGTAGATGACTGACTGGGAGCAAATCTGCTCCCGGTTAGCAATCTACCAGGGGGCAGGAGATGTCTCCCTGCCCCCAGGAGCTGCCTGGTGCTGGGGTGGGCTCCATCACCAGGGCCCAGGCTGGGACTATATCCCCCTGCCCCGACAGCAGGGAGTCCCCTGCTCTGAGACTGTGATCAGAAGGATCTCCCAGTCCCCACTCCACCGTTGATATTAGGGAGTGGGGGACTGGGAGATCCTTATCTCCCAGTGCCAGCCCTGTGACAGAGGGGCCACGGAGCTGAGCAGGAAACATGCTCCCAAGCTTGTTCCCCAGCCAGCACTGTGCCTGTGGAGCTGAGTGGGGAACGGTTCCCCAGTCTCTGCCCTACCTGTGGAACTGTCCTGGTCAGGGGCAGGTCCCAGCCCCATACCCTAATCAGGTGATCAAGGCATGGGGCTTGGAAAAAGCTTCAGGGATGGGGTAGGTCCCAGCTCCCTGCCCCAATCTTTTGGTGGGGCAGCTACCTGTTAGCTGCCCCACTGGTGCATTGGGACAGGGGGCTGAGACCTTCCCCACCCAGGAGCTCTTACCAAGTCCTCTGCTCCTGAATTAGGGAGTCAGAGCCAGGAACTCCCTGCTGGGGACATTGTTTCCACCCTGGCAGCAGGCAGGCTCTGGTGGCCAGGTGTAATGTCCCAGGCCTGGTGCTTTTTGCCAGTCCCTGGTACTCCCTGCCAGCCCCTCAGCTAGTTAGCACCCAGAGGAAGCCTAGAGTCCCCCCGGCTGGTGGCAGGGGCCCATTGCAGGGCCCATAGAAAGCAGGAGCAGTTTGCTGCCATACAGCAGCAAACTGTTCCCACTTCCCTACATGTGTAGATGCCTCCTGGGAGCATTTACTCACAAGTAGCTTTCTCATGAGTAAACTGATCCTGGATCAAATGCATGTGTAGATATGCCCAGTATGTTCGCAGTGGGCATGTCTACATGAGACACTTTACTTGTGATTAGAATAAATTACCGTGCAGTAAGTGTCACTGTCTCCATGTAGAGATGCTTACTGCACAGTAATTTGCTCTAATCATGAGTAAATTTGCAACCTGTAAATACAAGTAGGAAATTTACTTGCAATTACTTACTGTGCTGTATGGCATGTGTAGACAGCTGGCTGGGAGCAAACTTACTCCTGGTCAGCCAGGCAGCAGGGGCAGAAGATTCTTCCCTGCTTCTGGGAGCTGCTGGGGCATCAGAGCCTGAACATGAGCAAAGTCCCCATACCCCAGAAGCAGGGAGCTCCCAAGCACTGGTCCCTGCTCATGGAGCAGGGCCTGGGGAGATTGTTCCCAGCCACTGCTCCATAAATGCGACTGGGAGCCTGAACAGAGACCTAGGCAGAGAACAGGCTCCCCTTTGATCACAGAGTGGGAGCTGGGAACAGTCCCAGTCAGGGGCAGGTCCCAGCTCCATGCCCTGATTGGGGCAACCAAGGCACAGGGCTTGGAAAGGAATCCCTACCCAGCCAGGGGCTTGCTGCCAGCTGCACTACTGGTGAATCAGGTCAAGGAGCTGGGACCCGTCTCTCCCTTTCAGCTCCTTCAAAGTCCCCAGCCCCCAACTGGGGAGCCAGGGGCAGGAGCTCCCTGCTGCTGAGACAGTAGGAAGGTTCCCCGCCCCCTCCCCCTGGGGCAGGGAGCAATCTACCAGCTCCCTCCAAGAGACAGTTGTGTCCTAGCCCTGTGCTCCCTGCCAGGGCTAGCATGCAGGGGGTGCCTTGGCTGCTGCAGGGGGCCAGTGCAGGGCTGGAGGGAGTGGGAGCAGATTGATGCCAGGAGCAGCAGATCTGCTCCTGCATCCCTGCAAATGTAGATGCCTGCCTGAGTTGGATTTACTCTAGAATAATTTACTCTAAAGTAAGCCCACTCCACAGCAAACAGGCGTGGCGTGGCTTTCTGCCATGTATGACTGCTATCTCTGTATTTGTATTTTAGAAGTGACAAAAATAGTACTCGCTTACTCACAATATGATTTTTAGCAAGCTTTCTTAAGATCCATGCAAGTGTATATTTGTGTGTACATGTGGAATCTGTATGCTACTCTAAGTTACATGTAGTTTATTTATGATAACTTTTTGTCTTGGTATAGGAGACTGAACCTTTTGAGCAACTGAATGCCTAAAGTACGTATGTAAGAGGATAAAATGGCTGTTCTTTGGTTAGATTCTGGTAAAGTAGGTTACACAGTTTCTACGTACTTATTATTGGTAACATTATTTTAATAAACATTTCTAATGTAGTTAAATTCAAAGCCCCTAAGTCTCTTGTAGTTGGTGCTGAACAATCCCATATGAAAATAAGCTTCCTCTCTTGAAGAGTTTATGGGAAATTAATAATAAAAAGATTTAAATTAAAGTAGGCCCAAATAATACACAGTGACTCATAGTCATGTAGTGACATTTCTAAAACATGACCTGACTTTATGTCCACGCGCCCGTCAACAAGTACACTCGCTCGGGCGTCTACAGATGATTGTCCATTAATCTCTGGTTGTTGCCCCTGCTCCGGGGATGCTCACGCCAGGTCCGCCTGCCACGACTTCGATGTTTCCTTGGTTCAGTGTGTCTATGATGGCGTGTGCACGTCTGGAAGTGGGACCTCCCGTCGATCCAGGTCCAAGATCCTTGAGGGCTCCTTCCTCCCCTACACCCTCACCTGGGCCTCCATATACAAGTCCGGGTTGCCCACCTAGCCTCCCCTCTGGTGGCGGGGGGGTGGGACAACACTTTGAATATCAAACACAAAGTTGGTAACCCGTAAGCCGAACAGTCAGTTCCCGTACGGGTGTCTGACTCCAGGTCCCTTCAAGTCCCGCTCGCCTCTTTCGGGAGGCCTTCATCCCTCTATTGGGGTCCGCCGCCTGTCACCAGAGCGTCCCTGCCCTGCCTGGGCGGCTCTGCCTCCTGCCCCCAATGCACTGTGGCCGAGGCCCGTAGCCTGCTTCTCCCAGCTACCGGCCAAACAGCCTTCAGCTGGGGCGAGGTGCCCCCTCCAGCCTTCACAACCGCCTCAAATGACTTTGGGGCTTGTCACCCCTGGTGCCTTGCCCCTGTGGGGCCTTACCCTTTCCCCAGAACACACGTGCCGGGTGCATGTCGGCAAGCCTCTGCCACTCGGAGCTTCCGCCGGGGATCCGCTCCTCTCCCGGCCCTTCCAGTCCTCTGCTTCTCCGTGCCAGTTCTGCTTTTGTGCCCGCCAGCACCGCCGCACACCTGGGAGAGGTAATTAAGCCTCGTGCCTTGAGGCACCGTGGGAAACTTGCCTCCGGAGTCAGGTCCGCTTGGTGGCTTGCGTGCGATCTTGCCCCCAGCATGGCTGCACTGCCTATATCGCACCCCACGCCCCACAGCCGCCAACAATTTACTGATGCGGCGGGACCTGCCTCGCTGCTCCCAAGGCTGCTCGGGGCTAGGGCTCTCTCACACTTTAGTAATTTATACACTGGATACTAAAAAACACTAGTACAGGGATGATGCATAGGGGGTGTACACGAGTGCACCCCCTGAGAGTGCCAGTGCACTCCCTGCCAGGTAATGCTCCCTGTTTAGCTGATGGGCAGGGGGACAGGCAGGAGTACCAGTTCCCCCTTGTCAGCACTAGCTGGGGAGAGGGGCTGCCAGCAAAAGCAGCTGTGCCACTTCCAGAAGTGGCCTTGGGATTTCCGGAAGCAGTGCGGCCGCTTTTATGGTGAGTGAGATCAGCCACCGGGGTACTCCCCACAGCCGCTGACTGGTGTTGGAGGGGGCACATGACCCCCCTGACTCGAGGCACCAGACACCCATGCACTAGTAATTTCTGATGCTTATACCCAAAGTTTCATTTTCTGTTTTATGCAACAAGTTAAAGAATATTCAGGCATTGATCTCCTTTTTTCCCTACAGCCCCATATGATAATATTGCATAATTCTACTGTGCTAACTAAATCAAGAGCTCCCAAAGCATATTTCTTTTCCATAATAATTTTAATAGCATAATTTTAGTAGTGACCTCATTTTTGAAAACCAAGCATACAGTTCAAAGAACAAAATGGAGAAAATGCTGAATTATAGACTTCCTAATTTGCCAAAACAAAATCAGTGAGGCATAAAAATTAATAGTAATTAATACTAGCAGAAAACATATGCTGTGCAATGTTTGCTGCAATTAATTTTAAGGACTTTCTGGGAGGTTTTGAATTCATCCACAAAAGATGCATACTTGTTCCCTAAATCCATTCACCGTTACAATTGTATGAAATTATCCTTGCATTCAAATAGAATGGGATAGTCTGTGAAAACAAGAGACTGCTGCTATTCACCAATTAAAAATTAAAAAAATGTGTACAAAGATTACATTTTTTCTATATTTAGATAGCTAGGAGAGGCCAATTATTACATGATGTCCAAGAGAAAGGAGCTAAATAGTGTCCTAAGACTATGTAACTGTTTCCAACACCAAGTTTACTTATAAACTGCTATGGATGCAGTCCACAATCTGCATTTAGGAGGAATGAAGAAACTGACATTTGTTTAAACCAGTTTAGAAGAGTCATACTGAAGACTTGGATTATTTGTTTCATGCAGCAGTCTATGACAAATACGGAGCCAAAGGATCAAGTTTTGCCTGAACTCTAAAGGAGGTGTGCTTTCAGAGTTTTAATTTCATTTCTGTTCAATTTTCACTTAAACTTTTCTGAATTAGACCATAAATTCTGTACAGTTGTCAATGAGAAAAAACCCTTTGTAGAGGGAAATTAATTCACTATAAAGTTTTATTTGGAATTACATATCGGCATAAGATTTAGCTACAAAAATGTATAAAAAAACCAAATAGTAGCTGTTTTTATTTTCTGCATTGCATGGTATTATTTACAATGTAATATATATTGTGGTGGCACTTGTTTTACCATTAGAATGACAAAATTAAGATGAGTGGTTTTATTTCACCTAGAGTTAGACACTGAACATTTATTTTATAATTAACACAATGTTACTAAGCACATGAATCAATACCACAGGGTCAGATTGACTGCGACAGTTAGGCAGGTGTACAAGAAAAGAATGAGAGGAGACAAGAAATCTTTCCTCAGTTTTGTTCACCCTGAACAAAAGCTTGTTAGACAGCAAGCAGTCCTTCACTTCCATCAGTGCAAAGACTGCGCCATTAGTATATTCTGGGACATTCATTGACTCAAAGAAGGAGGAAGGAAGTTATAGCATTGCACAACGGTAGGAATCCATTGCATTCCCTCAGAATTTGAGCAACAGGCTTTCTTTCTGAGTACCTTCACTGGCTCCAGGAAGCCTCCTGCCTGAAGGATCCTTTAATAATGTTTCTGTGTTTTGTGTCTCTCCAGTGTAGAATGTGAGCAAAGTACCTGATTGAACCCTTACAATGCATGCTGAGGTCTTGGGATTTTTTAATATTGACATTTAAAAAAAAGTCTGAAATAATCACCTCTCTGAAGGTTTCATGCACTACATGCAGTGTACAGAAGGATATCTGAAGAAGGGGCACTAGAAATAAAGAATATTTTATTTCTAGTGCCTCAGACTGCACGAATACTTTTTGTTACCGTATAACATGCATGAATCCGTATATCATGAATCCGTATAAATGGAGACTTCCATGTCCATGCTATTCAGTACAGCATGAATCCATTTTAAAGGAGACTTCCATATCTATGTTGTTCAGTACCTAAATAGATCTTCCAAAGCAGCAGAGACTCTTAAGTGTCTAAAAAGTAACCTAAAGCCTTTTGGCAGCTAATCTCACAAATTTGTTTTCCACTCACATCTCCAGTCTTACTTCTGCATGCAGTATTTTCTAATATCATTACTTACTATACACTAAATAATGTAATCAAAGTCTGTGTAGATCTAATCAAAATACACCTAACATCAAATCACAATCTTGGACTGTATTCTCCCACTTCAAGAAATTGCCAGTACATGCAGACCTCTCCCACTGACTCCCACCCCTGTTTTCCTCCCCAAATTGAGAACCAGATTATAAAATCATAGAATCAAAGGACTGGAAGGGATATGTAATATCATTAAGTCTGGTCCCCTGCCATGGGCAGGAGGTTATAGGGCTCAAACAAGCTCAATGAGGTGCTTGTCCAACCTTGAACACCTCCAAGGATGGTGAATGCATCACCTCTGCTGGGAGTGTGTTTCAGATTCTAGATACCCTTATGGAAAAGAAGTTTTCCTAATGTCCAACCTAAATCTTTCCTCAGTTAGCTTGTGCCTGTTGGTCCTCATCCTCCCTGGGGGTGCCTTTCTGAAGAGTTGCTCCCCTAGATCTTCGTGTTCAGCCCTGACATACTTGTAGGCAGCTATCAAGTCACCTCTCAGTCTCTCTTGCTCAGACTGAACAAACCCAGTTCCCGGAGTCTCTCGTCATAGGGCCTATCCTCCAGGCCCCGATCATATGAGTGGCCCTTTTCTACACCCTTTTGAGCTTATCCACATCCTTCTTGAAGTGCAGTGCCGAGAACTGGACACAGTACTCCAGCTGTGGCCTCACCAGTGCTGAATAGAGGGGGAGGAGCACCTCTCTGGATCTGTTCACAATACATTGGCTGATGCACACCAGAGTTCTGTTTGCCTTGCTGGTGACTTCATTATACTGTTGGCTCATATTATCTTCTGATTAATTGTGACCCCCAAGTCCCTTTCAGATGCAGTGCCAGCCAGTGGACTACCACCCCCTGTATAGTTGTGGTGAAGGTTCTTCCTACCCAGATGAAGGACCCGGAACTTGTCCCTATTGAACCTCAACTGATTGCATTCAGCACATAGGATCAGTCTGTCAAGGTCATCCTGGACACCCTATCCTCAGATGTGTCCACATTTCCTCACAGCTTGGTGTCATCCACAGACTTAATCCTTGCGCTTTCCACCCCCTCATCCAAGTCATTGATAAAGATGTTAAAGAGCATGGGCCCAAGCACTGATTCCTGGGGGACATCACTGGAGACAGCTCTCCAGGATAAGGCCATCCCATTGATTACAACTCTCTGGGATCAGCCTCTGAGCCAATTGCTAATACACCTCACAGTAGACTGGTCTAGGCCAGTACCCTCCAGCTTAATTGAAAGGATCTAATGGGAAACAATATCAAAGGGCTTGCTGAAGTCTAGGTAAATTATGGCCCTTGTCCAGCTGGTTAGTTACCTGGTCGTAAAAGGACACCAGGTTTGTTAGGCATGATTGACCCTCAATAAACCCATGCTGGTTGCTTCTTAATACCCCACCAGTTACAAGCTTGGCCTCCTTAACAATTTTTTCAAAGATTTTTCCCAAGACTGAGGTTAGATTGACCTGTAGTTTTCAGGGTTGTCCCTCTTCCCTTTCTTAGAGGTGGGTACCATGTTAGCCCTCTTCCAGTTGTTCAGGACCACTCCCAAATTCCACGACTCTTTGAACAGCTTTGCCAGAGGCCCTACTATGAACTCAGCCAGTTCTTTCCAGACTCTCGGATTCAGGTCATCTGGCCCAGCAGACTTGAACACATCCAAATGTTCTAAAAGTATCCTCACCTGTATGGGACTGATTTCATGTGGGCTGTTGTCTTCCCCATATTCCCTGGGCCTCTGGACAGGTGAACAACTCCCATCTGATTTCAGGAACACTACTGTGAAGTAAGCATTTAGGAGCTCTGACTTTTCACAGGGATCAACTGTGGGCTGTCCTTCCCCCCCCCCCACTAAATTCCATAGGGGTCCCACAGTGGAGCTTGATTTTTCTTGTTTCCTATGTACCTATAGAAGGACTTTTTGTTGTCTTTTATTTCAGTTGCCAGCTTGATCTCCATGCCTGCCTTGGCTTGTATTCCTCTCTGGATGCTGAACCGTTTTTCCATTGCTCATATGCTTCTTTTTTCTTTTTCCAAAGTTCCCTGATTGTGTTTGGATCCTCATATGTTCTATGTAAAGAAGAATTGTACAGGCACATCCCCACATGTAGGAGCATGTGCTTGTAGTGGCAAACAACTAATGACACTTTGCTGCTGCACATGCCCCTGCACATGTGCTTTGGTGTGGGGCAAAATGCCCCACTTCAGGGAAAATGTAATTTCCCCACTCCTGGCTCCCAGTGTGCTGGAGTAGCTAGGCCAGAAATAGAGTTCTGGAAGGACTGAGCCTCCGTGTCTGCTGGCACATGCTTCTGTGGCACATGCTCCTGTGCTGTGTGCTGCACTCAGGGCTGTCCCTGTGGTGGTGGTGGGGGGCAAATTGGGGCAACTGCCCCGGGCCCCACGCTTTAGGGGGGCCCACAGAGCTGGGCAGAGTGAGCGCAGCAACTCTATGCCACCACCGCTGGCTTTGCATCCAGCCACTTGCTATCGCCCCCCACCCCCCATCACCAACACCACCGCTGCCAATGGCAGTGGCAGCTTTTTCAGGCTCAGAGCACGTGGGATCAGAGTGGGGGTGGGGCAGGGCCCTGCATGGGCTGATTTGCCCTGGGCTCCATACCCTGCTCAGGTCAGCTTTGGCTGCACTGCTTTTTTGCGTTTTTGGGGGGTTTATTTTGTTACCAGGATTTTAGAAACAATGCACAGTAAAGCTCTTTCCAGTCACAGACCAGTACTGTCACAACACAATACTGAGTGAAGGAGGTTTTCTTTTTTTATAAGTACAGTAAAATACTCTTTAAAGAATAATGAAACAGGGATAGGGAAAGATATGTGAAACAGGTCACTTCTTTGCTAATTATTCCAAATCCTAGAAATCTATGTCCAATATTATTGTCATCAAAACTAGCAAAATATGTGAACAGCATTTGTTTAGATGGAAAATGTCAAGTGACTTCTGTTACAGTGCACCTCTGAAATGCTCAACAAGCTGTCAACCACCAGTCTGAGGACTAATACATGGATACGTCTGGCTTGTATGTTCAGAGGTGTATATCAAAATACCAAACTCAGGGGACTCTTGCTTCTTCTCCACAGAAATTTAATAGATTATTGTGCAGATGTTAAGTGTTACTAAGCTGTAATTACATTTTACAAAATGCATTGGACATATTTATTAGTGCCATATCCTACAAAATGTAATAAATACCTAAAATACACTATGATCTGCTTGTGAAGTAAATGACCAAATAAATTTTGTAATGTCCTATTTTTTCTTTTTAATGATTTTTGCCCACTAATTGGCTAACTTCAGCCATATTCAGTTCAACTCCCAGTCAACCCCATTTCAAATTAGTAAAGTAATTAAGGCAATAAATGTCCACTTAAAGCAACAGTTTAAAAAATTGTCAAAATATCTTTGTGACTTGAGTACAGGCAGTCCTTGACTTAAAATGTTTCAAGTTACAACGTTTCACACTTACAACATTTATAAATTGACACCCTGTTTCAACTTTATGAAACAGGCAGTTTTAACTTTACAATGCTTGATCTGACACCAAGCCATGCCAGCGAACACGTTCACTGTGTCGCCCATCTCCCTGGAGAACATCTGTCCAAACTTCCTTGGGCACTTTCTTTAAGAAAGCAGACAAGACTCCAGAAAACCTGCAGCCAAGACTCCTGAGAAGACTCCAGCCAAGAACCCTTCAAAAAGTCCAACCAAATCACCTGAAAGAAGCCCTTCCAAATCAATATGATTGCTATTTACAATATAAATACATTAACGTAGCTATATTCCTCATCTATAATTGATTGAGTACAAAATTCTGGGTTATTTTTGGTTAAAACTAGGGTATGGGGCCTTGGTTCAGGAACCAATCCCCCATTTATAACATTGTTTCTTATAAGAAAATTGGTTCCAAGTTACAACATTTTGACTTAAGATGCTGTGTTTAGGAACCAATTGTGTCATAAGTCCGAGGACTGCCTGTACTAAAAAGAAGGCAGTTCCTTGATTACTCTTCCTTTGTCTTTTACAGGTTGAGGGAAAGTATGTGGGTAAAGTGCTGTTATATGCTGAAAAGTGACTGTAAAAATTAAATTACTGGGCTCTGTTGTTGTTATAAAGATTTCTAGTATAAATGTGCTCCAGTTTCCAAGTGCTTGCAGTTGGTAGCCTTGACAATCTGGAAGTTGAGAATTAACTGGCTGTTTTTATCTTCTTATGTATCAGCACCAGTACTAAAATGTCTACAGACCAAATTAGGTTCCTTAAATAAATGTTGCCACATTATACCTGATCCATTGTACATCATCAGGAAGAGCTGCATAGTTTTGGTAAACTTAGGTATTGATACTGAGGTATTTTGACTATGGAGGCTGGGAGTTCTTAACTTGTTTGGAACTGGTTGAATGGGTCCACCTGTGATTTGAGGGGCAGGTGTGCAGTATATTATTGTAGTATCCAGTATAGTAATTCCAGCTACTACTAGAAAACTAAATAGCAGCTATGGGCAGGTAAGAATTTGTATGGCTTGCTTATTTCATAGATTTCATAGACATTAGAGCTGGAAGGGACCTCGGGAGATCATCGAGTCCAGCCCCCTGCCCAAAGGGTAGGAAGTCAGCTGGGGTCATAGGATCCCAGCAAG
>NW_017728950.1:6617251-6623360 GCF_001723895.1 Crocodylus porosus | reverse complement strand
CCTTAGAATGTTAGCCTGGGCCAGTCCATCAAGGATGGCCTCCTTAATAAACTTTTCTAAGATCTTCCCCAGGATAGAAGTCAGGCTAATGGCAAAGACAGTATGTTTGTTCCTTTTGGGTTTGCATCTGCATCTGCTGTCCATGCTTTAATTACTTCTAGATTTGATTGTTGACTGGAATCTACATGGAGCATCTATTGCTATGCTTTTTTAAAAGACCCTGTATGTTGGAAATGCTACTACCAGCTTTTGCTTCTGCAGCAACATATGCTTATTTCTTGGAGTGGAAGCTTTCTTCCAGTAACATAGGCTAGGTACAGATGTTACAGCAATCTCACTTTAAGCAGGCAGAAAGAGCTCCAAAGCCATAACTAGACAGACATTCACTGCTCTTAGATCACTTTAACAATGGCAAATTGCACTTCAAGTTAACCCTCAATGGATGAGATATTAAAGTGCTTTTTGTTAGAGCATTTTACTGAACATCTGTGCCAGATCCTATCAAGGATTAACTTAGAGTACAATTGCTGCCATCCCAGGCAGCATTGCACAGGGCTATGCTTTAGCTTTGAGCAGAGCTCCTGTACTCTGCCCAACCTCTGGGCTGGCCCTGTCCCCCCGGCTGTCACTGACCCAAGCCAGTGACAGCCTCAGATTCCAGTCCCATTCACAGCCTGGCCAGGAGTGGAGGGCTAGGAAGAGGGGTTTCTGTCTCCACACGCACCTCAGCTTCTTCTGTCCCAACCTAATCAAGAGTGCTTTGCGTAAAGCGCTTTACTTAGAGCACTTCCTACTTGGGCTTCTTGAATGTCTGTGCTTAGCCATGGTGTTCTGAATGAGCATATTATGAAACACTGCACAAATGTTGTTAGTATTCACTTTGAGCAAAAACAGCTCTGGTAGTGCCTACACTCATTTGACTTTTCATTACAAGCACTTGATCATGCTGAACGCTTGTTCCACTGAACTGTTTGTTCCTTGTAAATGAAGAGCAAAATTCAAGACTGCCTAGCAGTGAGTCTTGAATAAGCATTTTTCATTCTTAAAAATAACTGATTGTTTAGATGGGAAAAAAGTGGGACATATCAAGTGATCAAAAAAAAATCTCTGTTTACCAAGGTATAGTATGAAAAACTGAGATCTATGGCTACTTTCTTAGATCTACCCAGAAATTTTAGCTGGTGGTGGTGTAACTAGGGTGGGGCAAGCACCCCAGGTACTGACTTGGGGAAGGCAGAAAAAACCAGCTGCTACCAGCAGTCACATGATTGTGATTATGGCTGTGCTGGCAGTGTAGTGGCAACTGAAAGTTGCTGTTACACATGTGCCCCAGGTACCCAGAAGCATTGCCACATTACTGGTACCTGGTACAGATTGAATTTGGAAGCTCCTTTGCTAAGGGGGGCATTATTGCAGCAGTGCGTGATACTATGCTTTTGGATTTGTACTGACTTTATACTATGTATCTGATTAAAAAGGCCTAACTGATTTGGACCTACCTACTTGAAAACTGTCTTTTTCTTTAGGCTGTTCTATCTTAATTCAGTGTAGCCTTATGAGAAAAGGGACAGTAAGCAGGATGGCGTCCATGAGAGTCCTATACCTTTGGAACTTGTTCTATTCTAGTGTAACACAAGCCTACTTCAGGATGTGCTGAGGACCCCTGTTTCTCTTGAACTTTGAAGGAATGTGAGAACTCTGTTGGTATTGGTAAAGGTCACCAGTACATTTTAGCTGCTTGGTTTTCATGCATGTTAAACAGGGAGGATTGCATGCAGTTTACTTTTAGAACTGTTCTTTCCAACTATTTCATGGGCTGCCTAGAGCCAAAGATAGGCAATATTTTTTTGTTTGTGCACATTGTTCTTTGAAATGAATGAATAAACAATTTATGTCCTTGTTATATTGATTGTTTTTTTCAGATGTTCTCTTTAACATCTTTACCAACTATGTGGACATTGGTGTCAGAATTGTACTGGCCAAGTTCACCGATGACACTAAACTTTGGGGCATAGCGTCCACACCTGAGGATAGGCTAGTAATCCAGGCTGACGTGGATAAGATTAGTAAGTAGGCAGATATAAACCTGGTGATGTTCAATACCGAAAAATGCAAGGTACTCCACCTCAGGGGGGAAAAAACCCGTAGCACGCTTATAGGCTTGGCAGTGCTACGCTTGCTAGCACCACAGCTGAAAGAGACTTGGGGGTAATGATTGACCATGTGATGAATATAAGCCACCAATGTGATGTTGCAGCCAGTAAAGCAAACAAAACTCTGTCTTGCATCCAGGATGTCATCCTCCTGCTGTACTCGATCTTGGTGAGGCCACAGCTGGAGTACTGCATCCAATTCTGGGCTCCATAATTCAAGAAGGATGTGGAGAAGCTTGAGAGAGGCCAGAGGAGAGCCACGTGCATGATAAGAGGACAAGAGACTAGGCCCTATGATGAGAGGCCGAGAGCCATGAGGCTCTTCAGCCTGGAAAAGTGCAGGCTGAGGGGTAACCTGGTGGCTGCCTATAAGTACATAAGGGGTGTGCATCAGGATCTGAGGGAATCAGCATCTGTTCACCAGAGCACCCCAAGGGATAACAAGGACCAACAGTCATAAACTCCTCCATGATTGTTTTAGGTTGAACATAAGGAAAAACTTCTTTACTAACCAAGCCCCCAAGGCCTGGAATAGACTCCCTCCAGAAGTGATACAGGCACCTAGTTTGGACTCATTCAAGAAATGGTTGGATGCTTATCTTGCTGGGGTCCTTTGACCCTAGCTGACTTCCTGCTCCTGGGTCAGGGGGCTGGACTTGATAATCTTCAAGGTCCCTTCCAGCCCTAATGTCTATGAAATTTATGAAATCTAATTTGTGGACCCTTGTTAGCATGTATTTCAAGAGGTCACTCTTAGTACTGAAGAATGTTTTGAGGTGAAGATACATGAGAGAAATCACCCTGTTGTTGGATTTGTGTTCATCTGGATGTCAGTGTTTACAAAAAGCTCATTACTTGAAAACATGCAGTGGCAGGTAATGGTTAGCATCTTCCAACCTCAAAAAAATAAGAGTTCCTATCTTTGCTTTGATATGTAAGGAATATTGCAAACTTACCATTATGACTTTTAGCAGCTTCTGTGATTTTATGTACCTTGTCAATGTGCTAAATTTGGGACATGCCTACAGTCTTCTTTGTGGATCTTCTTTCTTCTTTTATTCCCTTTAGGCAGTTATAGATAAGTGACTATCCATATATTGTATCAGAATTAAGGAGCAAGAATGCTCTATAAATCCAAGGGAACAGTAATACATTTACACATATACAAATTTGTCAAATACAGCACAAATTTTCAGTCTAGCCTTCTTTGAGTCTCTGGTTTTGTACCTATAATTTTGAAACAGCAATAAGTTGTCCTGAAATCTAAAACTTTCCCTTTACCAATGCAGTCCTTTGAAAAATGAAAACTGAGTTACATAGGTATGTTTATAAGAATTAAAGAAAAAAATCCCTTTTTTTGGATAAACTGAAGAGGTATCAGTAACTTGTAATGCTCATAGTATGGGGACTAAGCAGGAGGAACTGTGCCTCTTGATTGTAAGAACCCAGACTTAGTAGGGCTCACAGAAACCTGGTGGGACCCTACCTATGGCTGGGCGGCAGGCATTCAGGGATACACCCTATATAGAATAGACAGGACAGAGACGAAAGGTGGGCTGGGGTGGGTTGTGCTCTATGTCAAAGAGCACCTCACATCATCAAAGATTAGCTTGAGGTTAGAGGAGGGTCAGGCAGAGACACTATGGGTAAAACTACAAGGGGGCGTGGCAAAAGGGACCTTATGGTGGGTGTCTACTACAGACCACCCAACCAGGGGGAAGAGCTGGACCAGGACTTCTCCAGTCAGCTTATGGAGGTGGTTAGGTCAAGGGATGTTATTGTCATGGGTGACATAAACTACCCAGACATTTGCTGGGAGGAGTAGGCATCCAGGTCTGACTGCTCGCATAGGTTCCTGGCTTTATTACAGAACCTTCACCTTATCCAGGAAGTGCACAGCCCTGCTAGGGGTAACACTTTCCTGGACCTGGTCCTGGCCACGGGTGATGACCTGGTAAGGGGACTGCAGGTCCTTGACCACCTATGCAATAGTGATCATCACCTGCTGGATTTCACTATCCAATGCAGGGCGTCAAGGGCTCACACCAAGGTTAAAGCCCTTGACTTTAGAAGGGCCAACTTCAGTGAGCTTAGGAGACTAGTGAGGGAGGCACTGAGGGCCCAGAAGGTAGAGGAGATGGGAGTCCATGAGGGATGGTCGTACCTTAAGGGGGCGATCCTCCAGGCCCAAAGGATAACAGTCTCTGAGAGAAGCAAGGAGGGTAAGAGTGCTCAGAAACTGCCTTGGCTCAGCAAGGGCATTCAGGAATGCCTGGGGACTAAAAGGAGGTGTACAACCAGTGGAAGAGAGGAGCTATCACCAAGGAGGAGTACTCCTCCTTAGCCCGTGAGTATAGGAGGGCTATTAGGAATGCCAAGGTAGAAATGGAACTCAGGCTACTGTCCAGGATTAAAGACAACAAAAAGTCCTTTTTCAAGTACATTGGGAGCAAGAAGAGGGCACCAGGCAATGTAGGGCCTCTGCAAGACGCAAACGGTAATCTTGTGGCTAAGCCACAAGAAAGCTGCTATTTTTAACATTTTCTTTGTCTCTTTTTTCTTGAACAAGGACCGGGACATCCCACCTACCAGAGGTAGGGACAATCTCAGGGATAGCTCTGTCAGGCCTTCAGTCGGTGCAGATGTAGTTACGGTTCTTCTGGGTGGGGTAGACATTTTTAAATCTGCAGGTCCAGATGCCCTCCACCCAAGGATGTTGAGGGACTAGCAGGGTTCACTGTGGAGCCCTTGGCCCAGCTGTACGAGCATTCGTGGTCATCTGGCCAGGTTTGGGGGATTGGAAACTGGCTAATGTTTCAATTTTCAAGAAAGGGAGGAAGGAGGACCCAAGCAACTATAGGCCTGTAAGCCTCACCTCAGTGCTCAGGAAGATCTTGGAGAGAATAATCAAGGAGCACATCTGTGGGGGGCCTGGAGGGGACATCATGCTCAGGGGACATCAGCATGAGTTCATCAAAGGCAGGTCCTGCCTGACCAACCTGATTGCTTTTTATGACCAAGTAACTAAATCCTTGGATGATGCTGTCACCGTGGACGTAGTCCTTCTAGACTTTAAGAAGGCCTTTGACACTCTCTCTGACCCCATCCTCATCAATAAATTAAGCGACTGTGGCATTGATGCCTGAACAGTTGAATGGGTAAAAAATTGGCTGATGGGGTGCACCCAGAGACTAGTGGTGGATGGGTTGTACTCAACCTGGTGAGATGTGAGCAATGGGGTAACCCAGGGCTTGGTCCTCGGGCCTGCACTGTTTAACATCTTCATTAGTGACTTGGACAAGGGGGTGGAAAGCACGCTGTCCAAGTTTGCTGATGACACTAAGATGTGGGGTGAGATGGACACACTTGAAGGGAGAGGCTGTAAATAGATTTAGACAGACTACAAAAGTGGGCAGATGAGAATAGGATGGGGTTCAGCATAGACAAATGCAGGGTGCTTCACCTTGGGAGAAGGAATCCACAGCATACATACAGGTTGGGGAGTTCCCCTGTTGAAAGCACAGAGGCAGAAAGGGATCTTGGAGTCATTATTGACTCCAAGATGAACATGAGCTGCCAATGCCAGACCGCAGCCAGCAAGGCCAGCCATACCTTGCCATGCATCCAAAGGTACATCAAGATACTTCCCCTCTATGCAACTTTGGTCAGGCCGCAGTTGGAGTGCTGCGTCCAGTACTGGGTGCCACACTTCAAAAGGGATGTGGCCAGCCTGGAGAGGGTTCAGAGGAGGGCCACTCCCTTGGTGAGAGGGCGGCAGGGCAGGCCCTATGAGGAGAGACTGAGGGACCTGAACCTGTTCTGCCTCAGCAAAAGGAGGCTGAGGGGGGACCTGGTGGCTGCCTACAAACTCATCAGGGGAGATCAACAGCAAATAGGTAGAGCCCTTTTCTTCCCAGCACCACCTGGGGTGATGAGGAACAATGGTAATAAGCTGA
>NW_017728950.1:6600851-6617240 GCF_001723895.1 Crocodylus porosus | reverse complement strand
CCCCAGCTGACTTCCTGCCCTTTGGGCAGGGGGCTGGACTCGATGATCTCCCGAGGTCCCTTCCAGCCCTAATGTCTATGAAATCTATGAAATTCAGTGATTCCAATAACATTTGATAGGGATAAACAATATACAGTAATAAATTATGCTGGACTTACGAAAACAACCCATAAAAATATTTTGCTATTTATTTTATCAGGCTTTTCAATTAAAATCTCATAAATTCAGTATAATTTTTTTCCCTGATGAGACTTCTGGACAGCTACCAATCCATAATGCAAAAATGTGGGCTTGAATCTCCACTCTGTTTCAGCAGCAGTTTGAGATCAGCATAGTTCTTTTGTCTTCATTGGAGTTACATTGATGTAAGAAACAGTGAAGTAATGGGCCCTTTGTCTATAACTCTCCCTCTTTATCTATGTGCTTCACGGGGCCTGACTGTCAAAAGATCTGGTGAGTAATTGTACATCTGGTGTGCACACACAATTACTGCAGATTGTACATGACAAATGTTTGTACTTGCAAATAGTGAATTGTGGCCTCAGCAGACTGGAGACTCTGGTCCCATAGTGTCTTTTTTTGGGAAATGACTTTGCAATTGGGAAATTTCCTCTCATTCTTCCCTTGTGTAGAAGGAATTTCCACTTGTGAGGTCCTGCCAGAGGTAACAGCCAGCTCCTATATTTACCAGTCTTTCACTCCTGATGGAGAAAAGGGTGCTTTGAGAGATGTGATAGACTGGGGTTCTGCTATGCCTACTCTTCCCCTTGTGCATGAATTTGAACCAATAGAGAAATAGAGAACTAGGGCATTTATGTCTAACTGGATACTTACATTTACCAAGAAACACATAATATAGGTTATAGTAAGGTGTAAATATCTTCATGTGCAATTATACGGTTGTTTGGCTTTTTGAAAAATCAGTCTCTCTCTCTGTCTCTCTCTCTGTCTCTCTGTCTCTCTCTCTCTCTATATATATATATATTTCTATCAAAGTAATTGCTAGGCATGATCATTTCTTAGCATATTTTTAATATGATCCTTTTTCAGTAACAGTATTAAATAAAAGTATTTACTTGTAACAGTAAGACAGATTGCATTCAGACTTCCAAGTGCTAGACTTTGCCTGACCAAAGTATTTCTAATTTTGCAAGATTATCTTTAGAATAATGGATAATGATGGTCCACATGTCCTCTCTGGGATTTTCTTTACTGAAGTAACAACCAGCTGATTAAAGGATCATGTTGCTTTTTATGTCTTCTAAAAAACTATTTTTTAAAGAACCATATCTAAGAAGTTGTAAGGTTGGTGTGTTGTAGCCATGATGGTCCAGGAAATATTCTTTTTAGGTAGTATCTATCTTTTAAGGGTCCAACTTCATAGCTGGAAGAGATGTAAGACTTGCTTTCAGATCCACAGGCACGCTACTTTCCTAGACCTGAAGAATGGCACTTTGGCTGCTTACAGATGTAAAAAAACCAAAACAGTGCTGTACTTTAAACTTTGTGTGCTCCTGCACCAAACCCAAGCACACGCCCAGAAAAGGCATTGTGTTATTTGAACCCGGTTTGCCCAATGTCTGTATAGATCAGGCACCTTAGTGGGGCTTTTTGGCACGTTTACCTAATAGCTGATTGAACCAGTTTTAGATAGAAATGCCAAAAAGCTCCACTGAAGCACCTGATCAATACAGATGCTGTGGAGCCAGGTTGAAATAACTCTCTGCTTCTTCTGGTAAAGTGCATTTTTGGGGGGTTTTTTTTAAACATTTGTTCCTGAAAGCTTGGCTAACATCTGTCCCAAATATAGTTGGTCCAATAAAGTATCATCAAAAACACTTTGCCTCTCATAGATACTTAAGAGTCCAGGGAAAAGCATATGTGCAAATAACTGTTTCTAGCTATCCACTCATCCATACAATATGTGAATAGACGTGCGGTTGCATGCAGCTGTGTACCTGACTTTTGAAAGATCTGGCCCATAATATATAGATCAGTATATTATAATGTGAAGTTAGATGTGATTATGTATTGGCATATTTTGGCACAACTACCTTTTTGTGTTTTGTCCTTTGAATATATACAAATTTGAAAAAGGTATTATTAATGTGAATGAAATACTCAAAAGAACAGGACTACATTATGAATTATGTATTACAATGACTAGATATAAAAAGTGTACCAGAATGTTAACTGAAATGTAGTGGATATGGAATAATACTTTGACCTAGAATATAGTAATGAAAATCCAGGTTACAAGCAAGAAAAAACAGTTGTAAAACAAAGACTGTACAATAATGTTTATTGATTAATTGTATTTCCTCCTAGAACTCAACAGTGCTTATAATACACATGCTACAACTGTTTCTTTCTCCCTACAGTACTTGGGGTGCATAGAGGTCTTACGCTCAATGAGATCTCTTGACTTCAATACTAGAACACAGATTACAAGGTAAGACTTTCTGCCAATAAATGTACATAGTTAACTCTTTGGATTGTATCCAAATAGTCAAGCTTAGAACTGGAGAAGAAAAAATATATAATGTAATGTTCAGGTATTTGAGCCAGTGGTATTTTGCATTTATGAGTGGATGTCTTAGATCTTCTAGGGAACCCAGCAAGAACAGGTATCAGATTCATACCATTCTCTTTCAAAAGATAAGTATATTCATAATGAGAATCTTTTTAACTGACTTATCACCTGTTTTTTACCATCGTAAAAATGTTTTTAGTTCTAACCCAGGCGGCACATTTTGATTTACCTTTTGGAAGGATAAATGATATTAGTTTATAATAGTTCAGAATGGCTTATTATAATTAAGCATGCCAGGGTTCTTTATGCGAATATTAACCAAACCTTGCTTTAATTTTTGTCACTGTTTTTTTTCTGTACATTTTTTGCCTGCATTCTTCTTTATTAACAAGTTTTAAGACCCGACTCTGGCATTAATACTGAGCCATACTTGCTGATCTAAAGCAACATCATTGACACCTAGGGAGTGTTATGTCTATTTTGCTTTCCGAATATGTGGATGCTTTTGGCTTTAATTGTGAAAATGTACTTTTGGTTTTTTTCATTGAAGTAAGGCATATTTAACAACATGCTGGGCATTTTCTTGTGCCATTGACCATATGTGGAACACAGAAAATGTCATCAAGGAACAAAATACTGACTTATTTTCCTGTTTTGACTGCCATTTGCGATTATAGTTTTCTGATATTTAAGAAAAAATGATGCTACATATGCAAATGCCTCATTGTGATCTCTTAGAGCCTAATCTGAAGCCAGCCAAAGTCATGAGAGCCTTTGGATGAACTTTAAAGCAGCCACTAAATTTTGAACTTGCATTTTTCTCATTCCACTGATCCTCAAAATACTTAATGGCTTGGATTAATGTCCATACAGGAGCCTACAACAACCTGTGCCTCATCTGGTCATTTGGTTTCTCACATACAAGCCTATTTCTTATTAAGGAATCATATTTCCCAAAATTCAGATATCTGAGCTTCAGCCTTCATGGTCACTCACTGGCATTTGTATAGGAATGTTGACATGTACATATGCATAGAACCAGAAAGGATCAAGATCAGATCCATGTTATAGAAGGGAATCATGTAATTCCCTTCAGCAAATTATCATGCCCTGACTGGTTTACTCTGCCTTTAGTTACAAATCAAACACCAAACCTCCAATAACCTGTATTTACTCTAATTGTAGTACTTCTATGTTTTAGTCATAATAGGCACATCTACACATGTACATTTACTGCACAGTAACCTAAATTACTGTGCAGTATGGCTGCGCATATACATGTGCATGCCCATACTGCACAGTAACTATGGTGACTTAAGCTGATTTGTGCATAAATATGATACCTGCATCATGCAGGTATCAAATTTATGCCTGACTAGTTACTGCACAGTAACACTGTGTGTGTGTGGACTGACTCGGGACTAACTTTAGTCCCAAATCAGACCACGCACAGCATTAATACACCTTAATGCCTGCATGTGTAGATGGCAGCCTATTTGTGCTGCAGTAAATTTAATGTGATGTAAATGCACATGTAGACACATCCAAGCTGTATAAAATCCTCTCTATCTTTTCCTTCATAATTTACTAAACATTATATATGCTGTGGTGCTATGCCTGCCAAGTCAGGAATTGTCATTTTTTGTGTGGTTTTTTGCTACTTTTCTCTGTACCCTGCAGAGCTGAGAAAAATTTCAAAATTCAAAAGCCTCAAAAATTGATAGCTGAACATGTTACCCAATGATGGCACATTTAAAATAACATGATTTGGGGGTTGGGAGGGAGAGAAAAGTTTCGGATAATACCATATATTTGATCATCTATATTGTTTAGTGGAAAAAAAACAGACTTCTAATTCACTTGATGTTTCTGTTCATCTTTAGGGTCAAAAAGTCACAAGTAGCCTTGTCAAAAGTAGACTCACAGAGCTGAGTCAGGAGGCTCTGGCTCTGCTGTGGACTTTCTTGCATCACCTTGGACAAGCCACGCCATCTCTTTGAATCTCATAGGGTTGTGAGACTAATTAAATTGATAATTATAAACTGCACTTAAATCCTTTGATAGAAAGTACTATAGAAATGAAAACTATTAATAATATGACTAAGATTTTCAAAGCTGTCTAATGCAATTAGATACTGGAATTTCATTAGAAGTGCATGGGAACTAGGTGGGAATTAGATATCCTACATCACTTAAAATATCATCTTTATTGTTAATCAGATAGTTAGACATCTAGGTACAGGTAGGAACAAAACACACATGTAAAACTCTGACAGTGATTATAGGACCTGGCGTGAAACCCCAGATTAAAGACGATTCATTTAGGGCAGTGGTTTTCAACCTGGGGGTCCACAGACAATGTCTGAGGGGTCCACAAGAGATGACTATGATCAATCAAAGGTATGTGAATACTCACACCTACAATTCAAAAGAGCCTGCACCTTGATTCAGAATTCTTTAGAGGTCCACAAATGAAAAAAAATTTGAAAACCACTGATTTACAGGGATTTCTTCTCTTGTTGGGGTTCCTTGTAGAATACTTTTGCTATTTCACATTACTTTATTTGGTGCATTACATTCTGACCCTTAAATTGTTCCCCCCACAATTTTTAAACATGTAAATATTAATTTTTTAACAACAAATTAACTTTTCCTGTTAAGTGAAGTCAGTGAATGGGTGAAAACTTTCACCATGCTATTAGTAGGGTACCGAGAGCCATAGTGCTACCCAGAAAGATTCTGTTCCTGGATGTGGTTTAGAGAGAAATGAGTGGGTAATTATGAGTTTTTTTTCCTTCATCACTGTGCAATTTGAAGCTCTCAGCTTTTACATGAGCAAGAGAACTAGAGCAGTATTGGTCACTTGTACTCTCCTTTTTCTTTCACAACGTTTATGTGAATCTTTGAACTGATAAATGGATATTCAAGCAAAAGTGTCAGCAGGTGTGAATCATAGTAAAATAAAAGGCAGTTGAATTCATAAAGTGCATCAATAACAATCCAAGAGAATTCTTGGCACCCATGAAGTATGTTAATTTGCCTGGGATAAACAGAAAAAAATCATTTTCAACCAAGAAGAGGAGCAAGCTAGATAACTGAACTAAAAGCAGCTGGCAGCTGGTTCTGAATACACCATGGCACTCTCCACCATCACCACTAAAAGGGGCCTTTAAAGTTTTGTGGCCAGCCTATTTGTGTCAAACATTTTTATTTAAGAAAATCAGGTAAAAATATTTTTGCAACACATGGAGTGTTTATAGTTCATCTAATACATCAGTGTCCACATCTGTATGCTCATCATTCAGTCTCTTTATATTATGAGTCTCAGCTACCGTTGCATGCTTGAGTGTATTATACATTAAACAGAATTATAATTATGTTGCATGCAGTTTGTCCTACTATAGGTAACTGAAGTACAAGGCTTGCATGCTCAGTGTTGTTGTTATCTAATTGAACGCAATTTCTTTAATGCATGCAACAGCTGAAAATCATACCTCACCATGCTGAGTGAAACATTGTGTTGCATGTTCTGTTAATAGTACGTAGATCACAGGATTGAAATAACATGTATTAGTGATGGGCCTGAATCCAATCCCCTGACACTAATCCCCTCCCTAAACTTCCTGGGGCTGAACAATTTGAAACTAGATCCTGACTGAAACTTTTTAGATGGAGCCTACCTTTACAAGGAACTAAATCAAAAGTTTAAGTGTGCACTTTTTCTCCCATGTTTCAGAACTGGCCTCAGGTCCACCATTAATTTATGTGGATGCTCACTAGATACAGTATTTCTTTAAACTGTATTTATCTTCTTTGCAGAAACTCATTATCAACAAGGATCTCCAAGAGAAAGAAAGCCACTGGAAGAGAAGAATGGTTCTATTATAGCTTATGAAGAAAGTTAGGTAACATATGCTACCCAACACATCCTATACATGTTCCCAATCTTGTCTCCTCTTCCTCACTCCTTTTGCTTGGAAAGTGCCATAGAGAGTCACGAGTACTTTCTGTACCACAGCTTTTGAAATTGGGATAGTGATGTAGAGGATTTGAATAGACCGATTGGAAATCCTGCACAGCTTGCCAAGCACCCCTCTGCCTGCTCTTGTATAAGAAGCTTCTCTTCCTTTCATAGTTGTGCAGTTGCTGATCTTTGAGGAATCCCAGGACTGCTCACTGCTGCTTTGCTCCCCAGGGAGGACTGCAAACCAGGGACGGGGCTATACTCATAATCTGTAACAACAGACCAGGGCAGACAATTTGCTTTGCTCATGTGTACTCCTCATAGGCAGTGCAGCTCTTGACTACTCACTACTCAGGTTTGCAGTTAAAAGGCCACATTTGCGGCGATAATGTTCTTCAAGTATTTCGTGAACCTCCAATTGAAGTCTGAAGATTCCTATTAGTATAAAGTGCTGTAGTAATTTATTGTTCATGAGCTTCATAACCAGAAATGTGCTCAGTATGGAAATAGTGCCCGCTACTAATATGTACCAGTAATCATGGATAGTATTTAGGTATTTAGTGATTTACAGTACTAGATACATGTACTCAATAAAGTAGAGGATACTGATGAGGAATTATTTTCATCTCCCCACATACATCCAGAAAGCAACATGAAAATATTACAAGAAAAAGATTATATATGCTTTATATATTCAGCACCTACTTTTTAATGGATTTTTAATAGCGGTGTGTTAATTAGTATTTGGGTTAATTTAACTAAAATATGGCAGCTCTATATTAATGAGAAAAAATGGCCAATCCATTCCTCACACTTTTATTCTAGCCATCCTAGGCATGGCTAAGGATATGTCGACATTATTTTTATGATGCCCTTGAGGGCGAAACTGTAGGCATCTTTTGGCCCAAATCCTGAAGGGGGCTTGAATTCTTGTATCTGGACCTGCAGGGGGACAAAACACTGCTCTTGACTCAGCTGTAAACTGGTACTTGGTCATTCAGAATGGGGAAACAAAGGCAGCCATACAGAGGGCTAACCACATCACTCCCTTGCATGCTGAAATTGCCATGGCTAAACCATGATGACCTCAGAAATGTGATGGTGAAGCCAGTCTGGGAGTATCCCATGCCTAAGACAGAGGTTTCAAGAGCAGCAATACGACTGCCCTTACTATTGGGTCATTTGATATGTACCTAGCTATGAATTAGATACACCAGCTATGAGCAGGGATCAACTTCACTTGCGGCAAGACAAAACCAGTTTTGTGGCTTTGTCCCAACATGAAGAGCCCATTTTGCAGGCATTTTGTGATGGCCCCGCCTTTCAGTGGTAATTAGCAGAGGCCCCGCCCCTCAGCACTGATTGGTGGAGAGGCCCCAGGGGAGAGGAAGGACAAGGGGGCAGCTGCCAACTTGACTGCTGGCTGCCCTTAGTCTTACACCACCCCTCAGTGCTGATTGGTGGAGCGGCCCCGTGGGGAGGAAGTAAAGAGGCAGCCACCATCTTGTCTGCTTCTCCCTTTGTGCTGACCTCCCAGCTGGTGCCTTCCCCTCCCAAGAGGGCTGCAAGGCCCACCTGGAAGGGGAAGACTTAATAAGAACTTTTTTTTTAGGGTTTTTTTGTGGATTTTGTGGTTTCCGTGAAACCGCAATTTAGTCCCTAGCTAGTCCCTAGCTATAAGTTAGATACACTAGCTAAGACAGCTATCAGTTAGATACATAGTTAAGTGTATCTAATCATTAGCAAGGTGGTATTTTTTCTCTATATGGTATGCAGTCCTAATCATGTATAAAGGCTATAAACAGTGTCAAGGACAGAGTGGGCAATTAGTTTTTGGTTTGCTTTTTCAGATCCATCACATTTAAAGAAGCTTGTTTGCAAGAAACAATGCATGATGCTGAAAGGAAGAGAAAGAGGAATGGCTTTCTCTCTCACCATATAAGTTTACTACAACCTGGCTACCAGACCTGTTATTGCAAGCTTATTCTACAAACCCTCTCTTCTTCATGCTTTCTGTGACCTGTGCAGGAAGGCTAGTTTACATTCTTCTGTTTCAACTCCACTGTAAGCATTGCCTACCATGCCATTTTTCTGAGTTGGCTCACCTCCATGTGACTGCCTCCAGGAGCTCACTCTGCCAGTCATATCCCTAGGACCATTCCCACCTGCCCAACACTACTTCTTTTCACCAGCCATTGAGCATTGGGTTCCCTACTCTCCATTCTGTTTTCATGAGCTACTTTTTTAAGCCCCAGCCTTACCAGGCCAATTTACTTTGCCCCTCAGCCTTTAAAGTGTCACTACATGTAGTATGTAAGAGCTAGCCTTTTTGGCTTCTTAACTGCTTGTGTTGTAAATGAACAAACGCTATTCTGAGTATTAAATATATTTGTGAAAAATTACTTTTGGTCTCTGTGGGATTTTTTTCAGAATTAAGCTGTTTTTAATTTTAATACAGACCTTGTTTCTCTGCAGCAGGTGTTAGCAAGTGGTAGTGGATTTGTTTATTAAAACAATTGGCAAAGAGAATTGTTCTAAAATAAATAGGGACTGCCTGCTGCAGTTGTCCAGAAATGTACAATTCCTTTCACTAAGAAAATTAATTGAATTGTTAGGCAGTACTATAGTATACACATGTTTTATGCAATCTCAAGAGTAAATTGGATGCTTATCTTGCTGGGATCCTGTGACCCCCAGCTGACTTCCTGCCCCTGGGGTAGGGGGCTGGACTCGATGATCTTCCAAGGTCCCTTCCAGCCCTAATGTCTATTAAATCTATGAAAATCTTTTTTAACCTGTGAAGTCCCATGGCATAGCGATTAGGATGGGAAAGATATACTTAGAAGTGTGGGGAAATGTGAATAAGAAGTTAAGTTTTTTGGGGGGCAATTTAACTGACAAATAACTATACCTCTGCCATGGGAACATCTTGTCTGAGAGGAAGAACTTCTATTGGACTTTAGTAGGTGGATTAGGCCAGCAATCCTACTGGTGAAACTTGGAATACATGAAATGACTTGCATGATTGGCCAAGGTTGCTAATTGTAAAATTTGATTTAACAATTTTTTGTCCTAATATACAACTGGAAAGTCTGTGCAGACTTTTTAAGCTTGTCTGTCTTTATCCTCAAAACAGCAGTTCCAATGCTGTCTTGTCTTAAAAATGAAACAGTTAATGAATTAAATAAAAAATAGTATCAGGCAGAAAAATCCAAAACAAAGCAAGATACATTCTCGTGATAGTGTACTTTCCAAAGAAACAGGTCTCGGCTTTACTTGGGCTACTAAAAATAGCAGCAAGAACAAAATTAATGAAAGTTATGAAAAATACCAAGATAACATCCTTTCAAATTGACCATAAGGCCTATGTAAAAGGTACCCTTTTCTGTCTTAGAAAAGTGTCAAAACACCTTGAAGCTCTGTATGTCAGACTGGCAAAGTGCAGTATTACATCTATATAACACTTTGCTGGATACATTTGCCGACTGAAATCTATACTGGAAATTTACAATGGGTTTTTGCCAAGAAAATTACTTCAAAGTATGACCATCTGCAAAGCAGAAAATACTCAGGGACAGATTTGGAACTCAGTATGTGGTCCATGCTACAGTCTGCACAGAAGCTAATTTTACAAGAACTCAAGATAATCTGGTATTTATCTGAGATCAGTGTCTGCCTAATGAAATGCCAAAGAAAGGTTTTTCATGTATTCTTTCAAATCACATTTCTCTGCTGAGGAACAAAGTATACTTGTACCAAAATTTCCAAAGTCTATGGAATGATTAGCCATGCAAATATATCCTGAGATTTTTTTCATTGGCATTTTCAGACAGATGTTTGGCACTTTTAGAAGTCAGATAAGTGTACTCTCAAACTAGCAGCTATGGTGTGGTATAGATATCAACATATGGTTCACTTTTTGCTTAGGCTTTTGCAAATTTGATATTGGTACAAAAAAAGGCAAATATTTTCCCCACTCTGGATGGGCACAGGAGGCAGGCAGAAGTCTCAGTCTTTGTCACTTTCCCAACATACTCGGGTAAATATACAACTGAATGTGGATCTAGAATTATTTGAATGGGTGCCAACCCTGCACAGGCACTTACACTGTCATTGGAGAATGGGGAGGGATTGCCGTCTGATTTCTCCCTGCCTGCCTGTCTATTTAAATAGTTACAGGAGTACCCCAGTGCCTGCATGTCTGCTGGCTGAGAGGAGCAAATATTGTAGTTCTCCACAGCAGCAATAAGGCCTTCTGTTGAGAATGGTAACTCCATGCCTGCCTGGGAGAGCTGGTCTTGCAGAGGCAGAGTTGTGGAGAAAACTTTGGTTCAGGTGCTCCAGTTTCACACCTTTCTCTAGGCACGTTTCAAAAACAAACTAGCATTGATCTCAAAACTCCTAATATTCCTCACCAAACCCATTGCTAATATTGCCCATGTCTACGCAACAGACTTCTTATCCTCAGCAATCGTATGCTCAAGCACTCTGCATTGCTCTGTGCAGGATGCCTTCTAGTCCAGAACCAGAACAGTCACTTCTGCACAGTGCCATGGGAGGTCTAATTAGGACCGCTGAGTGGCATTGGCAAGTAGCCCACCTACAACACAGCTGTGGATGCAGCTACACTGCTACTAGTTTAGAAGGCAGGCTTCTTGGAGTTGTACAATGGACCTGAAATCACTGCCATTGGGGCTGGTAAATTTACTGTGTGGACATGAGGTTTCTTGAGTATACATCTGCTCCACACAATAACTAAAAATCATGTCACCAGTTGAAGCAACGGTGGAGGTGAGACTAATTTTGACAGGCATGTCTTAGCAGATCAATATATAACAACTAAGGGTACTGTCTTCACCTCCTTCAGTTCCACAGCATACTTCTTTTCATTTCCAGTGCACATGCATAATGCAAACCCTGAGGTCAACAAGATGAAGATGTTTTATGGACAAATGCCCTTATCCTAATATGGCAACGTGGCGTTATTGTTTAAAAATACACGAAACCTGTTTTTCCTACATTTTACCACCTCTTTTGCACAAACATGTGGAGCTCTTTGATTGTGACAGGGGGCTGATAATCGAACCAGCCAACTCAAATTAGATTACTTTGTTTCACGCAAATGCATTCCTGTGCCCAAGCTCAGTCCTGATAAGGTCAGCTAGCAGAAATCTCAGCTGGGTGGATATACAGTGGAGCGATTCTCTCTGACAGGCAGCAGCCTGCAGGCTCAGTGGTCAAGTAGCCCAAAAATTACAAACACAGCTCTACACCAAAGGTGGAGAAAATAACTCCAGTCCAAAGAGGCAAGTTGTTTTTGTCAGGAATATTTGACTGACTTCTCTGCCTCCCGCCCCCATGACTCCTATTGCCTGATAGTCTGATAGTGGGAGTTGGGGGTTTTTTTTGTTTGTTTGGGGGAAGGGCGTAGATTCTAGGTAATTTATTGGCAAAGTTAAATTTACCTCTGCTACAAGACTATCTTCTTTGAGAGGAGGAACTTCTATTAGATTTTAATAGGCTGAGCAAGACAGCAATCCTACTGGTAAAATTTGCAAAATCTTGGAGAGCTGGGCCAATTATAGGAGGGGAAAGACAAGATGAAGGGAAGTTAGTGTGTAAGCTAAGGTAAGCTATATAGTGTACTCTGCACTAACTTCTTGGCTTTTTACAGACATTACAGCCAGCAGTTCAGAAAGGTTAGAGCAAGTTAAAAATGACCCCCGATCTAAGGTAAATTGGAGTAGGGGGAGGGGCAGATGGGATGGGGGGTTAGTGGTGGACTTGGAGGTACTGGAAGGCTAGCAGGCTCTGCTGGGAGGCTTGGGATTGGGGGGAGCTAGTAGGATTCACATGCGTATTGGTGGGGTCTAGGATGGCTTGGGATCAGGGTGGCTAGCAAGGTCCACCTAGCTTGGGAAAATTGGGGGGTTAGTGGAGTCCATGGGGGGTGTTAAGGGGATTGGGAGGGGGTGGCAGGATAAGAGAGGCTCTCCAATCCCACCAAAGCCCCCTGGACCCACCATCAGCCCTCTTGATGCCACCAAACTGCCCCCAACCTCACGAACTGCTCCCAGGGCCAGTTTTACTGGTATTCATGAGTCCCAGGAGCCTGACTGAAGTAAGCTGAGGTTGGGGAGGGGATGGCAGCTTCACTGGAGGGATTAGGGGTCCTGTTTCCTTCCCTGACACTGGGGCTAGTTTTAGCATCCCCCGCCCTCCCCCCCCGACAAACTACTTCCACTGGTGAACCAACCCTTTCCCAGTCCTGCCTACCCCTCTCCCCTGATTTACTTCTGTTGGCTCCTGGCACTAAAGACTGCTGGTAAAACTGGCACTGGGAGTGGCTTGCAGGATTGGGGGGGTTGGCAGGCTCAGTGGGGTGGGCCTGGCTGGACCACAAAGGTTTGGTTGTCCATCTAGGAGTGGGGGGATGGACGAGGGGGCTAAAAATAGCCCAGTGCCGGGGTGAGGTGGGAAAGGCAGAGGCCCAGGGCTGGGGCCAGCAGCTGAACTTTTCTAGCCCTGATGCTGCACTCCGACCATGTACAGAAGTTCAGTTATATCTATCTATATGCACCCAATCTAACTTCATGCACCTCTGATGTAGAGTTAAATTAGATCAGGTCAGCCATTTTTTGAACTGATTTAACCTTCCTGGAACTTCTGTACGGTTCACACTTATATTGACCTAATTAGGGATCTACGTGTAAGGCCCACATCTGGGGAACTAAGTTAGATTGGATGGCCAATTTTAATGTCATCCAACCTCCTCCTAACCTCCCTGAATGTCTGTACAAACCCATGGTGTGGAAGGGCAGTCTGCCATCAGACTAGCTCGGTAGCTACCCACCATTTCTCAGAGACAGTCTGGGAACCAGTCATAGGCTGTGGAGAAACAGAAAGACCCCCAGTTCCCTGGTCTTACCCTTTGCAGGGTCTAGATCTTCCTGGAACAGGGGTTCGAGGAAAAGAGATGGGGAGCCATGGGAGGGCATCTGGGCTAAGGAAGCAGCATTGGATAATTGAAGCATGTGTTCAGTTTTCCTGGGATTAATGAAAATACTTATAGTGAGGATGTACTTACCCCTGTCTAATATCTCAAAAGTGACCCGTGCCTGAGATGTCATGAGGGCATACATGTGTGTGACATTCTGTTGTGCTGGCTTCTGAAAATGCCATGGTTAGTTCTTAAAATGGGCTGATTTGGAATTGCTCTCTTGGGAAAATTAGTAATTCTTTTATCTAAAATACATCACAGAAAATTCACGCGACCTATAAATAGCAACTGTGGTGAATTTGATGATTAAATTCAATAAGTGTACTGTGAAATGGAGCAATTGTAATCTTGGTGTAAGGGGCCTGATCCAAAGCCTGTAGAAGCTAGCATGGATCTTTCCACTGATTTTATTGGTTTTTGGATTGGGTCCTAGATAAAATGCATCACAGCTTAGTTGCAGAGTCACTACTTCATAATAAACCTATATAATAATTTGCTGAGCTATCACAGGTATGTATGCAAGCACACATGCGCACATTCAGGAAAGCTACAGAACACGAACCAATCATTGGGTTAGGGTTGAATTCACATAACATTTTAGTTTGTAATGACTCTTCAGCTTGGTTTTGAGGTTTTGGTTGTTTCTGACTGACTGTGCTATTTCCTCCCATATTTATTATTTTTTGACATTATTTTGTTGTAGAAAGCAAATGCTCTTTGTTCATTTTGAAACCTACACATAGTACTTTGTTAAGACTCTGCAATGATTATTAATATTTAATATTGTTATATTTTCCAGTTTACCTTTAACAGTCCCTGTAGAGCCATTGCAACATCCATTAATGCAAAAGATCTATTACAGCACTGATGCTAATATCTAACAAGAATGACTGTGCATTCATATGAACATATTTTCAAAAATTAATAACTTAATTATTGCACTTAACTTATTGTTAAATACTGAAAAGACCTACTAATATTCATCTATACCTGGATGATCTGCAAAGGTTCATTTTGAAATATATAATCATTCTCTTTATTCAAATTTCTTCGGAACATGCATTTATTTCACTTTGAACCTGTCAGCCTTAATTGACCAATGAAAGAAATGCTATTAGGAACCTAAAACAAAATGTTGGTAGCATAAAAGTATTTGAAGTGGAAAACCAAAGCCACAAGTTGTGTGTCATAATGAACAAATACCAGTTAAAATCTTATGTCACAACACAATATCAGAGATTGTTTGCAACATGTATTTTAGAAAGTTTTGATATTATATGAAGCCAGATGGCTTTGCTTCAACTGTACAACTCTCAGGGAGAACAATGTTAGTTACTAACTTCTATTAAAAAAGCAAAACAAAAACAAATAACATATTTTTAAAGTGGTCTATAAAAGGGTTTGCTAATTAAGTGTATCATTAAGATATGATATCACACAATACAGTAGGATAAATACATGAGAAGTTGGCAGCTTCTATCATTTTGGAGAAGAGTCTTAGTTCTTCATTTTATAAGGAACTCATTGTCAGCCACAAACTGATTCATCAGGCATCTGGCTAGACCTCTTACGTGTACACCATGATCCAGAGATTTGATGGTTGCCTACTATGGATTCTCAAACCACTTTAAGCCAGCATTAAACATTATCGCTCTCTTATCTCAAAGCAAAGCAGGCTTAATTTAGGGGGATGGAAAGAAGGAATATTTCTGGCAAGTCATAGTTGGAAAAAATGGAATCTGTTTTCAAGCTGCTCAAAAAATGACATTTTCTTTACTGGTACGAAAAGATCTAACTGATTCACTAGTAACTGAGTTCTCACCTATGCATGTGAATGCCACAAAGAGCTAAGCTGTCAATATTCCCTTTCAGTGCAATTCCAAAATATAATGATGAAACCAACACATCTATTTCCTAAAACGCTTATTTTCTGTCTCTCCAGGGAAGCAATCAGCCGTGTTTGTGAAGCAGTGCCTGGTGCCAAAGGAGCCTTCAAAAAACGAAAGGTAGTTTTCTTTCCTTCTTGTTAGGCTGGCTGTATTTCCATAGTGCAACCTAGATGGAACCAGATGCAGGAGCATTTAAACTAGCCCAAGAAAGACAGGTCCAGAATAATTCAAAGGCTTATTTGTGTTTAGCCACCGTTATGTATCTCTTTCTCTCCTTCTCAGCCGTACCTCTCACAGAAAGTTATTGACATGAGTTCATTTAAGAAAATGTCATTGTTTGCTGTGTTTGCACCTGCACGGGGAAGGACTGAGTCACCTTCCTTTCCTACAGAGGTTTTCATATCATGGGTGGTAACACACATAGAGGGGAGTGGATGAAGTCTTGCTTTCATCCGTATACTACACCTGAGCTAGGACAAAGGGGGAAGTACTCTATACCATGTGTAGAGCTACCCCAGATATCATCCCACCTGGAGCAAGGAGAGAACTGAGAACCATATGGGTATATCTACGCTGCTGTGACTGTTGCTCATGCAGACTGGCTGACTTGAATACTTTGTATAATTTAGGTTGGGTTGGTTTGGAGCTCAGTACAGGCTAACCACCTGAGCATTGAACAAGCTCCTTAGTGGGTTTTACAGTCTGTGATGATGAGCTTCAACAGCGCAGCAGCCACATTGCATTACCCAAACTAGTCTAAAACTAGCCCAGGTATGCATACACAAGCTACAGTCACAAATGGGTGATGTTATGCTCCTTCCATGTCCCTGGGGTGTAGGTTGTAGCCGTGCTGGTCTAAGGACATAGGCAGACAAGGTTCTTTGCGTGAATCTGATATCTTTTATTAGACCAACTTAAATAGTTGGAAAACAATTATTAAGCAAGCTTTCGGGTTCAAAAACCCTTTGTCAGGCTAAGGAAGTTTCAGCAGTTGGTGTGTGCT
>NW_017728950.1:6569209-6600576 GCF_001723895.1 Crocodylus porosus | reverse complement strand
GGTTTTCTTGTGAGAAATGTGCCCCCACAGGTAATTGTGTATTCCTGTCTTTCATAGATTTCCGGTGTGCGTTCATTCTGGTGCGCAGTTGTTGTTTGGTCTCTTCTACGTATTTTCCAGCAGGGCATTTGGTGCATTGGATGAGATGTATTACGTTTCTGGAGGTGCAGCTGTAAGATCCAGGAATGCCGATGGCTCTGTTGTGGGGTGTAGTAATTGTGGGGGTGGTGGAGATGGGTTGGCAGGTTTTGTATTTCTTGTCATAGCATGGTCTGGATCCCTTTGGTGTGTTCTGGGCCTGAGGAAGTTTGCTTCTGGTGATGAGGTTAGCAAGGTTTGGTGCTTGTTTGAAGGCTAGGATGGGTTGTTCTGGGAAAATCTTTTTAAGAATAGGGTCTCTTTCTAGCATGGGTTGCAATTGTTTGAGGATTTTCCATACAGGTTTGAGGGAGGGGTGATATGTCATAACCAGCGGTGTGCAATTTGTGGGGGGTTTTCTTTTGTACTGCAGCAGTTCTTCCCGTGGTATCCAGGTGGCTCTTTCAAACATGCAATCTCTCTCTGGAGGGGTGTCCTTGCTGGGTGAAAACCTTTTCAAGATTGGTGAGGTAGCAATCCCAGGTGTTCTCCTCAGCGTAAATTTGGTGGTATCTGAGGGCTTGGCTGTATATCACAGCTTTCTTGGTGTGTTTAGGGTGATTGCTGGTTCTGTGCAGCTATGTATGTTGGTCTGTGGGTTTCTTGTATAATGTGGTCTGTATTTTATCATTCTGGATACTGACCATCATGTCTAAAAAGGAGATGTTGCTGCTAGAGTATTCTAGAGAAAGTTGGATGGAGGGATGGTGATTGTTGAATTTCTGATGGAACTCAATTAGAGATTGTAGGTTTTCAGTCCAAATGATGATGATGTCATCGATATATCTTAAGTATAATAAGTGTTTGGTGGTGCAGTTCTTGAGGAAGTCTTCTTCCAGGTGGTTCATAAAAAGGTTGGCATACTGTGGGGCCATTTTGGTGCCCATAGCAAAATGGAAGAGCACAGACCAACCAGTGAAACTTCCTTAGCCTGATGAAGGGTTTTTGAACCCAAAAGCTTGCTTAATAATTGCTTTCCAACTATTTAAGTTGGTCTAATAAAAGATATCAGATTCACCCAAAGATCCTTCTCTTCCATGTCCCTGGGCAGTTATGCACTGCCTCCTCTGCAGAGCATATGGCAAAGCCACAGTTTAGCTCCTAGGAAATTTAGTTTGCAGTGAAATGAGCTTATAGCTGAAATGAAGGAATGTTGTTTCTATTAATGTGAAGAGAATATTAGGAAAGGTTTAGATTAAGAATAAGGGCCTGGATACTCGAGAGGCTTACATCAGTGTAAGAAGGTTTTACACTGGTATAAAAAAAATGTGGACAGGACAACATAAACCCTTATGCTAGGGTAACTACATCCAGTCCAATATAAAATTACCCCAATAAAATCAGGTGTAAAACCCCATTGTATAATTTATGCTCATGGTATAATTAACAATCACAAATTTGGAAAAGGGGGGTGCAGAGGATGAGGTGCATCATCACATATAAAACAAATCATATTTTTCTCCAGTTAAAAAGAAACTAGAACTTTTACTAACATGCTAGGGGCTTAGAGTTGTATTATCTTAATATTGAAGCAAAACCAAATATAACTTCATTGGAATGAGTTAAGAACAATCTGAAGGGCTGTGAAATAAGATTTCATTACCAGGAGCAGCTAACAGACAGCAGAATTACAGAACAAAGGGTAGCAGGATTGGTGGAACAGTAAGACCATTAAAAAGAAGAGAGGGTCGTTAACACCTGGGGAATAAAATGAATCAAAGGGAGGTGCAAGTGCACCAGTGCACCCCCTGGATTCATCCCTGCTTAGCTTGCTATTGTCTGTCTGCTTTCATCCCATAAAGGCTGTTAAATCAAGGCAAGAAATTACCTGCTCCTCTGCTACCTAGTGATGACATGCTGTAGTAGCCACTTAACTTGTGTGCAGCTACTCTGGGATAGATGTGGGTCTTTCTAGTCCATATTGGATGGGTCTACATTAGATGTTTACTGTGGAGTTGCCTATTTAGGTCTGCAGTAAAGTCTCACCTTCTACATGTGTGGCCCTACGAGGACACAGTAAACTAATAAACACTGCCATAGTGTAGTACTTGTAAACACAAGTCCTATTCTATGGCAGCATTATTTAGCGCACTGCAACACACGTTTACATGCTGACTGGGCTGGCTGGGGGAAAAGGGTGCTTTAGTGAAGGGACTGCCTGCCTACTAGCCCTACACTTGAGCACTCCCAGTAAGCCCCTCCACAACACATTAAGCTGGGTCAGAGCAGCCTCAGGCTGGCAGGCTGACCCTCCATGCCCCTGCCAGTCAGGGCTGCTCTGACCTGGCTCAACATGCTGTGGTCACAGGTGCATGTGTAAACGTGGCACCCAGGAACAATAAACTCAGATGTGAACTGCACCAGAGTTTATTGCTTTGCCTTAAATCATGTGTGGATGTGCCCACAGTGGTGTAATTAACACTAGTAGCATAACTAGTTGTGGGCAAGGTGGCTACCAACTGTGGGCACTGATTTTTAAAGGGGCATCTCTGCCCAGGCCACCAAATTTCCTATGTACTATGCTTCTTAGGGACACAAGCAATTTAATTTACTCTTTGTAATCATGTAGTCTGTCCAGGTCCTAAATGAATGAAGGAAAGATGCAATTATTCTTTCTATCTACCTACCCATCTACTTAGGCAAAGTCCTGACAGAAGGCAGAGGAAGAAATACCACTTATCTTCTGCAGTGATTAATCCCCCATTGGATACAATGGGCTTAGCTGACACAAGATATATCCACACAAGCATGCTTCCATGTAATATATATTTTGTTGTCATGGCCACAATAGGGTACTGTAATTAATTCTCACTCAGCTGTATGCAAACACCAAAGCAAAATAACAAATATTATAATATATCAATGGAAATGACCTCAGAAAATAAATGTTTTGGTAAAAGCTTTCTTCTGTGTTCAATCATTTTTGGCGTGAATTGTTTTTATATCAGCAAGTCAAATAAAGGCAAGAATGTATAGAAAAGAAATACTGCTTTTAAAATAAGCCAGCCATTTGACAAGGGGATAGCATCCAACAGCAGCAGCACTTCAACTAAATCTTAATAACACTCTCAAAACTTTTGCCAGCCTGTACTTTATCCTGTCTTCATGGTGAGTCTCATGTTTTTGCCAGTTTCAGCTCATGCATCTTATTTTCTCCAGTCAGGGAAAAATTCTCTTCCCAGTTCTTAAATTTATGTAATCACATTTATTATCTGCACTATATCCCCCCCACTTTTCCTCGCCGTGTCTGCACACATTCCTATGGCATCACTGGAGGCCCTGCTCCACATGCAGAAAGGTGCAGGAATGATCAGCAGAAATTTTTAGTGCAAACCAGAAAGGAGCCATGGGGGCTCTACTGAAGTTTTTTACATAGAAAAAAATCTTGTTCATGTAGTAAACAGGTGCAATGCCTTCATCTCTTTCTAATGTCTGGTTCCAATAGAAATAGGGCTTTCCTACTTACCAGCAGTCAGCAAAGTTATTACATTAGATTAAGGGTTAGAAACGTGTAGTTTTTGTTGATTACATCCTAGGTTTGGTCAGATGTTTCTGTCTTGGGTGGCAGTGGCACAAAGCAGTAGCAGTAGCTGCAGCTGGGGTGCTAGCTCAGCAGTAAAGCAGTCACTGTTTTTGTGCCCCCATCACCCTCTAGTTGGGGCGTGGGACTGGTTCCCCAGTTGTGCCCGCACCTTCATGACACAATTGGGTTCAATCTTCACTGTTTTAATTGTGCTTTGCCAACACATGGGGGAAAGGTGTATTATGAGGAATGATCTCCGGAGAAAACAAAATGCCCAAATATCACGATTGTTAAAGTATATTCATTCTTAAAAGCAGACCTTAATATTTCAGTTGATCCTGCATTAAATGAGTTGCCATTATGAATCAATAGAGTACTAAACATGTGTCTTTATTTCACAGCCACCAAGCAAAGCTCTCTCTAGCATCTTGGGCAAGAGCAACCTTCAGTTTGCAGGGATGAGCATCACTCTGAATATCTCCACCACCAGCTTAAATTTGATGACACCTGATTCAAAACAGGTTTGTGAAGAATAATCCCTACCAAGGATTTGATGAATTGTGTACCATTCAGGGTGCTCTATGTACTCAAATATTTGTGTGCTCAAAACATAAAGAATAAAATGAGAAAAGAGTATGAAAATATAAGACACAGTAGATTAAATACTTTGTTTTCACAGATCTGCAGTGAAAATAACTGTGCTTCACTTGTATAGAGTAATTCTGCTGCTTTCTCTAATCAAATTTACTTCACAGGGCTCGTCTACAAATGCATTTGATATAGCACCGGTTTATTCGCAAATAACTCATGAGTAAATGGTGCTAAGCATGCATCTACACATGCAGAGAAGCAGGAGCAGATATGCTGCCCATCTGCTCCCACTTGCCAGGGCCCTGCAATGGGCCCATGCCACTATTGGGGGCAGCTCCAGCTTCTGGCTGCAGCTGCCAGCAGCCAGCAGCCAGCAGCCAGCAGCCAGAAGCCCTCTTCAAAAGGCAGCCTTGCTTGTTGCTCTCTGACCAGCCACTTCCCTGGCCAGGATTACAAGGACGGCACATGGCAGCACTGTCCTCACTGCCTGTGCCTGCCTATGCTATGGCTGTTCCAGCCCATCCCTGGCAGTGACAACCAGTATTCCATGCTCCTGTTGGATGCCACGGTGACCCTGCTGGACCACTGCGTGGCTCATGGCCATCTGAGCCCTGCCACCTCTCCCATGTGCAAGAACCAGTTGCCTGCCTGCCATGCACAGTCCCAGAGCCACTACCATGCATTTGTTGCCTCCACCCTATTGGCTTGGCCAGACCCCAGCAGGGACGCTAACAGTGGGTTCCAGGATGCCACCATCAGGGCCACCATCACCCTCCTGGGCATCCAGCCCCACCACCTCTGGACCCACCAGGCCAGCCAGAACTGGTGGCAGCACATTGTCCAGCACACCTGGGAGGACAAGCAGTGGCTGGAGGCCTTCTGCATGACCCACACCACCTTCCAGGACCTCCTGGAGCAGCTCCAGCCCCACCTTGCATGGCAGCACACTGTCATGAAGCCACCCCTCCCTGCACACACCTCGGCCTGCTGAAGTTGGCCACACTCACCAGCCTGTGGTATGTCGGGCAGCTGTTTGCTGTGGGCAAGGCCACTGCTGGGGAGGCCATGCTGGAGGTGTGCAAAATCCTCCAGGACATGCTGGGGCACACAGTGCTCTGTGTGTGCAACCCCCTGATGGCAGTGACAGGGTTCCATGCCCTGGGCATCCCCCAGTGCATCAGGGCCCTGGATGGGACCCACATCCCCACCACCTGCCGGCCCCTTTTGGACCACCCCAACTACAGCCATAGGGGCTTTCACTCTGGGTGCTCCAGGCCATTGTGGACCACTGGGACACCTTCACGCACATGAGTGCTAGCTGGGCGGGCAGCCTCCATGACATCTGCATCTTCCAGAAATCTGGCCTGCTGGGCCTGGTGGAGAGTGAATGCTTTGTGCCAGGGGTGCTGGACCTGCAGATGGGCTCTATGGTGGTCTCACCCCTGCTCATTGGGGACCGTGTCTGCTCACTCCTGCCCTGGCTCATGTGGCCTACACTGGCCACCTGAACCTCCTCCAGTCTCACTTCAATCGTTGCCTTGGTGGAGTGTGCCTTCAGCTGTCTCAAGGGACACTGAAACTCCATTACCACCTGCCTTAAGTTCACCAAGGACAATCTCCCCTGGGTCACTGTCGCAGCCAATGTCCAGGGCAAGCAGGGCTGGTATGTGGTCCTGGCCCACCTGCGGGCAGCTCTGGCTCCCTGCCCCCATGGAAACAAAGCAAGCAGCAGGGCTGGGTCTAGGCAGGGGGGCTGGGTGGCTCCAGACCTGGGGCATGGGCCAGGCCAAGGGCTTCAGGCTGCTGGAGGTGGCACAGGACCTCCTCCCAGGCCCAGATGGGGGGTTGCTGCTGGGCGGCAGGTAGCTTTCAGAGGGCAGGCAGTGCTAGGGTTGGGGGCTGGGCAGTGGGTGGCACAAAGGTGACTGACAGGGCCAGAATGGTGTCCAGTACCCTGGTGGTCATTGTCCGTGGCCTGAAGTGCCCAGGCCAGGGTGGCATTCTGCTCCCACAGCTCCTCTACCCATTCCCGCTCAAGGGCCAGGAGCTCTGCCCGGAACTCCTGGTCCTCCTGCTCCTGTGCCTTCTTGCACCAGTCCTGTATCTCCTCGTGGGTGACATCCTCTGCCCACCACCTGTCATGGCAGGCCATGACTTCCACCTGCCAGGCCTAGGTATCCTCCAGGCAGTCATCCAATATTGTGACTGGATGGCTCAGGAGGAGGGTCCTGTCCAGGAGCCTCCTCCAGCAAGGCTGATGCATCCATAGGGTCCCAGCAGTGGGCAGCGGTGACCCTGAGGCTTAATCCTGACCCGCTGCTGCTGATGCCCTGCTGCTGATGGCCATGGTGTCCCTGGCACACCTGTGCACCCTGCAAGGGACCCTGAGCTATGACGTTGTGGGGGACAAGCCCAGGCTGCCCCACAACCTCTGCCACTGCCTGAAGAGCTGTGGCTGCACTATATGTCAGCGCCCCCCAACAGCTGAGGAGGACACTGCCGCTGGCACCGACATGTTGCTTGGCGTGTGAGAGGCTTGTGCCTGCCTAGCTGCAGGACATGGGATGCTCAATAAGGTTTTGCACTATCTCCCACTTCTCTGCATGCTGTGGGGGGAACCTGGGGCCCATAGAATATGGGCAGGGCTGGAGGCAGGGGTGAGGAAGACCCTCCCTCCTCAGAGTGGGGCTTATCACATGGCCAGGGCTGGCATGGCTGGTGGCTCTGCATGGTCACAGCTGTCAGTGATGGTGTGCAGCTCTGGCCAGTGTCCTTGGATGGCAGGGTGCGGCAGCAGGGCACCCAGCCAGGGTCCCGCCCTTGGGGAGGAACTGGCACTGCTGGTGGCCAGTGGTGTCATTGGTGGCCGTTCCTTGTCATGGGGGCTGGGGCTGTAGAGCTGGCATAGCACGTGCTGGCCCTGACTCTCTGAGCTCCTGCTGGAGGGTGCAGCCAGGGAGCTAAACAGGATAGGCTGCTGGATGTCTGAGGGTCTCTTCTCCAGTGACGTGTTCCCGGGGGTGCCCGGCCCAGTGGGGGTGGCTCAGTCAGGCTGCCTGTACTGCTATAGAAATCACAGCTGTGGCCTGGGTCCTGGGGCATGAGTATGTCCATCAGTTGCTGCATGAAGGGCTTGGACTTATGGGAACTACCCGACTGATGATTATGCTCGGTGGTGGAAACCCACTGTGCCCACAAGACCTTGTCCTTTATGTGGCATTGCCATGCAAACCACTTGTGCCCATGCTCCTGCATCTGGGCTGATAGACCCTCACAGACATGGGAGTTGGAGTGCCTGCCTCATTCAAACTGGTGCTGCACCTCTGCCTCACCCCACAGTGCCACAAGTTCACCAGTCTTGTTCATGGACCAGTAGGGGTCCCAGGTGGTGGGCACAGATGTCGACATGGCAACAGACAAGGAAAACATGGGTCCTACACTGGCTTTCTGAACCCCTGTGTGTCTGTCCCTGTCCTGCCTGGCCTGGACAGTTGCTTGCAGTGCCCAGCACAGGGGCATGGCATGGGACTGGCAGCCGTGTGGCAGAGGCAATGCTCTGCAGCATCCGTGAGTTCAGGGCAAGCTGCTGAGGGTGGGCTGTGGGCAGATGGAGCTGGACTCCACAGCTAGAAGCTGCCTGCACCTGGGCCTGGGGGCTGGTAGGCCTGGCTGGATCCTGCAGCAGCCTGCAGGTCTCGACAGTGCAGACTTGGTGCTGGCACTGGCACTGGGGTGGAGGCAGGCTAGGGCACACAGGTACCTGGAGTGGACTCAGGACCTCTGCTAGTGTGCCCCAAGGCTCTGAGTGCCAGCAGGCTAGGGCAGGAGAGGCTTTTAGCCTGGAGCCCTGGGGCTAGCTTCAGGCTAGCACCCTAGTGGCATGGCTGACCTGGGAGCAAACTTGCTCCCGGGTTGTGTCTACGCACGGATAACTGAGCAGTAACTAACATTAACTAAGCATGAGTAAATTTGCTACATTCAAATTTACTTGCAATTACATTTTTACTGTGCAATAAGCATGTGCAAGTGTAGATGCATGTACTTACTGCATGGTAAACTATGCTGCTGCGCAGTTAAGTATCTCATGTAGACATGCCAAGGCTGAAACAGAATTTTCTGGCCATGGGATTTTTTTTGGTCCAGTTACAAACTTTGGTTGTGCTTGAAGGAGGTGTCTGATTCAGGCATATCCTAAGAGAGGAACAGATTTCTTCATTCTCTCCTCCCCCCAGCCTTTTCTTTTTTGCAGTTTTAAAGGACAGTCTGTTCATAAGGTACTGTTCTAAACAGCTTTGAGATTTTGCACTGCAGTGAAATGTCTGCCTTTTCAAAAAACAAGGGAGCCTATTTCAGTCCACTCCTTTCTGTTTCTTCCTTTGTGCTGAAAGTGTATACTGACTTTGGGGAATCACTGCAGCGGATTGTGAATGATGTATGAGTTGAGAAAAATCCTTGCTCAGTATATAGAGAGAGCAGAGTGTTGCATAATCGCTGCGATGCTATTTGCTGTGAGCTACATACTGTGTTAAGGAATGCAACTTTCTGCCCAGATACAGCTAGGAAAAAAAAGTCCTGCTGTGCTCAGAAGCCTCTAGATAAAAAAATAACAAGAAGCACAAACCTATATAGATATTTAAACTGTTGTTGTTTTTACTGCATTTCTATTGATTTGTCTTTTGCCCACCCTCACCTTCCGATATAGAACGCTGCGGCCTTCTAAAGTAATAGCAGAAACATAGTACTAGCAGCACAACTGCAAGCTGTAGTGGCTTGCACTTTTATGATAGAACATGGCAGCATGTGTTATAACTAGAGCCACTGAGCAAAAGAGCGTGCTTTTAATATGCTCCATTTCCAAAAATATCAAAACTTGAAAAAAATCTGTGACCTTAGAGACCAGGAATAATTTTAATAAAGGGCCAGCTCTTCAGCAGTGAAGTTGCACTGATTTACCTATACCTGAAAATCTTCCCCAAATTATTTCAGCTTCTCTCTGTAATATAGATAGAGGAAATTCCAGTGAATTGGGATCATTAGAGATGGCTAATAGGTGGAATAGCCATGTCTACTACTTTGAGAAATGATGAACTGCATCTGGCCACGGTGACTGGGAAATAGAAGAGTCTTTGAAAAAAGAGCTGTCTGTTGATGGTCCCCTTTGTTTCTGGTTTGTCTCATATTAGATTACCCAGGACACAGAATCACAGAAAATGAGGGTTGGAAGGGACCTCTAGTTCAACCCTCTGCTCCAAGCTGCACCATCCCCAACTAGATCATCCGAGCTAAGACTTTGTCTAGCTGGGTGTTAAAAACCTCCAAGGCTGGAAAATTCTATAACCTATAAATTTGAACCTATAAAGCCAGATAAAGTGTGATGCATTCATTCTGGCATACCTATAAGAATGCTGAAAATAAGACTGGCTTTATGATTAGTTTTCTGCAATGCCGTGCAAGAAAGATGGGCTGGCAATAGTCTCCTGTCCCTGGACTGGCTGGGCTTGGAAGCAAAGCCAGAAGAACAGAGTTCTCAGTCTAATGTGTGGGAAGGGAAGTGTCAGGGACTGTTTGAGTCACAGTAATATGACAGTAATATTTTTATGATATTAATTAAGGACAGAGCTGGATGATATTTTTCAGCTAAATATTTTTCCACTAAAAATACAGATCTGGATGGCCTGAAATTTTCCCCTAATTAATTGTAATTTTGGAGCATTGTTTCAGTCAAAAGGCCCTTAAAAATGCTGGACAAATAAAATTCTGTTTTGTGACAGCTGGTTAAAACATTTTTTTAAACTCAGGAGTTAAACATTTAGTTCTGGGTCGAATGAAACATTTTGTTTGATTCAAACTGAAATGTATTCTGAAATTCTGAAAGAAGATTCAGTTTGCATCAACCTGAATTTTTTTCTTTTTCAATTTTCCAGCACTGCCAGTGGATTAAGAAAACATTCTGGTCATTCCCCCGTGTAGTAATGTCACTGTGGTGTGGGGTTTTGAAGAAGGCTTTGGAGGAAAATCCTCCTTGCAGACTAAGAGGAATATAGTCCTCTGCTGAGAACAAAAGAATTCCAGATCTCTACAAGGGCTTTGATCACATGAGCAGTCTGAGCTGGAAATATTGTGAAAGCAGCATACTTTACAAGGAGGAAGACATTCATATTCTTCTCTGGTGACCTGTAACTCTGAAAGAGCAGACTCCAGAGAAAATCAGATCCAGCCTGTTCCTCACAAGTACACAGAGCTGCAGGAAGAAAAAGTGGAAGGAAAATAAGTTGGCTCAGAGATCATCATTTTCTATAACCTTCCACTCCCCAGACAAAGAATATTTGCTTTTTATTTTTCCCAAAAGAGGCACTGGCTGCTATTCTTGCATATATTTAGTAAGAACCCAATCCTGTGACACTTAAATCAAATGGTATAACTCCTTTTGGTACAAGCTCAAGCTTTAAATTAACTTGTCCTTCCTGGTTGTTCAGTGAACAAGGATTTTAAAAGTTAAATTTCAGCACAGCAATACAGAAGAACCATCCGTCTTAGATTGGAGATTCCTAGTAGTACATACATCTTTTCTGCTACGCTACGGACAAACACAATGTAGACACAAATCTGTTAGGCAAATTGAATATGGTCATTTCAGATGCACCAGGATTCACCTGAGAGAGGGATCAGTAATACTTTAATTTACAACTGGACTCGAAATCCTGAAAGTGTATCTTATTTAGGATAGGTCTTAAATATTTAATTGCATAGCAGATGTTAGAAGTAGTAGCATATTAAACATATTAAGCATTTTCAGCATGTACAAAATGGAGTAAATTAAAAAAAGATAAGAACCCTCCCCTCCACAGATCTTTAACTGCTGAAAAGTGGGGCGGTCCATTGACCTCAATAGGGCTGGGGTTGTAGTCCATACTTATTCTTCTCCCTTCTAGGGCAAGTGGCATTGTAAGAGCTTTAATACTAACTGAAAGAAATTACTGAAGACCCTAGAGACTTATATAATATGTTGATGAGTGCTATATAAATACCTCTAATACTGTATACTGCAGTCCCATGCAGGTGGCCCAGCAAAACTCTTGGTGGATAACACGCAAGTAAAGGATGTATGCATTAGGCCTGATTCTCAGCTACATAAAAGCTCCTTTACATTGCTCTGACAGTGTAATTGGGAATAGAGGTGGGCAACCATAATTCAGAACTGCTTGCAGTATAAAGACGTGTCAGGTGTGCAAAGGTCCATTTAATTTCAACTCAATTTTTAGGTTTATCAAACCAAATTAGCTACCCTTAGGGGGATTACCCATCTTTTCTATTTTCCTGAAAGCTTTTTGCAAGATTTCATACCAAAGACATGAAAATAAAAATAAAATGCATCAAATACTTCTTTAATTGGAAGTCATTTGTGCCTTTTTAAAAAATATTTGTCTGGTATTGATTTCAACACTATTTTGACTCCATTCAGCTAGAAAATCTGTTTAGTTTCCATCCCATCAAACTGCATGAGGGCACGGAAACTCCTAGAATCCACCGTTGACAGCCATGCAGGAACATGGAAGAATCAGAGTTTGAATGAACTAAATCCTTGATCACTTTTTATCATTACTGGATTATAAAGAAAATTGACTTCAGGAGATTCAAATTTCTCCCAACATCTTTATGGAGCCATGTTTTCAAACAAGATATGGTGTGACAAAGTTATGTGATGAGTGCTCAGTACACTTTGTCACTGCTATTATAAGATTTACAGTGGCTTTCACTTTAAAGAGTGCAAGAACATAAGGAGCACCATACTAAGTCAAACTATAGGTTCATTTAGTCCACTACTTTATTTCTCACAGTGGCTTGGGTGACTTCAGGCCGGTCCCTTGGCTGTGTACATCTCTGAGTAGGCTTTCATGGGGTAATGTCCATAGGCTCCTTAAGCTTTGTTACACATTAATTTTCAGTGGCTCAGGAAGCTCATACCCCTGGGTTGCCCACACATTACATCTGTCAACTAGTTTTAGGCACACTTAAAGTAGCTTAAAGTTATGCCATTCCAGGGCAGGTTTCTCTCTGATCCACGTTACTCAGCTCATGTTCCACAAATCGGTGACTCCTCAGAGATAAGTTGCCCAAGTTTCAGTCCTCCAGAATCCCAGGATGCAGCATCCCCTCCACCACTCTCCTGTTCTGTGTGAACAAAGTTTCTACCCCCTGAACTCTACTGCTCAGGGGGTGGTACTGGCATCAAGCCAACCCCTTCTCCCAGCCTTGGGGGTATGACCTGGCTAGGATGCTTCCAGGGATACAGATCAGTCTGGGAAAGAGGGTTAGGAGAGGTGGAAGGGAGAGCAAAGTAGGAGGCCAGATCAGTGTTCCCATGAGCTGGGCCTATCCAATTGTAATCCTGATTCCAATCCCAATTTCCTAAAACATGAGACTTTCTTTAATTTACTTTTTGTTTCTTTAAAAAAAAAATTATTTTAGCCTTTAGTGGCTTCAGTGGTTGACTTCCTTCATTGCACCACCCAGCCCCTAGCCGCCATTCCCACCCATTGCCTCTCCCCCTCCCATTTCACCTTCCAGTACCTATCATTACTCTCCCACTTCCAGCTTCATCCTCCACCCCCCACCAACCCATCCCCACCTAGAGCAGGGAAAGAAACCTATCTTGCCTTGCCAGCCCTCTAGTGGCAAATCACAGCTTTGCAGGTCCAGGACAGTCAGAGAAGGGTTTTAGCCTGAACGTGTGACTGCTCTAAACTCAAGCTAATGCTAATACAGATCAACATTTGACAAGGTTAAAATGTAATGGTTAAAGCCCTTAGATACATTCGAGGGGCAGTAGATGCTAGTTGGAATGCTCTGCTTGGTGTCTTCCCTTGACACCCTGGTTATTAACCTATGACCTGTACTCCTGTTCCTGTTTTATCACCCTTTGACTTAATTGTTATACTTCTGCTAACCATTGAAGTGATGCTAGTAGTTTTTGGTGGGTGTACGCTTATTGTCACCATGTAACAAAAAGAAGAGTAGAATATTTCAGCAGGGCATATCAAGAAAGAAAGAAACCCCCAAGTAGAAACATCTGATAGTCTTAAGTTTGTTTACAGTATCATCATGTTTCCTGCGAAATATAGGAATTATTTTGATCCTGGCTTTTACTTTTGGGGTGTACTTCATTTTTACAAGCTCTTAAAAAAAGCTCCAAGCTACATAAGAAAGCCTGCTGACTTATACTTAATTTTTTTGTCTGATCCACACAGATCATAGCCAATCATCATATGCAGTCTATTTCTTTTGCATCTGGAGGTGATCCGGTAAGCATTTCTTTAGTTTTTCTTTTACTCTTGTTGGTATTGTTATCTGAGGACCTTATCATTTATCTCATACATGGCATTTATCACATATCCTACTTAAAGGAAAATATAAACACAATAACTCCTGTTTCTTGTTACATAAATTCTTGACTACTACCATCAAACTCTCTTTAGGGGAAACACGGACAGGCAGTAATAAATCCTCCTCTTTGAATGACTGAAACGAAAAGGCATTGAAAAGCCTCAAGTGTTTCATATAAAGCTTGATAAATATTGCAGATGTGACTCCCTGTTTTGCACAGTAAGCTGCTTTGAAAAAGTAAACTCAAATTGGTGTCATTTGAATCTTCATCTGCATTGTTACCCCCTTTGTCCTCCCTGCAATGACAGACTTAGAACGCAGTTATATTTCTAGTAAGGTCATTCAGTGTAATCTTTTTCCCCTCTCTTTTTTTCCCCCCAACTTCACCTTGAGAAAGTAACAGAGTGGGGTAAATCCTGTCCTCAGAAATGTTCATTTCACACAGGTGTAACAATGTGGCTGGGTATCCAAGACAGCTGCCACACACAGGGGCAGTGGTTATTTCCGCTTGCTCCTACCACCACTGGCATGATCACTTGCCCTGGTCCCCCCACCCTAGTTGCTCTACTGATTCCACACATGTCTTTGAAGACAGGGTTTGATTTTTTTGGGAGAAGCTCCATTTCCCTAAATTGGCCAAGTTCAGTTTTACCCTCTGATACACATATGGTGCTTGCACTTACCTCATGCATATCAAAGGCAGACCGGTGTGCTTGTTGCTTATCTACATATTTTTACAAGAGGTCCACCTAATTTCACACTAAATATGCTTCAAAATTATTTCCCAGCCATGAAGAATTGAAGGAATTTCAAAACAGTAAAAGTCTCTCCTGAGTCTTCAAAGCTTTTTAGTTGAGATTGATTTATATTGCCAGGGACAGGTCCACTCATATGACATATGTAAGGTGCTATGTATCCTCTGCACAAGAGATCTCTCACCTTTACTGTGGTATAATTTAATATAATCCGTTTCTCTTAGAAGAAGATCCTTAATGTGTTTGCAGTAGGTTAGATATGAATACACCATAAAGCACAAATTCATTTCTGAGAACAGTTCTGTTAAACTCAGTGACATTACAGCAGTGATACATTTGAAGCACATTACAATAATAATTCAGGGAGCAAAGCACTGATCAACAGCAGCTCAGAAATACAACAGATTGCCATAAATGCTGTAAATGAACAATTCCTGCAGTGGGCAGAGGAGCGATTAGTACAGTTCCCTGCCTCCATAAGAAAAAGACTTTGCCACTCCATCTGCCACCCCAAATGCTAAGTCCTTGAAACACCACTGCCTCCTGCCCACTGGTGGAGTGAACAGGAGAGCTGCAGCAGTAAGAGATTTGAACTGGAGTAAACAAGCTCTTCCAAATGTTTTCGTGAGACAAAAAGCATGCCACTGAGTCACTGAGCTACCAGAGACATCACATTGCACCAAGGATGGGAGCCAGCCAGAGCTGATGAAATTGTAAAGTAGTGTTGACAACAAGACCCCTTTACTATGAGCTCATCCTGGGGGTGGAGAGGGTAGGTGTGAGTATTCACTAATACTCAGCAGGCTTGTCACAGTAGGCTAATCACAGAGAGAACTTTAAATAAAAGAACAAGCTTGCTCATATGGCAGGTGGCTCTTTTGTCGCAGGCACAGAGAAGGAAAGGAAGATGCAAAGGTTGGGTTTTAATTAGGCCACAACATTACTCACCTGGGAATTGTGTGGCAATAACTTGTACAGTGCTGGTCATCGTTTCTTAATCACGTTTACAAGGTAAGGGACTGCATCATTCCCCCTACCTCTCCAGAGCTTTCTCTGCATGGGTTGGTGATCCCCCAACCCCCACACCTCGGACGAAGTTTTAGGGGATGGAGAAAGGGGTTGTCTCCTTTCTGTATGAGACATTTTTCCAGGTCAGGTGCCCCTACACTACAGTTCAATCTGCGGCATATGTCTACCTTCTATCTCACACACAAACAAGATTGACTATTTTGAAAGAAAATCCAATTGTGCCCAAAGAGCAGGGCTCTCAAGAATGCTCTTCATCCCAGGACTTCAGTCTATCATTTTGATACTCTGAGCCCAACCAACCCTACAAGGGATTGAAGACAAGGACTGAGGCTTTGATTCTTTGCTCAGTCCTGACACAGAGCCTGCTAAAGTCAATGAGAGTCTTTTAATTGACTTCCAAGGGCTTTGAGAGAGGTCCTTACACAGCTGTAAATTAAGGGCAGTGCTTTTCAAGGCACACTGGTGTGACTGAGTGGGAGCAGAGCCAAGATCATACATTTTTTGCAGTGAAATAAGAGTTGCTTTTGCAGAAGCTTTAGTGGTATCCAAGCAGCCAGTGTTCAAACATTATAGGCATGGTGCTTAGCAGGGCATAGTTAGTACTTTTCTACAGCATATCTGAAATCCTTATATGCTATTCATTGGTCTTTTGTCATCATGCAAAAATGTTCTTGTTCATGATACATATCTTCCTTTTCTCATAGGATACAACAGACTATGTTGCATATGTAGCTAAAGACCCTGTTAACCGCAGAGGTAAGGTACACATCATATTTGGCACCTTCTTTCCTTTAAAAACATTAATTATTAATATTTTAATTCCTGGTATTTTGGGGATTTTTCCAGAAAACAGAAATGAAACAAAATAAAGGCTTTATACCTGAGCTGATAATTGGTACAATGACATAGCAGTAAACAGGGACCACACACAAGTTAGTCTAGCAGCACAAAATTGTTCTTATTCATTAAATATATTTCAGTTTTTTGGGGTTCTTTTCATGTCTGAACTGGACCTTCTGCACCAACTCACTGCAACTTGCAGGAAAGGAGAACATAGCCTTTTTTTGTCTGTGATCTTGATTAAATCTGTTACCTAATTTTCCTGCTTGAGATCAGACATCCATTTCACTGTAAGTTCTCCTGTTAGTGATTGTTTCCGATGTTTGGGATTTTGGATGTGGCTTAGATTCTCCTTAATAAGAGCAAATCATAGAAAAACAGAGAGGAAATCATAAATTAAAAGGAGAGCAACAAAATAAACTTCCCTGCTCTTATAACAAAAGGCAGTGTGTTTTAGTTTCAAAATATTGTGTAGTGTTTCTGAGATTGAGTCCTAGAATGATTTAGGAGCCTAAAGTAGGTCCTAGGCAGAATTACGGAGCCCAAGTCTAAAGTTGTGATGCTGAAACCTCCTTACACAGCTCTACATTAAAGGCAGTGCTTTTGAAGACACACTGGTATGACTGAGTGGAAGCAGAACAAAGATTATATATTTTTTGCAGCGGAAGAAAGAGTTGCTTTTGCAGAAGCTTTACAGCCTAACCATGGAGGTGTAAACATCCCATATGTGCCACAGTCTATGACCTTATCATTCTCTTTGCTGCCTACAAATTTTATTTTTCCTTCTCTGTAGAAGCAACCTAAGCTTGACAGGGCTGAGGATCTTGATGCCTAAGCCCTATTGGAATACAGAAACTAGGCATACCTAGTCCCCTTAAAGGCCATATCAGGTAGGCCTTTGTAGATCATGCCTAACAGGGAATGACAGGATTGGAGTCCCTACAAGTTAAACTGGCAGTCACCCTCTGCTCCCAGGCTCCTCTCTCCTGCCCCCCACCAGTGCAGGTGGATCACATTATGGGGGCCTCTGAGGGCTTTTTTAAGTCCCCAAAGCAGGTAATAATCCACCCTTTCCACCTCGCTTCCTCTCCATGCTCAGAGGCATGTCCCCTCCACTCCCCTCTCCTTCACTCCTAGCACCTGCTGCTGCTTTCCCCACTCTCCCAGGGGTGGGGGAAACTCCAGGCTCATTCCTACCTGGTCCAGTGGAGCTGCCTGGGGGCTGGGCTCAGCTGGGGACCACAGCAGCAGCAATTGGTGGGAGGGTACCCTCTCTCATGCCTGCTCCCAGAGAGCTGGGCAAGTAGGAGGAGCCTACCCTGCTGCTGCTGCTGCTGCTGTTGTTGCTGTCTCTGACACTGTTCAGTCCAAAAGGATGGGGTGTCACTGTACCACTGTACCCCCTCCAGCTCCACCCCTGGATGCAATAGCGTAAGTGGTTGAAAAGTAGGAAACCCAGGTTTAATTTTCTTTTTTGCCTGACTGGGTTCAAATTCTCAGATGCCACAAAAAGATCATTGCGTTGCAGCTGTACCACTGTGCATACAACACTGGGCCAGAAAGACAGTTTTTAGAGTGCATTTGACTCTCTGGTCCAAGGACAGGAGGGATGAAACCTAGGCGCACCCATACACGTGACAGAACTCTGCTCCGACGTGTGCAGAGCAGACTCCATTAATGGAGCCTGCTGTGAGTCTGCTGGAGTGTGCTAATTAGTGTGTTACAACAGCTTCCAAGTCACATGTATACAGCATTCTTAATGAGCTTTAGCTAAAGCACCCCTGCTGCCATTCTGAAGTGCAGGATGCTGAATACGCATGACGTGGTGGATGTTTTAATTAAAGCAGCTCTCAGAGCTGCTCTGCTTAAAATGCCCCCTCTGTCCCTGCCCCAGAGCACATGTACAGATGCCCCGGGGTTTTAGTCCCTGGTCCCAGTAATGTATTGTGTACCTGCTTCATGTACTGTGTGCCTTACTTCCAATTCAGATTTGCTTAGCCTCAGCTTCCTGACCCTGATTCCTGTTATGCCTTTCTCCACCAGGTTAAAGAGCTGTTTAGTGTCTGGTATTTTCTCCCAGGGAAGGTACTTATACACTGTAATCAAGCTACCTCTTAATTTCTGTTTTTTGTTAAGCTAAAGAGATTGAGCCCTGTAGGTCTCCAACTGTACGGTATTTTTCCAACCCTTGACGCATTTTTGTGGTTCTTTTCTGTACCCTCTCCAATTTTCCTACACTTCTTTTAAAATGTGGAAAAGCATCTCATTAGCCCTTTTTTTGCTATAGCATTGCACTGAGAGCTCACTGTAAGTTACTTGTCCATTATGTCTTTGCTTTCCAGAGTACAGCCTTCCATTCTGTTGAAATGGTCTGAATACCTCTTTCCTAGACATAGAAGCTTGCATTTCCCTGTATAACTTTGCATTTTGTTTGACTGAATTCAGCTTACCAGTATGCTGAGGGTGACTGCCTCATTCTTTATCATTCTACCAAGCTTTGTGTCATCTGTAAATTTCAGTGGAAGTGACTTTGATATTTAACTCTCCTTAGCCCTTTTTTAATGAACATGCTATTGAATTATTACTATCTATTTTTGCATTTACAATGGGCTGCACATCGCAGACATGTACAAGAAGACTTATTTCTCCTCCAGAGAGGTTAAAATGGCAGAAAATGCTTTTCCTTTCAAAATCTAATGCTCTTGCAACCTAGAGGCAGTCTGCCTTCCACCCACCCAGCTTGTAACATACACTAAGGAAATAGACCTGTGTGAGACAAACCTTTCTCTCTTTTTATAAGAAACATCTTTTCTACTTGCTCAAAGTCCATTCTCGTATCCAAGGAGACAGGTTACCCGTTACGTCATCTTCTGATACCAATTTCTTGAGTATGACTCATCCTTCATTTCAGCCCCCAACAAGGTTAGCAGCAGGCAGTATACCTTCTTTAGATACCTGTTTCCATATGGATATTATAGTTTTTTGTTCAACTTAACTGCTTTCAGACTATGCATTTGCAGGTAAAACACTATGAGAGCCAGGGAATCCCTCCGTGCTGGTAGTTAAACACCACCAATAGTGCAGTTTATTTCTCTAGGGCAAATTTATGTGGTCTGCAAAATGCCAGTGGCATTATGTTCTGTCTTTATGACAGTGACATGCACTGGGTTTGGATTGCAAAATCCCTCTGTAGCCCAGGAACATTTCCTGCAAATCAAAGCATCATCCAAGTCTATGGGCAGGAATAACAGGCATTGCATAGGTTGAAAAAGACCCTGGAACTGCATACTTGCAAATTTGGTGTCCCCCAGCTTTGGCTGGCTCACAGGTCCATCCTGTATGCTAGCTTGTTGGAGGCGATTGCCTAGACCTGTCTCAACTGCAGTACACCTGTGACTGATAAAATTGTACAACCAAACACAAATGTCACCATTTTCATTTATGTGTATTGTTAGGTTAGTATGTAGAATCCACAGAGCCCCAGTCCTAGGCATTGGACATATGTAGTAGAAGCCAACCCCTACCTTGACGCATTTAATAGTCTATATAGACACGACATAAACAACAAAGTGGGAGGGGAGGGAGAGAGATTAAATGCCTCATTTAAAATGGCAGAGCCAGCTAGGAACAAAACTATAATGTGAACTGAGGACTCCTGGCTCAAGACGGTACCCTGTTCATGAACTCTGCTGCCTGTCCAGAGATGACAACATTTTTTGAATAGGACAAATGATCTCACAGAGGTTTTTACAGTGCCTTTTCTTTGTACCCGTGAGGTGCATCTGCCACTATTAACTTAGTTCAGTGGTTCTCAGTCTTTTCAGTCAGGGCCCTCCTCCACAACCTTGAATTTGGCAGCACCCCTGGTTGAGAAAATTTGCCTCTGCCTATGTCAGTGATTCTCAGCCAGGGTGCTGCTGCATGCTTCTGCCCATATGAGGGTTTTCTGATAATGAAGGATATTTAACTCATTTTCCTGAACTTCAGGAGTTTTTAGAATGAAGAGACTGGACTGGGGTCTCACATCAGCTTTTTAAAAAAAAGTTATAATGCAGTAATTCTATCTAACCTTAGTGGAATCACTCCAGGCTTAAGATATTCTAAGTGTGAGGAGAATTTAACCCATTGTCTGGAAGTAGCTGTAGCTAACTGCTTCATATTTACATTTATGTTTACATGATGAATAGAATAGCTATGCCATTATCACTGCAGCATGGTAAGGATTGTATGAATAATAGTTTATAAATATCATTGTCTTCCCTTCTTTATTTTAGCATGCCATATACTGGAGTGCTGTGATGGCCTTGCTCAGGATGTCATCAGCACTATAGGGCAAGCATTCGAACTTCGATTTAAGCAATATTTACGCTGCCCCAGTAATATACCTGCTCTCCAGGACAGGTGAGTAACATTGCTATAGAAACCTTCTAAATCAATATTTCTGAGCCAGTAGGAGTTAATCCATGACTGCACAAGGGAGTTTTAGCAAAACTGGACACTCTTTAAAACAGTTTCCTGCTAAGTTAGTGAAATAGTATGGATGTGACATAATCATTTTAAAAGAATGTTTAAACATGACCTCAGGGCTAAATATTAGCTCTTAGAGAGAGAGAGAAAAGGAAGGCTGGATTTAGAGGTGATGTGTATTAAAATATATATCACAAATCAGTAAGCAAGAATGAGGGAGACAAAACTGGTATAAGCTTGTCTGCCAGATGACCAGAAGAAGTATGTTACACAACTTCTCTAAATTTGGCTCAGGGTCAGTAACATAATGTGAAGCATGATTTTAAAATAATCCTGCCCAGTGCCACATATACAAGACATATCAGTCTATACCTAATTTAAATCCAACTTTTCTTCCAGTTTGGGTGGATTCTTAGATTGATACAAATGGTTTAGAGTTGAATCTGCACAATTCCCTTGTAAGATCTCAACTATTCCCAAAAAAATTGATTTGGTGCTTATAGAGATTTTTCTTTCTCCTGAAAGTAAAACTACTGATAACCTTTATCCCTCCTGTGACAAACAGAGCCAACTTATGGCCCAGTTGGGAGACCAGCCTGGTCCTTTTCTCCTTGGGCCAACTGCCTACCTTTTTCTCCTGCCACACTTTGATGTCATATTGTTTTGATGTTAATAGGTGGGAGGCTGCCCTTCGATCTTCCCTGATGTCAAGGGCCTAATATACAAGATCCAACCATCCCTACATGTGTCCCGTGCTTCACAGATGTTTCCTTCAGCTAGGTAGCACTGGGACTTCAGCTCCAGAGCCTCACATGAGACTCTTACTCCCCACCAGAGCTCAAAGTCCCAGCACCCTTGCACATGTTTCCAGGCCTAGCACCTGGCCTCCCTACTGGTGCACACACCAGGCCTTCCATAGCCAGCCTAGCACCCGGCCTCCATTCAAGTGGCTCACACTGGGCCTTGTCAACTGTTTCCTTTACCCCAGGGCCTCACCACTGCACCCCTCAATACTCTGCCCTACTACTTGGGCTGCTTAACTGCCTCCTCATCTCCAGGGCCTCACAACTATGCCCTACAACTCAACAGCCTCTCACAACACTGCCCCAAACTCAGGCCTCACTCCCCCCCCACCTGGGCTACACTATTCTGCCCTCTCTCAGGGCCATGCTACTGCACCCTACCACTTGGCTCGGGGTCGATCACCTCCACAGGCTCAGGTGGCACTCCGCTTGCCATGCCTGGCCTCCCACTCCACACTCACACTTAAGGCTCCAGGTAGAACATCTCTGCAGGCTCAGGTAGCACTCTCCTGCTGTGCCTGGCCCACCTCCAGGGTCTAATACTCCACAGGGCTCAGGTATTCTGTGTGCCTGGCCCTGAGCTCAAAGCCCGCCCAAAGGTGGGGGCAGGGGTTTAGGCGCTCCCAACCTGCCTTACACCAGGATGGTCCTCAAACCTGGGATGTAATTGGCCCTGCCTTGCCACAGGCAGGACCACTAGGCCTCCCTATCCTGTCAGGGTACAGTTTCAGGTCATGGCCAGGACCAATGATATCTCCTCCTTCCCTATAGCCCCACCCTTACTTCCCAGGTGTTCCAGGATTAGCCCAACCCAATGTTGCCTCCTTGGGCCTGCCACACAGACTGTCCTGCTTTTATATCAGAGCTCTACCAAAATGGCCACCCTCGTCAGACACCTGGTGGCTGGCTACTCTGGCCCTTTAAGTGATGGAGCACTGAAGCTGCTCCATCATACCTCCAATCCATTATTTGATATCCATTGGAAAGAAGCATGATTTCTACAAATGAATACATTGAGAAAAACTGGGCGGTCCCTCCCATGAAGAGGAGCACAAGCAGAAGGACCAAGTGGAGGAAAACCTTGGTAGCATTATTAAACTAAGCAAACTAGGTTTTTCTCCTATCCAGAGAATAATGTTTAGTAGGGCCATGTGCAGCTTCAGTAGCAGATTCAATTCAGATGAGATTCAGCCTGATTCAGGGACCAAATCTCCAAATCCAAATTGAATCAGGAGACCAAATAAAAGCCCTGAATTGATTCGAAGCATCTGAGTCGATTTGCAGAAGTTTCGGAAAAGATTTGGCCATAGACTAAACAGGCAGCTGAATTTCTCTGAATCAGCGCTGAATCTTCCAAAGCTGATTCAGACAGATCAATTCAGGATGGTGATCCAAATCTCTGAATCGAATCACTGTCCTCTGAATCATCCAAATCCAAATCTGAATCAAATACTTCCCTATTTACACAGGCCCAATGGTTAGGGACCTACTGAATTCAAGACAGCTGTCCACTGATTTCGTGGTCAGAATGTGGGGTCTGGCAGCCATTTTATGGAGAATTGTGATGGGGTCCCCAATCCCTCTGATTGGCCAAAGTACTCTGGTGACCCTGCTTTTCACTGCTGATTGGCTGTGAAGGCTGTCCATTATGTGGCCCCAAGCCAAATGACAGGCAGCCCTCACAACCATCAGTGGTGAGGGGTGGGGATGGCAGCCATCTTGCTGGCAGCCCCTCAAGTGGGAAGTCCCCCCTTGTCCCTCCCCCCTCTCTCCTGCCCCCTCTTCCCACCACCAGCAGGCTGCTGCAGATCCCCAAAGACTGCTAGCTCCCTCTGGGGACCCAGTGTTTTATTTTCAGTAAGTTTTCTTTTTTTCCTGTGGATTTCATGGCCATTGCCTGCTTTTGTGGGGAACACTGGATTTTGCTAAATCTATGAAACTGCGATTTCAGTCGGTCCCTAGTGATGGCTCATGCTCCGTAAAGATTTTCAGGTCCCTTTCCCTGACCTCAGTCTCTGTTTCCTCATAGTGTTTTAGAAACTTTTTCCATCGTGTTAACAGAATAACAAGTCTACTGGGAACAACAATATTGAGAACCTCAAGGTTGCTCTGAATGGTGATACAAAGATGTACAGCAGCTAGTAAAGGCACAATGCCTGAATTCTCAACATTGCTAATGCCTGGATTTGCAACATAATTTTGTCATTGCCAATATTAGCAATGGTCAGAATTTTTAAAGAAATTGGACCTACTGGAACAGGATAACACATGCATCCACATTTAGAAGATGAAAACACTATACATTTAGATATTTGCAAAGAGGGCGGTATTCTTTGGTTCCCTTTTGAGTAAGCCTTTTCTGCTGTAGGCTATGATTGAAATTTATCATGCAGAATTTTGGCCTAAGCACCCTGAAAATTCCATTTTGAGCTCATCTATAGTAGTGTAAATCCAAAAGCTATGCACCCTGTCTCCTAAATTATGCCAGGGAATGGGGAGAATATTATGAATATAAAATGCCAGTATTCTGAAAGGAAAGCATCATATTCTTCTTCTTTGTTGGCTTAAGTAATTGTATTTGGTGGAATGAAATAGTGTTTCAGGGTACGGACAATTATACCCAAAGAAAAAAGGGGATGTATTTCTTGATAATTTGCTATAACTTTTTTGTGTGCCTATTCTGTTCTACAAAAAAGGAAAATTTAGTAGCTGTTTCATACTGGTATAAACTGCCTTGAGTTAGCTTTATATGCTGTAGGATAGGAGAGAACACAAACAACAGTTACAGAAGTTAATGCATGCTTATGAGTGGTAAGTCCCCCAAACCTCGTAAAGTGGTATCATTATTTTACTGGTTCACAGGCTCAAGCCGGTTGAGTTCACAGGAGTCTTGCCTGATTTACTGTTATTTTGATTAGTTTTAAGATATCATGAAATATGAATTTTAATAAATCAACCAAACAATCAAAAATATTACAAATGCCACAGTAAACTTAAATACCAGAGGTGGAAATTGTTTGACCATGTTTATTATTAGGGAAATATAAGGTTTGATACAAAGCCTACTAAAGTCAATGCAAAGGCTTCCATCAGGTTCAGTGGGCTTTAGACCAGGTCCATAAACAGAGGTGGGCAGCTGCTTGATATCTTACTGATGTCACTGACAAAGAGCTGAGTAATAATTGTCCCATTTTAGACCATTCTACAATGTTGCAAGTGCTCTCCTAAGCAGAAATGAGAAGCAAAGCCATTGTTTTTTACAGGATGCAGAGTTTTGATAAGCCTTGGATGGAGGACGAGGGGGAAGCAATGGAACATCCTTATTACAACAGCATTCCTAATAAAATGCCCCCTACTGGGGGTTTTATTGATGCCAGACTCAAATCCAGGCTTCCTAACGTGGCAGACACTGCTCAGGTCAGTGATTCATTAGCTGTTCAGTTTCATAGTCAGGGTAAGCAATCAAAATTTGAAAGCAGTGTATATTTTCAGGTTTATACTCTGAAGATGTGATGTATCTTGCACTTTTCATGTACAGCTGGCTTCTTTTGTTGCAGCTTATCTGTTGTGGCATCACATTCATTCCTTGACTTGAATAAGAGATGAAACATGGTTTGTTGTTTACAAGTTAAATTTTGGCTTATCCTGCTGGACACATGGTGAAGCAGAGGTTGCAGATGACCTTCTCTCAAAATCTAGCAGACAGTCAAAACCATAGCTTTCTAGACCCTCACATGCTAGTGGGATATGTCTCTGGCTACCATTTGTTGACTATCCTATTACTGGGTGGCTCACTAGGCAGGAATGATATGGTCCCTAGTCCTTGTTAATACACAGATGCAAAAGTCCTTAATAGGAGTGATGCTAAGTGCATTGGTCCCAGTCTTTCCTGAGTCAGTCTGCCAGCAGATATACACTTCTTTTGGCTCCCCTCAACATCTTCTTGCCCACAAAAATGAGAATGTAGCCCTGTGCAGTTAACGAGAGCTATAACAACAAAGTGCCCTTTTAACAGAGTCTTTGAGCCTTATTACCAGTAGGCCTATGCGAAGTGGCTAGTATTTGCTTTGGATTCGGCTGATTCGTAGGACAGTGCTTTGATCCAGTGATTCAAATCACTGTCCCGAATTGATACAGCCAAATCTGATTCAGAGATTTGGCTGCCGCCGAATCTCTGAATCAAACAGGCCCCATCCTCTGCCTGCTCTCCCAGCTTTGTCGATGGCTGCCCCACCCAGCCCCAGCCTCCCAGCTCTTTAAAAAAAACCACCCTGCACTCACAAACTACTGCCAGGTGGGGTGTGGGAGGCAATCCCTGCTGCCCCCCACTGCCCCGTGCTGTGTGGGGGGATCTGTCACGAGCCCCCATCCCCTGCCCACTCTCCCAGCCCCAGCTCCTGGCTCTTAAAAAAAATAAAATAAAAAAGCCCCGCACTCACCAGCTCCTGCTGGGTGGGGGACAGCGATCCCCACTGCCTTCCACTGCCCTGTGCTGCATGGGGGGCTCTGCCACGAGCTTCCAGAAGCACTGGTGGCTACACTTTTTTTTTTTAAAGAACTGGGAGCTGGGACCAGGCAGGGCAGCTATTGGAGGGACTGGAAGAGTGGGCGGGGATGGGGGCTCATAGCAGAACCCCCTGCCCAGCATGGGGCAGTTGGGAGGCAGTGGGGATCGCCCCTCTTCTGGCAGCAGCAGGTGAGTGGGAGCTTTTTTTTTCTTCTTAAGGAACTGGGAGCTGAGGCTGAGCGGGGCAGCCATGCGGAGGGGAGGGGGAGCTGGGAAAGTAGGCGGGAGTCCGGGGACACTCAGAGGGGCTGGGGGAGCAGGCAGGGGATGGGGTCTGGTGGGGGTCCTTCCATGGTTCCTCGCCCCTCTGCCAGCCCCCTCCCCCACTTCTGGCACAGAGTCCAGGTCCAATTCGGAGAGCTTCAAATCAATTCAGGCCTTTTTATTGGTCTCCTGATTTGATTTGATTCGGATTTGGACATTTGGCCACCGAATCAGGCCAAATCTCCTCTGAATCGAATCAGCACCCAAAGCGTCTGTCTGTTATTGTCTGTATACATGGTTAAGAGGGCAAGAATATCATTTGCTTCCTGATTCAATTGTGCTGTTCTTGGACCCACATCCAAGGGTAATGCTTATAGACTATGGCTCTTTAAGTTGATCTGTAAGTACTATTTCCTGCAACTAAATGAAACCTCATTGATTTTAGTGGGCCTCAGCAGGTTTAATAGTTTCATAGTTGGTAGAGTTGGAAGGGACCTGAGCAGATCAAGTCTGACTCCTTGCTATGGCAGGAAATAGTACTGGGGTCAAACAACCCTGGCAAGGTGTTCATCCAGCCTCCTCTTAAAGACCCCCAGGGTAGGAGCCAGCTTGGCTAGCTGCCCTGACCATGAAGTAGCGCCTCCTGATATCTAGCCTAAATCTACCCTCTGCCAGCTTGTGACTGTTATTCCTGGTCACTCCTGGTAGTGCTTGGGGGAACAGGGACTCCCCCAATGCCTGTTGTCCCCCCTGACTAGTTTGTAACAGGCCACTAGAACCCCCCTCAGCCTTCTCTTGTGGAGGCTGAACAGGTTCAGGTCCTGTAGCCTCTCCTCGGAGGGCCTGCCCTGCTGCTCCCTGATCATGTGCGTGGCCCTCCTCTGGACCCTCTCCATGTTGTCCACATCCCTCCTGAAGTGCGGTGCCCAGAACTGGATGCAGTACTCCAACTGCAGCCTGACCAGTGTTGCATAGAGGGGGAAGATCACCTCCTTGGATCTGCTTGAGATGCATCTGTAGATGCATGACAAGGTATGGTTGGCCTTCCTGACTGCATCCCCACACTGTCAGCCCATGTTCATTTTGGCATCAATAATGACTCCTGCAATAATGACTTCTGCCTCTGCACTGGTGAAAAGGGAGTTCCCCAGCCTGGTAAAAGAAGGTTGCCCTAATCAGGTGGTGTCAAAATAAAAAAGTCAAAATACTTGCCTCCGTAAGTCAGCACTACAGTCAAAGCTCTAGCTGCAGTCAGGTATACCTACCTGAGCTAGCTCTAATTAGCCAGCTCAGGTGTTGCAACCAGTGTAGCCATGGCAAACCAGAGATCAGCGTGGACTAGCCTGCAAGTATTTACCCAAGTTCTTGGGTGGTTTCTGCAACCCATTGACTGCTGCTGTTATACTGCTCTAGCTAGCTTGGATATATCTAAATAAGTTTCATAGAACCATAGAAAGTTAGGGTTGGAAGGGGCTGCAGGAGGTCATCTAGTCCAAACCCTTCTCAAAGCAGGACCAGCCCCAACTAGATCATCTCAGCCAAAGCTTTGTCCAGACAGGTTTTGAAACCCCCCCAAGGATGGAGCTTCTGCCACATCTGTTTCAGTGTTTTACTACTAGTGAGAAAATCCTTCCTAATATCTAACCTAAACTTCCTTTGCTGCAACTTGAGACCATTTCCCCTTGTTCTCTCATCTGCCACCACTGACAACAGTTTAGCTCCATCTTCTTTCAAACTCCACTTCAGGTAGTTGAAGACTGCTATTAAGTCTCCTCTCAGTCTCCTCTTTAGACTAAATAAGCCCAGTTCCCCCAGTCCTCCCTCCTAAGTCATGTCCCCCAGCCCTCTCATCATTTTTGTCACCTTCTGCTGGACTCTTTCCAATTTGTCCACATCCTTTTTGTAGTGGTGGGGCCCAAAACTGAACACAGTACTCAGATGTGGCCTCACCGGTGCTGAATAGAGGAGGATAATCACTTCAGTCACACCTTTGACTGCAGCATAGTCAGACCGTGTGTGGAACAACTTTCAGGATCATAGCCAAAGGTTGTTCTATTGCCAGTATACCTCTGTTTAATTCCCAGATTTATGCTATCTGGAGAGAGCCTTCTCCTCAACATAGAGTCGTTAGGTACCAGTGACTCAAAACTATTGAAACACTTGAATTTTTGAGCATTCCACACCATCTGTTTTCTGTAAAATATCCATTGAGATCAATATACTGTCAGAGTTTGCTCAAGTAAAGATGACTACACTGGAGAAGTTGATGTGCCTTTTTAGGATGGCAGGGGTTAATATAAACAGAAAGGAGTTAAGTACTCACACACCAATTATTTACCTAGCTTGACACAAACACACTCAACAAAGAATGTTCAATCAAAATTTCACCCACAAGAAATTTAAAGAAGCCGTGTGTAAGTGGAACACATCCTGAGAATTCATCAGAACTACCTGACACTGCAGCACACCCATTTAAAAGAAAAGGTTGCTGAAGCATGTTTTTGTGTGTGTGCACTACAGTCTGCCACAGCTGCAGGAAGAGAACAAATGTACTACCAGAGTCGACATTTAGGAGACAAATTCAGTGAAGACTGGCCTCATGCACCTCTTAAACAAGGTGAGCTATTTTTTATAATAATCATATTACTCATATTGGCCCCAACTGTGTAGTTGCATCTGTGTTGACACTGTGGGCCCACGGTGTGAGTCTGCTACATATAGGTCTTGCAGCAGTGAACTGTACTAAATTGGTAGGTTTGCTCCCACCTTAAGGTGAATTTCAGAGTGTGTGGTGGTGAAAGGCATTGGATAAACAGCACTGCAAACCTAAATCCAATGTAATTATGAAATACGGACATGCACAAAAACACATACACACACAAGCATGGAAAAGCCTATGTTTTCAAAATGCATTAATTGTTGGCAGCTCAACCTGGCCTTAAAAGAACCTCATTTCTAAAAAGGAAGTCAGTACTTTTTGAAAATCTGACCTCATACAGGTGTTTCATGCTGGCTTCCCCAAATAGAAGCAATATCAGTAGTAATTTCTGAAAATGTACACTCAGGTGTGTGTGCATCTGAGTGTGTGTATGTGTGTGCCCCCGTGTATGAGCTGAGCAAATTTTTTATAATTAATTTATTGTTTAAAATTCTGGGTTTTATTATTGGTGAGATATTTATGAGAAAAGTATAGCATTTTGAAATGTGCTTACGGTTGAACATTTTTTTGAAAATGTCTTCAGAAAATGTTAAAGAAATTGTTGGTCTAATAAAAGATATCATCTCGACTATGAGTCCTGATTGCCTTCTCCTCATTTGATGACTTTGTGGTGGCCTTGCAGATATTTTAAGAAAAGTATGCCATGTTACTTGTACAGCTAAGTCACCTGGTTTTATTTCAGTTCCTTGACTTGAATAACAAACACAGCATGAGTTTTGAAGATTATAATCAAATGTATAATTTAGTTTGAGCAAAAATTTAAGTTTAAAATTCACTTTTCTTCGTAACTAAAAATGGCTGCAAACTTTCTATACGATGTTGAGTCTGCAGTTTTGTTATCGATCCCTTCTAAGATTTTTCTAAACAATGCTGCTTTATCCTTTCACAAGCCTAATTAGAGAAAGACTTGGGGATAAGACTCTTGACTTTTCCAGGGTCCCTGGACATTTACGGCGTGCCAGAAGGGAAAACCCATTTCACCCCCACAGGAGAGGTACCAACTTATGTGAACACCCAGCATATAAATATGGAAGCTCTACTGGCGCTTCAGTCTGATGCTGAAAGCATGTTCAATGCCACAACAGACTGTACCAAAGAGAGCAGTCCAAGAAAAGATCTGTTTGATATGAGTAAGTTCCTTTTAAAATCTCTTTTCTAAATATAGATTCTGCATAATGAGTCTGTTATTTTGGCCCCAAAGAATCACCAATTATTCACTCCTAAAACTGTTTGAATTAATGATGGTAATTTTTTGAGTTAAAAAATAAGAGTGCTGATAGTTTTGAAACTAGTGTGTGTCAACCACCTGCTACAGACCAGATGGAGACTTGTCTTGTGCAATAAGGGGCCTGTTTACTCCCTTACATCCTGGGTAGCAGAGTGGGAGGGAAAGCAGGCTCAACAGAGCTGCTGCATCCTACCTACCCATGCAGATGGTCACACAAATGTGGGAATTTGCAGAGACTTGGCTCTGCTCCTGGTCACCTCCTGATGGGCTGGAATGGTAGGGAATATATAATAAATATCCAATGAAGACCAGGTGCAATAAAGGAAATGGGGGAGACATCGGACCGCTGAATAATGCATCCTATGCCTGGGATGGGTCATACGGTTTATCTTGCCCTATTTTTCAGCTTTGAAGTCAGTGTTAGCAAAATCAATATAATAACTCGACTTAATGGACACCTTGCTTCGGTCATTTGACCCCAGTTGTCTTTCCTGCTTGGTGCAGGGGACTGGACCCGATGAGCTGCCAAGGTCCCTTCCAGCCTTACCGTCTATGAAAAAAAAATCAAAACTATTCTTTTTTCAAATAATGGCATAAATATTGATCACATATTTTTTGGAATGTACTTGCTGGTATCTAGTGATCTTAGTGCTACACAACTGTGAGCACAGCACATTTAGCAGTGGCAAGAGGGGAGTTATTTTGTTTAACACTAGCCTTCTTTTCTATCTTTAAACAATTGCTGGCACAGGGCTTACTTCATTCACTTATTTCAATTGAATTAACTGAATTCATTTAGCTCAAGCTATAACAACCATACATTTTTTTTGTAAATGAACATGCATACAATTACATTGGATCAATATCCACAGAACTTTCCTAACAGAGCTGGTTGGAACTTTGTTTGTGTCAGTTGCCATAAAACTTTTGGCAGGTTGGTTTTGGGAGGACAAAATAAACCATATGACCCATCCCACGCATAGGATGCACTCTCTACCACTTCCTTTGTTTTTCATATTTTTTCATAGATATTTTCATAGACATTAGGGCTGGAAGGGACCTCGGGAGATCATCGAGTCCAGCCCCCTGCCCAAAGGGCAGGAAGTCAGCTGGGGTCAT